>NC_022011.1:50463636-50475897 GCF_000317375.1 Microtus ochrogaster | reverse complement strand
AGATCTTAAATAAATAAATAAATAAATTAATTAATTAATTAATTAATTAAAAAAAAAGAAATGGGCCAAGCAGTGTTTAAAAGAATACAGTTTCTGTGTAATTATTTTGGATAAAGCTAGCCGTGCAGGCAGCCGGGTGCTGGAACGTAGTCCGCCACTCTTATTACTACAGTGGCCAGACACTGGAGAGTTCTTTTACCTCCCTGCCAATACTCAGACTGAAAGAGCAATTCTGTCCTCAGACTGCATCTCCCCACTGCATTTGTCTCCACCAGACCTCAGACTGCACTGCATTCCTGCCTCCTTCTGCCTCATAGTCCTCTCTTCATCCAGCCCTATCACTCCTGTATCCACCTCCCTAGTGATGGGATTAAAGGTAGGTGGTCCCAAGTGCTGGGATTACCTTTGTGTGAACTCTGTTTCTCTTTTAGACAGATCCAATCTTCTGTATCCTAGGGTGCCTTTAACTAATAGATATCCCTCTGCCTCCTAGTCCTGGGATTAAGGACTGTGCTACCCCCCTCTGGAGTCTAGTGGCTTATCTCTGCTCTCTGATCTTTACTGCTCCCTTTTGTCTAAATAAGAAGGTTCTAAACTCTATACAATAAGAACAATTGTCAAGTTTGTCCAGGTAAAAGAAAGGGAAATAACATACACAAAATAGAACCATAACCAACAAAAACAACACCAAGCAACAAACATATGCTAAATGTCCAGGTTATAGGTAATTGGCAAATAAGAGATTATTCCAAAAGTTATCCTATTCTGAGGAGTCTAACTCTTGTACATAAAATGCCTTAGTGACGATATGAGAGAGTAGTGACTGTGACTATCTAGTCTTCAACCCCATCAAAAGCTGAGAATGAAAATAGTATCACCTCAGTAAGCAGGAAGTGTAAGCAAGCAACTTCCAAAATGGCAGAAACAGCTGGCTTCCTAGACAGTCACCCAAAATCTCTCTGCAATGCTGGGGCAACCAACTTTGGCTATTGGCCAAAAATATCTGACAGGCCGTTATCAGAAGCAGGGAAATTCAATAGACTGTCTTACCCTGTCTTGGCAATATTTAACAGTTGCTTTTTCTTTAATTCTGCTTGTCCAGTTTAGACAGTGGGTTTACTGTCAGCAGTTGAGGTAAGGTTTTTTGCCCAATAGACCAGTTTCATCAGAAAGAAAATAAACTCCATGTGGAGTGTCTCTGGTGCCCATAATTCTCTTGGGAATAGCTCAGTACTGCCAGGAGCAGTTGTGCCTCATGTCAATGTAGTTCTAAATTATTAAAACATTTAAATAACATATTTTGTAGGTCTTTACAGTGTTTGACGATTACCTATCTATGCAGAGTACATCTCTGTACATCTAGAAAACCTAACTAAGTATGACAGACATGGGTGACTATAACATGTTTGCTGTGGGACAATGGTCTTCTACCCTGTAAAGATTTGTTGCTTGTATTGCTTTATTAAAATGCTGATTGGCCAGTATCCATGAAGGAAGTATAGGCAGGGTGACCAGGCAGAAAGTAAAGGCGGGGTGCCAAGAACAGGAGAATTCTGGGAAGAGGAAAGACTCAGTCTGCTGTCGTCACCCAGACACAGAAGAAGCAAGATGAGCATGCCTCACTGATAAAAGGCACCAAGCCATGTGACTAATGAAGGTAAGAATTATGGGTTAATAATGTAGGATGTAAGAGTGAATAAGAAGCCTGAGCTAGTAAGCCAACCACTTTATGATTTATGTGTGTGTCTTTGGGATTGAACAACTGTGGGACTGGGCAGGACAGAAACCTAAGTCAAAACATGTAATTCTCAATAGCCTATACAGCTTATAGACTAAGGCTTCATATTCAAAACAAATAATCTTTAAACAGATTTGCAACATGAGGACAATGACCTTGAAATTTAACAAATATATATCTTGATTAGAGGTAGGAACATATAGTACAATATGACAAAAATATCCTTGAATTATATGAATTTACAAAGTATCTTAAGCTGATATAGAAACATACACATATATATAGTATAACAAAATAATTTTTCATTTGTGTGCAAAAATGTTGCAAGTAGAAATAGGAACATACACAATATAACAAATACAATATTGAATTTGTATCAATATACAAATTATCTTAGACAAGAATGCAAAATAATTTTACACAAGTATCAATATACAAGAATTTATATCAATGTAAATTGTCTATAACTAATAGTTGCTAAAGTAGTTTACAGGCAGATACATTATCCTATCCTATCTTTTTCCCTTTTTCTTTACTAAATGTGATTCCTGAGTCTAACATTATTATTATCCAACCAAATCCTATAATAAATTATAACCAATCCTGAGAAAACTCAAAGACCATCAATTCCAACTGTTGGGAGAGGGGGCATCATTTTCTTTGAATTACTTTCAGTTGTCTTGGGGGTGATGTGTGATTTTATCTTTAAAATCTTTATGTGATTTTATAAAAAAAAAACTAAAATGATTGTTAAGTCTCAAGAGGACTGACTAGCTGTAAGATTTGTAGCCAGTGTCTAAGTAGCAGGTAAATCTATTTTAACCTTCTTATCTGAAGTTCTGGCTAGAGTGTTGTTAGAAAGTGGACCATCTCAGCTAGCTAATTTGGAATTGTCTTGAGCATTTTTAAATCCAAAACTGATCCTTGCTCAGCATTTATTGGCTCAATGGCATCATTATGATCCAGGTGGAACTGTTGTTGGGCCACATCATTCTGGAGACTTCAGAGATTCATGTTAGGGAAATTTATTGTTCACTGTGGAACACTTAAACATTATTAGTATCGAGACAGAAAGTTTAAATTTCTGATATATTTGTATCCAAAGAAAGGTGACAGAGAGGGCTGGAGAGATGGCTCAGTGGTTAAGAGCACTGCCTGCTCTTCCAAGGGTCCTGAGTTCAATTTCCAGCAAGCACATGGTGGCTCACAACCATCTGTTATGAGATCTGGTGCCCTCTTCTGGCCTGTAGGCATACATGCAGACAGAATACTGAGAATACTGTATAAGAAAGGAAGAAAGAAAGAAAGAAAGAAAGAAAGAAAGAAAGAAAGAAAGAAAGAAAGAAAGAGAGAAAGAGAGAGAGAGAGAGAGAGAGAGAGAGAGAGAGAAAGAAAGAAAGAAAGAAAGAAAGAGAGAATGAATGAATACAAGTATGGGGACAAATAGAATTTTGGGAGATAACAGAGTTTTGACAATAGTCCATAGGTTTCTTTAAAAATATGACATGAATTACCAAACTAATAGCAATTATGGCCAAGAATTTATATTCCCATGTAGATTTTATATCTCATCTAAAATTTTACCCATAGTAGAAATAAAAGGGTTTTAAAATTCCTGGATGGTGATATTATCCGCCATTGGCGTGGAATGAGTGTACAAACCATAAAAAATTTATCTATCTATTTATCTATCTATCTATCTATCTATCTATCTATCTATCTAATTTATCAGTTTAAAGTGTAAAAGTATCCAGTAATTTACCTCAGATAAAATCCTGGCGCACGCCTTTAATCCCAGCACTCGGGAGGCAGAGGCAGGCGGATCTCTGTGAGTTCGAGACCAGCCTGGTCTACAAGAGCTAGTTCCAGGACAGGCTCCAAAACCACAGAAAAACCCTGTCTCGAAAAACCAAAAAAAAAAAAATCCTCTGGAGATCGTCCTTGTGTGCTAGGCTCTTAAATAACCAGGCAGGAAAATAACCAGAGAAGTATGGGTGCTGGGAGGTATTGATGGCTGGTTTGGTTGGAGATTTTAAACTGCAATGACGATGTTTGCCAGGAGGTGTCTCAAGTGTACTGCCAAGGCAGGTGCTTTACTTCTACACCTGTGACTTCTTAGCAGGATTAGAAGCTACTAAGGAACAGAGTTAGGTTATAGGGAAAATAAAAGGAGGTGCTGAGAGGCCCCAAAACGCTAGTGAGGAGGCAGAATATAACAGCAACTCTGCTGGGTGGCCGTGGGGGGCGCAGTGGGCACAGGATGCAGGAAGCTGGGAGCGCTCTAGTGAGCGCTGCCTGTGTGCCTCTGGTGAAGAGAACTCAGCTGTACTCTTGCAAGGCAACTGGGGAAGAGGATGGGGTGGAAAGCAGGTCCTGTTTCAGGACTGAGCTGTGAACGCTTGGGGTTTTGCACGCATGGGAAGCAGGTCAACAGCAAGATGCCTGGAGAGGAAATGCCACGCAGACACCAAACGTAGGCAATATATGTGATTCCACAGGAGCTCTTTCAAATGGCTATCAGGGATTTGTTAGGGAAACACAGGGTACACAGCAAGGTATATAGCCTCCGAGGTCTTACGTTCTGCCCCTGGGTGAATGAAAGCCTGCCCCCCTCTCTTTTAAAGGATTCCCATCAGCAGCCTCTATGGGGCCAAATAGCCCAAGGTCATAGGAGGGGGGAATATCCACTACAATCCTCTATCCCCCAACAAGGGGCAGTGAGGCATGCCAGGTGCTCTGGCCCAAGGTGGGTGCTGCAGGTCTGTCATACTTTCATGGCGGGACCCATGATGGTTCCTTTTCTGGAATGCAAGTTGACATGGGTTTGAGGCTGACTGTGAAAACAAGTTGTGCTTGAAGCTGTAGCCCATGGGTTAGGCAGTTGGAGTTGGGGTTGAGGAAGATGCCCCAGGAGAGCACTGAAGGTGCTATGGGGCCAGAGGAGCAAAGATGATGCAGAGGAGTGACCAGGGCAGCAAAACCAGGGGCATGGGGAGGGCAGCAAGCGCAATGGAGCCAGATTGTACTCCACTGTGAGCCCTGGTTCCTGAGTAAAGTCTGAGAAGACAGAAGAGAGAACCGGGACAGGGCTGCCCAGGTGCGTGGGAAGCTGGGCTTGAGGCAGGGAGGGGAGGTGAGCAGATAGAAGAAGGGCTGGGGCTCACGACCTGGGCAGATTTTTCAAGTTACCTTCTACAAAGGTAGGGCCAGACATGGATAGGGGGTGGTGTCTGGGGTGAAGGAGGAAATGTCACCATTTTTGTCCCAGAGCTCAGTTGGCTGCCTGGTCTACTTTACATCCTGCTCAGCTCTGACACCTCATATTGTGCTGGGCCCCCCACTCACCACTGCCTAGTGCTTTTATATACATAAGTGCCTGTGGTTTTTTACCTATTCTATGCATCTTGGTGTGGATAAAGCCAAAGTAAGCACAGCCAAGATGTAGAAGAAAGACTTATTGCCCACAGCAGCAGGACAAGAACAGAGTTGTTTACAAAGCAATGCTCTCCTCAAATAAAGTAAACATAGTTTCTCAGTAAGTTGCCTGCACACAGACATGTAGGGACCATCCAATTCCTGAGCATAAGGACACATGTGGGCGCAGACAATTACTTATTTGGTTATAGATTTTGTTATGGTGTTGAAAACCCGGAGCCAACCCTAAGATGTTGCTAGGCAAAAATTTTATCTTTTTCACCTTGCCCAAATTTACAGTTTCCTTGAGATTAGGAGAAGTGACTTCAACCAAAGGAAAGTTTGCCCCTTTAAAACAACTGAGTATATAAGTATATGAGTAAATAAGTATAAAAGTGGAATTTTTCAGTTAGTTGTTTTTATGATTATGAGGAAAACACATGCTGTGGATTTATGAGCAGCCAAAATGGAAACAATTTATGACATGTAAAAAGAAGATTACAGAGGAAGAAAGAATTTAAAAAACTCAACAAGTTGTACTAAAGATTAACCTTCAGTATGGGACATGATCAAAATAAACACTATATAAAACCATGAAGAAATAAGTCAAAATTTGACTAAGAGAAAAATGTAATAAGTTGTTACATGACAGTTTAAATGGGCAACATTTTGAGTTATAGTTTTCCTTAGTTATGATAAAAGATAAATTAAATATGAAACTTTAGGCTCACAAAGATAAAATAGATGATAAAATATTTTCTTTAATTTTGCCAGTACAAATAGACTAAATATTGTAACTATAATTTTTGCTTGATACTTGTTATGTTAAATATAATTTTACTGTGTTAAAGTTAAAACTTTCCTTTTTATTTAGACAGAAAAGGCAAGATGATATGGGATTCCCCTTGTATGCTATGAATATGTTTTATTTCCATTGGTTAATAAAGAAGCTACTTTGGCCTATGGCAGGGCAGAATACAGTCAGGTGGAAAACTAAACTGAATGTAGAATGTGATTATATATATATATTACATATATAATCACACACACACACACACACACATATATATATATAATTTTGTGAGATTATTCAGCCTCTCGTAGTCAGGAAATGAAAGTGGAGTCTCTGTTTACAGGCTGAAGGATTCACTTGGGAATGGCTATGCTCAGAATTAACCTGTTGTTTTGTTTTGTTTTGTTTTGTTTTGTTTTACTTTTTAATTGGACTTGATCTGGCTTACTGCATCAGGAGAAAACCTGCTATTGGGTACAGAAAACCTATTATCTTGGGGTCAGAAACCTGGGAGGAGTTGAGCCTTCCATGACTGGTGGACTGGTTCCCTTAGCCATATGGGAAACCACTCCTTTTTTTTTATCTCCCTCTGCTAGATGGAATCAATTTTTGACTTGGGTAAGACTCTGACATCCAAGCAACTGTATACAGAGGTCCATGACCCCTTCTTGGTCAAGACACCTTCTTGGTCAAAACCTTTGGGTTCCTGCAAAGCCACAGTCATGTCAGGTTGACCTTGATATGCTTCTGGAGCAAAGACTATCATTGTCCTGTGGGACCTTTGCAGGGGAGACACCCTACCCAAAGACTATCCACCTCCAAAGCTTCACCCCAGGCTATCTCAGGGGGATGCCCTGCCCTAGTTAGTCTTCATCAAGGACTTGGAAATAAGCAATCCTGGATCTAAACCTGATCCTTAGTCACTTCTGAGGTATCTACTATGAAATTTATTCAAATTGGGACTATGTCAAACCATACAACAAATGATTTGACTCCCTTATCCAGGGCTTTTGAGCTCTGCATTCCCACTCCTCCCTCTTCCCTGTTCTGTCTGTCTGTCTATCTGCCCACCTCCCACATGTCTCCTCTCTGAAATGGCCTTCTGCTCTTTCATTCTCAACATCCCCCAATAAACCTCTTGCCCTAACTATGTTGTTTCTGGTGTGTTCTCTTAGTGTCTTGAAGTTGGTGGCCTAGCTCTCAACCCATATACCATTCTGGAGACGTCCTGATTAGCCTTTGGGTTTGCACCTTTCTCACATTTTTATCCATGGGAAACAAATCCTCAAAAACTATCAGTCCAACCTCCCCCTGGGATGTCTTTTTTCTTTCTTTCTTTTTTTTTTTAAGATTTATTTATGTGTACACAACATTCCTTCCATGTATGCTTGCAGACCAGAAGAGGGCGCCAGATCTCATTACAGATGGTTGTGAGCCACCATGTGGTTGCTGGAATTGAACTCAGGACCTCTGGAAGAGCAGTCAGTGCTCTTAACCACTGAGCCATCTCTCCAGCCCCCCTGGGATGTCTTTTAGAGATCCTAAAACCTCAAACCTTAATGCCTTACTTAAAGACTCTCACGCTTGTCTGCCTTTGTTCTAAAAAATGGCCTGAGTACCCTGTAGATAATAACCTAAAGTGGCTGTATAATTTCACCTTAGATCCCAGCATTCTGCAGGAGCTTTCTAACTATTGTCAGCACACAGGCACATGGAAGGAGTTTCCTTATATCCAAGCCTTTTTCTATCTAAGTTCTAAGCCCTCATCCTTATAAGACATTCACCCGCTTGCTTGTTCCTGGCTATGCCATCTAAACTGGACGGACATACCTGGTTTCTGCTCTGGACCCTGCTAATGAACCTCCACCTTTCCAACCTCAGCGGCCAGCGACTTCTACCTCTTCAGCACCCCCCCCCCCAACTAGTCCATCAGCCCCTCCAGATCCTCTGGTGTCATACCCATGGCAACCACCCAACCCTAGCACCTACCTTTACCCCTCATCTCTTGTGCTTGTGTGCTGCTAAGGAACCTAACCCTGACCAAACCAAGATGGCTGCGGTTCTCCTGTTGTGAGAGGTGGCCGGTGTGGATGGGCTGGTCAAGGTACATGTTCCTTTCTCAGTCTCAGAACTCTCTCACATAGAACAAAAGCTGCGTTCTTATATGTCTAATTCTACCTCTTCCATAAAGCAATCCAGTATCTTACCCAATCTTATAGTCTCACCTTTCATGATATGTTTATGATCATATCTAATAACCTATTTCCTGAGGAGCACAGGTGAGTTTGGGAGTACATGCAGATGAGGTTCACCAGACTAATGTAGCACACCCCCTGGGGCAGAGTAGTCCTGAGAGGATCCACGCCGGGATTATAACACCCCAGGTGGTATTTCAGCTAGAGACTGGTTTACTTGCCCTCTGCTGGGTCTCAGTAGGACTGCCCTCAAGCCAGTAAACTATAATAAACTCTTAGAGGTTTTTCAGGATACAAAGAAAAATCCATCTGCATTTTTAGAATGCCTCACTAATGTTCTGTTATAATATACTAAAGTAGATCCAGAGACCCCAGAAGGCAGACAGTTCCTTATGACCCATTTTTTTTTCTCAGAGTTTCCCTGACATCATGGTTAAACTAACTGTCTGGAGAAAGGCCCCTGGACCCACAGGCAGAAGTTTTAGAGTTGACTTTTAAGGTATACCATACAAGAAATGATAAAACCCATAGTCATAAGTGTCAAATGCTAGTCATGGCCACCCAACCAGCCATGGCAAGTGATTGTCCTGTCCATGTTGCTCCCTTGCCCCCCTGGGGCTCAAACAGGCCCATGTTTCAAATCCGGTAAAACTTGGCACTAGACCTGGGTGTGTCCTAATCCTCATATTGGTCCCACAAGACCGTGTTCGAGGTGCCATAGAGAAGGACATTGGGCAGTACAATGTCCTCGTGCACATTGTGGCATAGAGACATCAAACCCAGACAATTCCCAAACTGACCTTCTAGGTATGGCCATGGATGATTGAGGCTGCCAGGGCTCTTTTTCCCTGACAACAACTGTCATCTGTAACAGGGAGCTGTGGATAAATATCATGGTATCAGGATGGTCCATCTCCTTTCTCTTAGATACCAGAACGACATACTTGGTACTGAGAGAATCCTAGGGGCCTGTCTCTCCTTCTAGTTTCCCTATTGTCAGGGTAGGGGGACAACCTTATCTACCTCAGCAGAACCTACCACTTAACTGTATTTTTAGGGGTATTTATCTCACTCATTCATTTTTAGTCATGCCATCCTGCCCAGTACTTTTTATGGAAAGAGATCTTTTAGCAAAAGTGGGAGCTTCCATTTTGTTTGCTCCTTCCATTTGCCTTACCCCAGACTTGCCAACAGCTCCTCTTCTCCTCCTCCTTCTAGTCTCCAAACCCCCAGCTGAAATGTGTCTTTTCCTTTGCCAGCCTCTCAGATGGACCCCCAAGTCTGGGACACCCAAAACCCTTCTATTGCTAAACACAATTTCCCCATCATTATCCAATTACAGGATTCTACTAGGTACATTACCCAAACTTAGTATCCTCTCTCTCTCCAGAGCCTTAGGGGACTTAAGCCTTCTAAGAAAAAAGCTACTTCGCCCCACCTCTTCTCCTTTTAACATCCCTGTACTTGATATTTAAAAAAAAAAAAAACCCAATGGAACCTATCACCTGGTTCAAGACCTCCAGCTCATTAACTCTGCAATGTTCCCCCTTCATCTTATAGTGCCTAACCCTTACATACTTCTTTTCACTATCCCTCCAGGAACCTCCAGCTTCTCAGTTCTAGACCTCAAGGATGCTTTGTTCTCTATTCCTCTCAGCCCTCAATCTTAAGATATCTTCACCTTCACCTGGACTGACCCTGACACTTACCTCTCCACACAATTCACCTGGACTGTCCAACTCCAGGGATTTCGGTACAGCCCACACCTATTTGGTCAGGTTTTAGTTTCTGAGCTACTCTCACTGTCTCTCCCTAAGTCTAAACTCATACAGTATGTAGATAACATTTTACTTTGCAGCCCATCCTTAGAGATCTAATACCTCTACTCTTAAGTTTCTTGTCCCAAAAGGACTATAGAGTCTCACCTTCTAATGTCCAATTGTCTACCTCTCAGGTCATTTACTTGGGATTAACTATTACCCCCAGCAAAAGGCTATTACCCTAGACAGAAAAAACTAACTCAGACCCTTACAGTCTCTTCTACAAGAGAGGAGGATTTATCGTTCTTGGGAATAGCTGGCTTCCTGCCTTCCTGGATCCCCTCTTTTTCTCTCCTTTCCTGCCCCTTATATGAGGCTGCTCTCTGCTCTCCACATGAGCCCCTCCCATACCCTATTACTAAACTCCAGCAAGCCCTTACCCAGGCTCCAGCTCTCCATCTCCCAGACCTAATTCGTCCTTTTTCCTCTATGCAACAAAAAGGAGGGATATGCCCTTGAGTCCTAGGGCATCAGCTGGGACCTTCCTTTGCAGCTGTAGTTTACCTTACCACTCAGGGCTGGGTACCCTGAATATGTTCTTTAGTGGTCACTGAGCTCTTTATTAATGAGTCAAAGAAACAAACCTTTGGGTCACCTACCGCTGTCTTCTCCCACCACAATCTGTCCTCTCTCTTAACTTATAAAGGCTTACAAACCTTATCTCCTTCCTGAGTTCTTTCCCCCCAGGTGGCACTAGTGGAAGATGCCACACTCATTTTCCAATGCTGCCCACCCCTTAACATCTCAAACCTCCTATCTCAACGTAATCCTAACTCTTCCCCATCTCATTCCTGCATAGAAACCTTAGAGGACCTACTGCTCCACCCCTTACATATACAGGAGGGCAAACTGCCCCAGTCCACTTATACCTGGTACACAGATGGCATCTCCTTTTTATGCGAAGGGACCTGCAGAGCAGGCTATGCTACAGTGTTGGATACTGGGGTGGTGGAGGCACAGGCACTTCCCACCCATACTACTAACCAGCAGGCTGAATTAATAGCCCACATCCGTGCCTTCCAGTTGGCACAGGGACAATCCTTAAATGTTTACACATACTCCAAATATGCTTTTCATATCTTCCTAGCCCATGTGGCTATCTGGAAAGAGCACAGCATTCTTATGACAAAAGGAGGATCCATAACTAACTCAGGCTACATTATGGACTTATTGAAGGCCTTCTATCTCCCCAAAGCTATAGAAATTATTCACTGTGTGTCTCATCATACCGACAGCTCCATTATTTCTAAGGGAAATAACTAAGTTGACTAAGCAGCCAGGACAGCAGCACTCCAGAGCCCAAACCTACCTCAGTCACCTCAGGGAGTTCATAGAGTACAGAACACATTCTCACCGACATCCCCTAACACTTGGCAAATTCTGTCCTACCTACATCAGCTCTTTCATCCTAATAGTAAGGCTCTGTCTCACTTTGTCAAGGCTTACCTCCAACCTACCCCCGAGGACTCAGAGTTCTTGAAAACTATTATTGCCTCTTGTAAAATCTGTCAAAATTCAGATCCCAAGTTCAAATATTATAACTTCTCTTTTCCCACCCACCAGGCCAGGGCCTCCCTTCCAGGAACTGACTAGCAGCTTGATTTTATTCATGTGCCCACAGTCAGATGGGTTAAATATCACCTGGTTTTGGTAGCTACCATGTCTGGGTGGATTGAAGTGTTCCCCACCACTAACAAGAGGGCCCAAACAAATTTTTGATGTCCTTCTCTGGGAAATTATTCCCTGGTTTGGATTCCAACCTCTCTTCTGTCAGATAATGTCCCAGAGTTTGCCTCCCAGATCTCTCAAACTTTATCTAAGGCTCTTAACATTCCTTGGCATTTTCATATCCCATACCATCCTCGGTCCTCAGTGAAGCTAGAACAAGCTAACCATTCCTTAAAAAATATTCTTAAGATGTCACAAGAACTTCACCTTGACTGGGTAAAGCTTTTCCCTCTGGCTCTTTTCAGGCTCTGGGCTCTCCCCAAAGACCCCTTTTCATCTCACCCTTTGAACTCATGTATGGGTGGCAGGTTTTAGCTCCTGGCCTCTTACCTAAAAGCTCACCCCTCCCCAATCATCTGCTCACCCTGTTGCTAGGCCACCTCTGTTCCCTCTTATGGGAGTTTACTGACTACTCATTGCCTCGACCATGAGCCAATCCCTGCCCATCTCCAAATAAAATCGGGGATCAGGCTCTCCCCCCCCCCAGACCAATGCCCCTCACTCCTTTCCCCTAAATGGCAGGGCCCCTTTAAAGACATTCTTTTTTTTTTTTTTTTTTTTGGTTTTTCAAGA
>NC_022011.1:50443754-50463536 GCF_000317375.1 Microtus ochrogaster | reverse complement strand
TCTTGTAGACCAGGCTGGTCTCAAACTCACAGAGATCCGCCTGCCTCTGCCTCCCGAGTGCTGGGATTAAAGGCATGCACCACCACCGCCCGGCTAAAGAAATTCTTTTAATCCACAGCTGCCAAACTCGAGGGCCTCCCTCATTTGATTTACCTGTTTCATCTCAAACCTTTTACTCTTTCAGCTCTGGACATTCCCTCTTCATATACCATAACTCACACAGGGACCTGTTCCCTCAAGTTCCAGAGGACACCAAGATCAGCTACTTTTTCCTCAGTTCCAAAAGCCTAAATCTCACCACTGCACTCAACTCTCCAGTGCCAGAAACTCCATACGCTCTCCTTTCCAATTCTCCCCTTTTTCCTCTTTCTCCTATCTGCTTTACCAATTTCTCTGTATCTCCAATGTCATATTTAAATTTCCAGTTAACCATTCAGCTATTGTTACAGGGACACCATCAGACACAGAGTCGGAGGTGCAAAGACTGTCAGATGCCCAGGTGGTAAGAAACAACAGTAGTCTGGGGACAGTCACACCCGCAGATTCCAAAGGGGAGACTCACAAAACAGATTGTAATATAACAGGGTTATCATTGATAGCACCAGTGTATCCTGGATGCTAAGGTAATACCACGATGCTAAAAGAAACAAGTGCCTTAAGGTTTGCTTCAGGTAAAACATTAAAAGGTCTAATAATTCCCTTTCTTCCTCTCCCTCCTCTCTCACTATACAACTATCCATAATCTTCTCTTCCAACACTATACTACCATAATCACAAGCTTTTAATGTGTCTAAAATTTATCTCTTTTTATAAAGTTAAACATTCTCATAAGCTCCAGGGAGCCAAATTGGACCCACCTAAACAGAACAGACTTGCCCAGGATAAGTATCATTTAATTCTTCCCTGGTTTCCCAAGAGAAGTATCATTCCTGGTCTTGGGACCCCTGGGAAACTCTCTCCTCCATCTCAGGAACCTTGGGAAATACCCCTACATCTTCCATCTGGGGACCCTTCTCCCTCAATCACTAGGATCTAAAATTTTTCTAAACATAGTCTTCTGCTTTGCCAGCATCTTGTCAGATCCAAGCTGCCAGCCAGCCAGTTCCACAGAGCCCGGGAAACACAGAAGTAACCAGCTACCCCAGGATGTGTCTAAGCATCCTAACTCTCTGATGCTCACAAGCCAGAAGGAAGAAGCCTCGAGAGACCCAATGCACCATTCCCACCCATTGGCGATCCCTAACCCCCTCAAATTTTTATAAGAAACAAAAGGGTGGAATGTTATGGTTTCTATCACCCAGCACTTTGGGTGTCACTTCCAGGTTCCAGGGCTGCACATGTGCTATCAGTGCTCAGGCAATTTGCATAGCCACCCAGGGTCCTCAGCCCCTATATGACTTACGTGATCATGTGACCTACGCATGCTGCAGCTACTTAAGCCCTTGTGTGCATACATGAGCCTCTGTGCGTATGTGCTAGGCAGTCACCCAAAGTTCTTCTGTACCATTGGGGCACCCATCTTCAGCCTACAGGCCCATAGTGTCTGAAGACTTTATCATGGAGCAGGAAATTTCAAAGACAGTTCTGCATATATTGGCAGTTTGTCAGTCATTTTCTTCTGTGTCCTGAAAAATGTCTAGCAGATTCTTTCATGAAGCAGGAACCCTGAAGGATCGTCTCACCATTAGGCAAATTCAGCAGTTATTTCTCTGTGGGTCCTGCATGTCTAGTTCATCAAGGAGTTCAGGAGAGAGCAAGTTCTTGTCCGAATGGCTAACCAATTCCATAAGGAGTCTCTTTGATGCCCATCATCCTCTTGAAGTAATTGGTGCTGCCAGGAGCAGATATATCTCACAAAACACATTCCAAAATTCTCTCTTTCATTATGGTACTGTTTTATTAGGACTCCAAGTGTCCATAGTCTTAACATTAATCAATAAAATTTTGATAAGCTAGCTCTGGCAGAGTACTATCACTATCATAACTGCAACATCAAGATTTTAAATTCCCTGTAGTTATTTTCTAACTATAGACCTCAAAGATACTTTTATTTTGCAAATTTGTCACCACCATTTCTGACATGAGTATACTGCTGTTTCTACAAAAACAGTTTCAGTACAGATTATAAACAGTATAAGTGCTAATGTGTCTAAAATGTATGTTTTCACAAACTCAACAAACTCTTCTAACTTCCAGGGAATCACCTAGAGGATTCACCTCAAACAGGTCAGATGCCCCCCTCCCTCAACTACCAGGCCCTAAGAGCCCAAGCCTCTCTACCTTTCCCTGTACTGACACCCTCCCCTTCATTCACTAGGAACTAAGGAAGTTCCCCCTGTCCTAAACTTAATATTGTCCTCTGCTCCGCCAGCAACTAGCCAGGTCCAAGAGACACCAGACAGTTCCCCAGACCCTGGACAGCTATGAAACAACCAGCTACCCCAGCATGTGGCAGCACCCCAGCTTTCTCAGGTTCTCCCACAGATGGTAAATGCCCTCAAGCTCAGTTGGAAGAAGTCTCAAGAACTTGATGGATGTCCTCATTCCCTTAACCTGCCACACCTAACACCTCACCTTTTTAATAAAAAGAAAAGAAGGGAGGAATGTTAGCATTGAGACACACCTTGACCCTGCCCCTTGGGAACCTGGCCTAGTGTATCCCATGCTGCACCCTGCATCATGCATGATTGCAAGGCAGACAGTACCTGGTCCTTTTAAAGAGACAAGCTCTGCCTACTGCTGCTCTCTTCTTTTCTGTCATTTCTCTGAGGAGGCAGCTTTCCATCATTCTCTGTCTTTCTTTCCCTCTCTCTCTGTATCTCCCTCTCTCTCTTCCCCATCTCCCCACCCTCTTTATCTCTGTGTGTGTGTCTCTCTTTCCCTTCCATCTCTTCTACCCTCCTCTTAATGAACTCAACACTCAAGCTCTGTCTGCATGGCACATTTGTCTCTTGCCTGCAGTCCTCACCCATGGGACCTGTTAGAGTCCCAACTTATGCTGTAATCCTAACAGGGTATGTTATAAGGAGAATTACTCTTTAGTATCCAGCCCCACAATGATCTCAAGAAAATAATGTGAGGCTCCTTCTGGATTGAAGCCACAATCTCCTTCTGAAGAGCAGCTTGGGAGGCTGGGTCACAGGATGGAGGTGAATTAGATCAAAGGGCTCCTGGGTATCTTGTTAGTTTATTATACTATACACACGTATGTACTGATTTCCCTCTCCGCTTCTTTATCCTTTGTGTATGGGAGGGCTACTGATTTTTTTTTTAGTTGATCTGTTCCTGCCATATCACTGAAGGTATTTATCAGCTGTAGGAGTTCTCTGGTAGAATGTTTGGGGTCACTTATGTACACTAACATATCATCTGCAAATAACAAAAGTTATTTGACTTTTTCCTTTCCAATTCGAATCCCCTTGATCTGCTTTTGTTCTCTTATTGCTATTGCTAGAACTTCAAGCACTATGTTGAAGAGATATGGAGAAAGTGGAAAGGACAGCCTTGTCTTGTTCCTGATTTTAGTGGAATTGATTTGAGTTTCTCTTCATTTAATTTGATGTTAGCTGTTGCTTTTATTATATTTAGATATGATCATTGTATTCCTAATCTCTGCAATACCTTTATCATAAAGGGGTGTTGAATTTTGTCAAATGCTTTTTCAGCATCTAATGAAATGATCATATTTTTTTCAGCTTATTTTTATGATGGATTACATTGATAGATTTTTGTATGTTGAACAAGCCCTGATATCTCTGGGATGAAGCTTATTTGATCATAATAGATGACTTTTTGATGTGTTCTTGGATTCGGTTTGCCAGTATTTTATTGAGAATTTTTGCATCCATGTTCATGAATGAGACTGATCTGTAATTCTCTTTCTTGGTTTAGTCTTTGTGCACTTTTGGTATCAGGGTAACAGTAGCTTCATAAAAAGAGTTTGCCAATGACCCTTCTGTTTCTATTATGTGGAACACATTGAGAAGTATAGTTATTAGCTCTTCTTGGAAATTCTAGTAGAATTCTTCACTAAAACCATTCTGCCCTGGGCTTTTTCTGGTTGGGAGGTTTTGAATGGCAACTTCTATTTCCTCATGACTTATAGGTCTATTTAAATTGCTCACCTGGTCTTGATTTAATTTTGGTATATGATATCTACCTAAAATTTTTCCATTTCTTTTACCTTTTCCAATTTTGTGGAGTACAGGCTTTTGTAGTAAGAATTAATGATTCTCTAAATTTCCTCAGTGTCTGTTGTCATGTCCCCCTTCTCATTTCTGATCTTGTTAATTTCAGTGTTCTCTCTCTGCCTTTTTAGTAGTTTGGATAGGGGTTTGTCAATCTTGTTGATTTTCTCAAAGAACCAGCTCTTTATTTCATTGATTCTTTGAATTGTTTTCTGTGTTTCTGTTGTGTGGAGTGGTGGGCTGCATCCCACCTGCCGGCCAGCTTTACACACAAAATAATTACACGGAAACTGTATTCTTTTAAACACTGCTTGGCCCATTAGCTCTAGCCTCTTACTGGCTAACTCTCACATCTTGATTAACCCATTTCTATTAATGAGCGTAGCACTACGAGGTGGTGGCTTACCAGGAAGGATCTTAACCTGTATTTGGAGAGGAGAGTATAGCGTCTGCTCCACTGCCTTCTTCCTCCCAGCATTCTGTTCTGTCTACTCTGCCTATCTAAGTTCTGCCCTATCAGACCAAGCAGTTTTTTTTATTAATTAACCAATGAAAGCAAAAGATAGAAGACCCACCTACATCATGTTTCTATTTTGTTGATTTCAGCCTTCAGTTTGATTATTTCCAGTCTTCTACTCCTCCTGGGTGAGCCTGCTTCTTTTTTTCTAGAGCTTTCAGGTGTGCTGCTAAGTCTCTAATGTGAGCTTTCTCCATTTTCTTTATGTGGGCACTTAGTGCTATGAACTTTCCTCTTAGCACTGCTTTGATAGTGTCCCATAGGTTTGGGTATGTTGTGTCCTCATTTTCATTGAATTCAAGGAAGACTTTAATTTCTTTTTTTTTATTTCTCCCCTGACCCAGGGGTGGTTCGGTAGTTAACTGTTCAGTTCCCATGAGTTTGTAGGCTTTCTGGGGTTAGTATTATTGTTAAATTGTAACTTTACTCCATGGTGATCTGATAAGACACAGGTGCTTTTTTTTTTATCTGTGGATGTTTGCTTTGTTACCGAGTATGTGATCGATTTTTGATAAGGTTCCATGAGGTGCTGATAAGAAGGTATATTCTTTTTGTTTGGTTGGAATGTTCTATAGGTGTCTGTTAAGTCCATTTGAGTCATAGCATCTGTTAGTTCTTTTATTTCTCTGTTAAGTTTCTGTCTGGTTGACCTGTCCATTGCTGAGAGAGGAGTGTTGAAATCTCTTACTATTAGTTTGTGGGGTTTAATGTGTGCTTTGAGTTCTAATAATGTTTCTTTTACATATGTGGGTGCTTTTATATTAGGGGAATAGACAGTCAGGATTGAGACTTCATCTTGATGAATTGTTTCTGTTATGAGTAGAAAGTGTCCTTCTCCATCTCTTCTGATAGATTTTAGTTTGAAATCAATTTTGTTAGATATTAGGATAGCCACACTCACTTATTTCTTAGGTCTGTTTGATTGGAAAACCTTTTCCCAACCCTTTACTCTGAGGTAGTGTCTGTCTTTGAGGTTGAGGTGTGTTTCTTGTATATAGCAGAATGTTGGATGCTGTTTTTGTATCCATTCTCTTAACCTGTGCCTTTTTATAGGTGAATTGAGACCAGTGATATTAATGACCAGTGGTTGTTAACTCAAGTTATTTTTGGTGGTAGTGTTTGTGTGTTTCCCTTCTTTGAGTTGTATCGGTGGAGGGTTATCAGATGTCTGTGGTATTGTGGGTGCTGTTAGCTTCCTTGTGTTGTGGTTTTCCTTCTAATACTTTCTATAAGGCTGGGTTTGTGGCTACATATTGTTTAAATCTGTTTTTGTCATGGAATATCTTGTTTTATCCATTGATGGTGAAAGAAAGCTTTTCTGGGTATAGTAGCCTGGGGGCTTGCATCCATGGTCTCTTAGTATCTGCAGCACATCTATCCAAGACCTTCTGGCTTTCATGGTTTCCGTTGAAATGTCAGGTGTAATTCTGATATGTTTACCTTTATATGTTACATGACCTTTTTCATTTGTAGCTCTTAAAATTCTTTCTTTATTCTGCATGTTTTGTGTTCTGATTATTATATAGTGAGGGGATTTTTTTTTTGATCCAGCCTGTTTGGTGTTCTGTAAGCTTCTTGTACCTTCATAGCTATGTCCTTCTTTAGGTTGGAAAAGTTTTCTTCTATAATTTTGTTCAAAATATTTTTTCAGACTTTTGAGCTGGAGCTCTTCTCCATTTTCTACACCAATTATTCTTAGGTTTGTTCTTTTCATGGTGTCCCAGATTTCCTGGATGTTTTGTGTAAGAATTTGTTGGATTTGCTGTTTTCTTTGATCAACGTGTCTATTTCTTCTATAGTATCTTCAGCACCTGAGATTCTTTCTTCTATCTCTTGAATTCTGTTGGTTATACTTGTCTCTGTAGTTCTTGTTCATTTTCCCAGATTTTCCATATCCAACCTTCCCTCAGTTTGTGTTTTCTTTATTACCTCCATTTCAGTCTTTAAGTCTTGAACTGTTTCCTTTACCTGTTTGATTACTTTTTCTTGGTTTTCTTGGGTATCTTTAAGGGATTTATTAATTTCTTCTAACTCTTTGTCTTCTCTTCCATTTCTTTTAGTGAGTTTTTCACTTCCTGTTTAAAGGTCTCCATCATTTTCATAAGGTTATGTTTAAAGTCGTTTTCTTCTACTTCTTCTGTGTTTTCAAGTCTTCCTGTTGTGTGTTCACTGAATTCTGGTGTTACCATGTTGCTCATCAGGATGTTGGAGGTATTCTTGCTTTGGCACATGCCCATTTCTTTCTTCAAATGAGGCCAGCAGAGCCTTGGTGTCTTGGTCCAATCTTTGCTGTGGTGGACTGAGTACTTGGGAGTTTTTTTTTGTTGTTTTGTTTTGTTTTGTTTTGTTTTTTGGTCTGCCCTCCTGTAGGTCCCCTCAGCACTAGAGAAAGCTGTGTTTGAGGATTCCAAGGACCTCACAGGCGAAAGGCCAGCTTCAGGGAAAGGTGGGTTGGGGAAAGCCCAGCAGCAAGGACACTCCCAGCTGGCTGGCCAGAAAAACTAGGGAGTTGTGGAGGGACCCCTATGTTCTGGCCCATTGGTAAGGTCCTGAAGAGTGGGACTTTTGGCTTTCCAGGCTTGTGGGCACTGACTTACCTCTCAGATCCCCTCAGCACTGAAGCAGGTGGTGCTGCAGGGTTCCAAGGATCTCGCAGGTGAAAAGGCAGGCTTGGGGGCTGGGTGGGATGGGGTAAAGAAAGCCAGCAGCAGGAGCACACCCCGCTGGATGGCCAGGAAAGCTTAGGGAATGGGGGGGCTGGAATCTGTCCCCTGGGAAGGCCCCAGAAAGTGGCACTTCCAGCTGTTTGGCCCTGGGACCACTGACTCACCTCTCTGGTCCCTTCAGCATGGGAGCAGGGTCTCTTGCAGGATTCCAAGGACCTTGTAGATGAAAAGGCAGGAGAAGGTAGAATTTTCTTGTCCTGCAGCTGCTCTCAAATAAGCACACTGAGGCTTTTATTAATTATAATGCTTGACAAATAGCTCCCAGGTTTATTACTGTAATAAGTAATTACTTATTACTAACTCTTACATTTTAATTAACCCATATTTCTTATTTATGCTTTGCCTTGCGGCTCATGGTTTGTTACATTTTCTATACATCATGCTTCCTTGGCAGCTGGCTGGCATCTCCTCTGACTCTGCCCTTCCTCGTTCCATCGTTCTCAGTTTGTTTTCCCCACCTAACTTTATCCTGTTCAGCTACTGGCCAATCAGCTTTATCAAATCAATCCTAGTGACATATATTCACACAGTGTACAGAAGGATTATTCCACAGCAGGTTGTGGCTTTGCTAAGGAATGAATAACTTCTTTGAAACACGGTGGATGACTGGCCTCTTTAAGTTGTTTCCTCAAAACTGGGGCAACACGTCATGTGTACACAGTTCTTTTCCATTAACTCCACCATCCATAGCCTGAAAACAGAACTTCTCTGGAAGCAGAATCTTTTGGTTAATGTAGTGTGATTTACATACATATAACTGGATCCATAAAGACTTTTTAGGAAGTGTATAAAGCAATAAAAAAGAATGAAGGTTGACCATTGCAGGGCATCTGAGGCTCTTCCTGTGGGGACTGTAAAAACATCTAATGTAATAATCTGTTCACAGGGCACTACGGTCCCTTTATGGGCTGGTTAATGACCATGCAAGCTGCACAACCTTTCTCAGGTCTGCAGATCTCTTTTTCCCCTTCTAGGTGACACCAGTCACAGTGGAGAACCCAGGAAGACAGCCTGGCTGGGTAGGCGCAAAGAGCTGTTAGAAGTCCAAGGGGAATCTTTGCCAGAGACAACACCTGGGCAGCAGTTTCTGTGGCCATAAAGATGACAGGGCTATTGGATATCTGAATGGCAGAAGATAGTTTGCTCACCCCCAGAAAGAGCACACACACACACATACACACACACACACACACACACACACACACACACACACACACACACACACACACACACACAAATCTCGTTGGGGACATACTGAGATTTTGAACCTGTAAACTTCAGTGGAAGCTGAATAATGCCACCCAGAAGGGAGCTATTCCAGCCCTTTAAATCTTCTCTGAGCCTTGTTATCGTTCCCTTTACTACATTGCCACTCACTTCTTCCTTTTGTCTAAGACAATGAGGTAAGTCTGCACCATACCCTCTGCTGATCTCCATTTTACTCACAGTGGAAGTGAAAGTGCCACAGTGGTCCACATCACCACTGCTTTCTCTGCCTTCTCTCCAACCTGGTCCCTGGGTAACTTCCTCTCCTTGCCCTGCCATCTGCTCCATTGTCTCCGCCCTCCCATCATTTCCTGTTATAGTCAGGCTCCTTTTATCCCTCAAAGGCCCCATTGAATGCTCCTCTCACCTGGAGTCCTCTACTACTTCACACATTCCTGGCTCATTCTCTTCACTACCTTCAACTATGTGTTTAAATGTTCCTTTGTGCAGCTGACTCAAACAAATCAACTTAATATACAATCCATGTATCCATAGTTGATGCTTACACTGTTCCATTTGGGGCTTCCTCATGTAACATGCCATACTTATAATATATAACTAAGATATGCTGGTAGTGACAGACACCTTTAATCCCGGCACTTGGGAGGCAGAGGCAAGTGGATCTCTGTGAGTTCAAGGACAGCCTGGTCTACAGAGTTACCTCAGGACAAAGACATACAGAGAACCTGTCTCAAAAAGTAAAAGTAAAAATAAAAGAACTAGATGTTAAAGTAAAGCCACATAAAGATGGAAAATATACAGAGAATCTTTGTACTGTATGCTATTATGCTCTCTTTAAATTGTTTAAATGCTGAGGAAGGAGCAACAGCTGCTAAAAGATATTTGCTTATAAATGCTGCTAAATTAATCCAAGATAGGTAGTTTGAAAATACCTTGACTTCAAAATCGAAGTCAAAAGGTATGCTACTTTGGAGAAGAGATTTTGCTTTTGTTTCCACAGGAAATGAGAGGCTGTGGATTCATTCTGAGTTAAAAAATCAGGTTCAATCAAGGAAGACCACCTGAGAAATCTCCGGCAGGAACAGATGGCCCAGATGTCTGAGTTCTACATCCAGAAGGGATTCAAGATGCTGCCTGAGATGATCAAGCCTCATAGGATACTTCAGTCAGGACTTCATCATAACTCTAAAATTTCTTTAGGACCCCATAAGATTATCAGTGCCCCAACCAGCTGGAAGTATCCTGGAATACTATGCCCACATTCCCAAAAAATGGACTATGGATATTTTCCTTTGTTAAAAAAAAAGAGGGGTAAATGGTGCTGGAGAATTGTCTGTATTTGGTCAATCATGTTTTAAATAAATGCTGATTGACCAGGCAGGAAGTATAGGTGGGTCAACCAGACAGAAAGTAGAGGCAGAGCGATAAGAACAGGAGATGCTAGGAAGGAGGAAGCACATTCCTCCCACTCCTGCCCAGACCACCAAAGAAGCAGGATGTAGCCTACCCCACTGATAAAGGTACTGAGCCATGTGGCTAACATAGATCAGAATAATGGGTTAATATGAGTGATAAGAGCTAATAGGAAGCCAGAGCTAATGGGCCAATCAGTTTATAATTAATAAAGACTCTGTATGACTTTCTTTGGGGCTAAACAGCTGTAGGAACTGGGCAGGACGAGAGCTGGCCCTCATGTTACAATATGTATTTAAGTAATCAGGAGATAGGAACACATAGTACACTGGGCAGGGATAGTTAATATAATAAACAATAATACAAGTGGGTTGTGAGAAATCAATGGAGCAAACCATTTTGTGGCTGATCCCTTCCACATATCCTGTTCCCCCTTGGTAGGAAAGTTTTACAGCCGGCCCAGGTGTGGTTTTTCTATTCTTTTTCAGAGACTGGTCAGTTTTGAGCTGTCTAGTTATATGGTTCAGTGGTTGAAAAGATGACATAAATCATGATGAAAGAGTGCTTTCATGATGAAGAAACTTTCTGTTTTCCTTTGGGCTCAGCCCAGGGAAACTTCCCCCTTTACCTAAGGCTGCTTAGAGTAGGCAGGAAGAGGAACAGAGAGCTTGGGAGGCTTGCAGAGCTATTTTCCCCTCCTCGTATGCATTATGCCTAGATGAGTAAGAGTCAAGTACAAACATAGATATACTTCTGATCATAGGGTGGAAAAAAATGGAGACTTCTTTTTTTTGTTTGGCAGGGAGGGTTTCCCTCTGGTTAACCTGGAACAGTTGTCTGGTTTGGATCCCCAACAGGAGGAGGCACCGGTCCTGAGACAGCGGTGTTCTCACTACAGAGGAAGCCACTGGTCAATGCAGGGAAACAAAACTTACAAGAAAACAATCAAAGAGACACAGACGGACAAATACACAGAGACATACAATAAAGACAACTGGGGCAGTCACTACATATTCATATATCTGAAAAGACTAGGTGGAGTCAGTGTGGACACTGGATCAGTGGTCACATCCAACCTCTCCTGTTTGTTGTCCAAACAGAAAGCACATTAACTAGACTTACCTCTGGACGTGACAGAGCAGGTCACTTGCTAATTTTCATCCTTTTGGGATGGGGGTGTCAGACCTCTTCAAAGAGTTAGGCAGAAATTAGTCAAAGGGAGCCATGGCGACCTGGAATATTTCAGGATGTACAACCCCAAGGATTTCCCTGCACTCTTCATTGTTCAAAGGGGCTTTGAGACCCTCCCTCAGCTTCTTGAGGTCTGGTGTCTGGGATCATGAGAGCCCTCCAGAAATATTGTGAAGCATTCACTAGAGAAGACTGCTGAGACATGGATTTAAGCATGCTGGTGTTCCGCTCAATTATTCCAAAATCCAGCTCATGGGATGGGGTGCTCACATTAAGAGTTGGTCTTTTCTTCTCCAGTAAGCCTCTGTAAAAACATCTTCACAGATGTACCCAGAGGTCTCTTTCCATGGGGATTCTAAATCCAGGCACGTTGACCATAAAGAGAAACCATCATGCTGCCCAACTGGATTAGTAAAGAAAGACAAGTTAGCCATATTCCACACTGCTATGACAAAACACTCAATGCAAGTACTTTAAGGGCACTTGTAGAGAACAAAGAGCTTTATGTACACAGCTCAGCTCTTCAGAGGAATGAGGTGTGAAGCTGTCCTTCCTGAAAGCCAGGAATTATGTTGTTTTACATCCTGGTGATCCTTTTTTGTCTGATGACACAGTCTCTGTCCATATCACCCAGAATTTATGTTTGTTACTTATCCAAGACCATTTCTCCTAAATTTTGAGCATTGCTTTTAGAACATAAAACCCTCTCTTATGGGTGAGGTCACTTGTGGTTTACAACAACCTAAGTGACTTCTATGTTATCTTTGGACCAAGGAAATCCTGACTCCTACAGCTATTATGTTTACCCAAGTCAAGCTCCCTAGGCCCTGGATCTTGGGCACTATCTCTGAGTCAACAGTAACCATTCTTGTGAAAGAAGCCAGATGTACTTTGTAAGAAATCTCACTGTAAACATATCTTAAATTTTTGTCTACTTGAGACTGAGTTAGTTGCTAACTTTTTCAAAAATTGTTCTGTGCTTAAATATGGCTAAGGTAAACTGATCTGGACCATACTCTAGAAGTCCTGGCCCAGCACTAATTACAATAAAATTGGGCGTAACAGAGTTTTATTCTTGTCTCTTCATGGATCATTTTTTCCCCTTACTGCTGTAAAGCCTGCAGGGAAACAACCACAGGCACCCATGTATCCATTGTAGGGAGAGGATTGGAATTGTGCCTAGTTTTGGCTAGTTTGAGGAAAACCTACCCACCTCACTTTCAAAGCATGTGCCATGCCACTAGATGCGTTAAGACCAAAAGTAAGTCAAAATGCCCACTGTCAGCAGGATTAGCTTCGTTCTGGAGGGATCAGCTGACACCAGATCTGGACAAATGCCTACTAGATTTCTTCTCTACCCACTGTGTTTCTGTCTCTCCTGAGGTCTGGGCTATCCCTAGCAATTTGCTTCTCAGAAACTGAACCAACCAGGGCCCTGCCATGGACCTCAGAGGTAAGCTGGGGATGGTGAGGAAGAGGTGTGTGCATACCCTGCATTGATTACTCACCATATGGTTGGGGCTGCATTGTTGTTGGGGCCAGAGGCTCAGAGGCATCAGGGCCAGGCCTGCTGTGTTGGTCAGAACCCTGAGGATCCCTGGATCTGTTTCTTTGAGCATATGTATTACTGAGGAGTGGGTAAGTGGGGCATGTGACCCAGAGTTCTGGGTCATAGTGGAGAGGATGGATCTGAATAGGCCAGGGTGCTATGGAAGACACTGAATTCAAGTGGCCTGTCGATCTCTTCCTGGGCATCCTCTTCATCTGTCAGGCATTCCAGAACAGAGGTTGTTGTCAGTAGCTGTTTTAGTTAGGGTTTGTATTGCTGTGATGAGACACTATGACCATGGCAACTATTACAATTGAGACTGGCTTATAGTTTCAGAGGTTTAGTTCATTATGGTCATAGCAGGAAGCTGGTACTAACATCTGTCTTAGTATTCTGTCACTACATCGAGATGCCACAACCATGACAACTCTTATAGCAAAAAAATAATTAATTTGGGCTGGCTTATAGTTCAGAGTTTTAACCCATTATCATCATGTAAGGCAGCATAGTGGCCTACAGGCAAGCATAGTTCCCAGTGTAGCTGAGAAGGCAACATTAGTATCTTCAGTTAGCAAGAAGAAACTGTGTGCCATATTGGGCCTAGCTTGAGCATCTGAAACCTCAAAGCCTGCTCCCAGAGACACACTTCCTCTAACAATGCCACATCTACTCCAGCTAGGCTACACTTCCTGTGACCCTAAGGGGGGCATTTTCTTTCAGATCACCACATTGCTCTCTTTGGCCCCCATAGCTTTGTAGCCATGTCAAATGTGGAAATGCATTAAGTCCAACTTTAAAATCCCTCATAGTCTGTAAAATTCCAAAGTCCAAAGTCTCTTTTGAGACTGATGGCAATCTCTTAACTATAATCCCCTATAAAACAAAAATCAAAAAACAGACTTCACACTTCCAACTTTTAATGGCACATGGTATATAAGTCTGGTTCAGAAGGGAGGAAAAGGAGCATAGTGAGTAAATACTGGAACAAAGCAAGACTGACAACCAGCTTGGCAAACTCCAAATTCTGCATATCCGTATTGGTAGGTGTACATTTTTCCCCATCCACTAGTTCACAGATAACCAACATGGAGACTCAATATTAATTATAAATGCTTGGCTGATAGCTTAGCCTTGTTATAAACTAGCTCTTATAACTTAAATTAATCCAAATTTCTTAAATAAGTTCTACCATGTGGTTCATGGCTTGTTACCTCATTTTGTACATGTTCTACTTTCCCTCCTTTTGGCTCAAGACTCCTCAGGCTCCATGCTTCTTCTCAGCATCCTCCTAGTCTGGCTCTCCTGCCCAATATATTCCTGCACAGCCAAAGGAGAGTTAGCTCTCTATTAACCAATGAGAGTAATACTTGTTCAAAATATAGAGAAGGATTATTCCACACAATTTTCTCCTTTTTGGATGGATAAAATTAAAATAAAAAGGTTTTAACAGTAAAATTATATACTACAAAATAGTTATCAGTAAAGAGTTACAGTTAAAATAGCTAGTCCATTTGTATTTGGTAAGATTAGAGAAACTATTTTATTATATATCTTTTCTTTGTAAGTGTAATTTACCTTTTTATCATAACTAAGGAAAACTTTAAGTCTAATTATTTAGTCTTTAACTGCATCAAAGACCACAGAAATGTGAGATGTTACCAGATGATCAACTGACAGGGGCATTTGGATGTCTGGACAGTCACTCTATGTTACTTTGTAATGTTGGGGTAATCAACTTTGGCTTATGGGCCTGGTATATCTGACACACCTTTCTGAAAAGCAAGGAATTTTGAAGGACTTTCCTACATTGTCTTTGAAAGTTTGGCAGTTGCTTTCCTTTACATCTGCTGGTCCAATTTACAGTATACTCTCAGCAATTGAGGTAAGGACAGGTGTTTGTTTTTTTTTTGTTTTTTTTTTTTTTGTTCAAATAGCTAGCCTGTGCCATAAAGACAGCAAGCTCCATTCAGAGATTCTTCAAAGCCCATTATCTTCTCTGAAGTAAACTGGTGCTGCCAGGAGCAGATGTGTCTCACTGTCAACAAAAACCTTATGTTTTTAAAACATTTTAATTGCCATATTCTTGAGGTCTTTGAAGTATTTGAAGACTGACTGTCTTTCAAATATATCTGTGTATGACCTTGAAAATATCCATGGCATGACTATAAGTTTGACTATTATATATCACTATTAATCTGTATTTCTTAACTGTATATTACATTTTAAATGAGTTTCATACACACAGTATCCCAAAAGGGAGTAGAAACATGAATATAGGATAGCAATGATAGCTTTAAATTTGTATCAATAAACCAAAATCCAAAAAACAATGTAAAATATTCTGATATTAATAGTTGTTTTTGTAATAAAGTAGATTCCATAATCTATCTATTTATCTCATAATTTCCATATTATATTTTGCTAGTAAACATCCATAACCCATCTTTCTGGAGTGTGGTCATAATTCTCTGGACTTCTTTCTGTTGTTTGTGGGCCCTGGTGTCTTTGTGGGAACCTTCAGAAAATCAGGATAATTGTTAGGTCTTGACTAGAGTAGTTTGTGAAATTGGATCATCTCAGCCATCAGTCTTGATGCTGTTTTGGATGTAAAATTCCAAGGAGACTTTAATAGAAGCATTCTGAGATGCTGTAATGCCTGCACCATTTTTATTGGTATCTGGTTCCCTTGTTCTGAAATACATAGCCTTTTAAAAGTAACATAATATCTGTATTAATACAAATATAGACCATGCACTGAACACAAGTCAACAAAAGATTTTTTTCTTCTATGTTTGAGCATATAGAATATACATCATATGTCTTGTATTTCTTGTATATCAAACCTGGTTCATATCAACATGGGATGAATACACAGCCTCTGATTTCCTGTGGGAAAAAAGTAGCTGAACCAGGATCTCTGTGGGTCTGGGTGCACCCAGTCTGAGACTTCTGAAGGAGTAGATCAGAGGCAAAGACCTTTATGGGACCAACCCCAAACCAGGGACCTCCACAGGAGCATATCCTGATCAGGGACATTTACAGAAACAGGACTGAGCCAGTGACCTAGGCCAGAGCAGACCTGAGGCAGTGAACTCCACAGGAACAAGTTCAAGGGAGCAACTGCTGAGGGAGTAGGCTGGAATCAGAGACCTCTGCAGGTCCAGGCATGAGTCTGAGATCTCTGAGGGAGGTGGCCCAAGCCAGGACCTCTATAGGTTCAGGCACAAGCCTGGGAACTCCAAGGGAGTAGGTAGGAACCAGAGACCTCTGTGGGTCTGGGTGAGAGTCTGGGACCTCTGTGGGAATAGGCAAGAAACAGAGGCCTCTGCAGATCTGGGCATGAGTCTGGGACCTCTGAGAGTAGGCCTGAGCCAGGACCTCTGCAGGTCTGGGTGCACCTGGGTCTGGGACCTCCATGGGAGTAGATCAGAGCCAAAGACCTTTTTGGGACCAACTCCAAGCTAGGGACCTCCACAGGAGTGGATCCAGACCAGGGACATTCATAAAAAACAGGACTGGGCCAGTGCTGTAGGCTGGAGCAAGCCCGAGAGAACAACCTCCACAGAGCAGAGCAAACCCTGGGAGTGCCAAGCAACTTCCAGGAACATGGAGTGACCAATGTGGTGACTGGAATCGTGCAACTAACTGCACCATGAGGAGCAACCATCTGAGCCTTGGATCCACTGACACCTGGAAGGCTGAACACCAGAGTCACAGACAGAACCAAATACACCAATCAGAGGAAAAGATAGATAGATAAGATAAAGACACATACAACACCACAAAGAGCAACACAACACCAGTAAAAACTAATGACTGTATAACAGCAAGACTTGAACAACCAAATATAGATGAAGCAGAAGAAAATGACCCAAATAATGACTTTAGGAGAATGTTTGAGGCCCTTAAAGAGGAAAGAAAAATTCCCTCAAAGAAATGGAGGAAAAGAGAAACAAAAAAAAATGCAAGGCATCACCAATCCCTTAATGAAAACCAAGAAAAAGTAATCAAACAGATGAAAGAAACTATTCAAGACTTGAAAACTGAAATAGAGACTATAAAGAAAACCCAAGCCAAAAGAATTATAGAAACATAAATCATGAGAAAATGATCAGAAACCACAAATGCAAGCATAAACAGAATATGAGAGATAACACAATAATACATAGAATCCAGACTCTCTGTTAATTTTACATTTTTATGTGGCTTATTTTTTTTACTCCTTTTAATCTATCATTATCTGTACTCTGTATCTTTAAAGACTTTCCCCCTTTTTAAAGCATTAACTTTACTTTATGACTTTTTAATACTCTTTTTCTTCTCTCTCCCATGCCTACATATATCTATCTAACACTATGACCCATTTAGAGGTCTTTTATGTCTGAACCTGTCCTATTGCATTGTCTTTAATTCTCTACTGTCTTGAAGAGCTTTTAAAATGCTAAGATCTTAAGAACCTAAACTGCAACAATTCCAGGTCAAATACAGGTACTGTATGATTGCCCCAAACAGTCCAACATTGCAGAGCTGCTTGTGCCTCTGAGCCATGCACACTGCACCGCTAGCATGGCAGAGCTGCTCTGGATGTCGGCTCCACCTCTCTCCAGTTTCAGAATGGTGGTTGTACCATTTCTGCTGGCTCTGGGGCCACCAGGTAGGAGCCACACTCAGCACTTTAACTCTGAGGATGAGCTTTTTAAATGAGTTACAATCAAATCTGCCAGGCAGAGCACTGCCTGTATGGTGGCAGAAATCCGCCATGCTCTCCTGCTTGTGCATGCCTAGTAAACCTAATCCCACTGCCTGCCCAGGCAGGGAGCACTGAGTCACAGGCATGGTATGTCGGTAAGCCACAGTCACGTGGTGATGCACAGATTTAATAGAAATGGGTTAATCAAGATGTGAGAGTTAGCCAAGAAGAGGCTAGATATAATGGGCCAGGCAGTAATTTTAATTAATACAATTTCTGTGTCATTATTTCAGAGGTTAAGCTAGCCAGGCAGTGGGATGTGGCCTGCTCTTCATACTACAAGAAATAGCCAACATGGAGACTCAAAATTAATTATAAACGCTTGGCTGATAGCTTAGGCTTGTTATACACTAGTTCTTACAACTTAAATTATTCTGTATTTGTTATATAAGTTCTACCATGTGGCTCAAGGCTCATTTTCTGGTGGGGGACAATGGTCTGTATTCTGTCAATTTTATTTTAAAAAAACGCTGATTGGCCAGTAGCAAGGCAGGAAGTATAGGTGGGACAACCAGACAGTAAATAGAGGGGGGTCAATGAGAACAGGAGAGTTCGGGGAAGAGGAAGGCTTGGTCTGCTGTCCTGATCTGGCCACAGAGCAAGCAAGATGTGACTCCCTCGACGAGAACTACAACAAAAATCTATAGGAAAATATAGCAATTTTATTCCCAAAGCAATAATCCTAAAATTTCTTGACATTTTGTTTAACTTTTACCAAAGTCTCTGGCTCTGATAAGTCACTCATGAAAAGATGACTGAGCAATTATTGTATAATGTTGCAGTTTGTAGCATGTTGGGGCACCAAACTCCATTCTGCTCAACCCTGTTGCCTCTGGGTGATTCTGTGTTCTCACCTGCTTAAAACTGGATGAGGACAACCCCACCACGAAGCAGAAGTGTGAAGATCTCTAACCATAGGGAAACACCAACTGGAAGAGGACATCTATATCATTGGGTTCCCTGTACACCTGCCTCTCCTCCAGGAGAATAAGATGTCCCCACCCTGCCCAGAGACACCATCAGTCAGAGGAAAAGCTGAGGTCTCCAACAAAGGGGCTGGAGCTGCAGAGGTGTGCAGTTATGTCCTGAGAACTGGAGTTGCATGGTGTAGTTGGCCGAGAGAGTTAAGAGCATCTCCAGGAGCGGAGGGTCCCTAGGCAGGAACTCTTCAGGACAGGGTGGGACCAGTGGGTAGGGCATGGGAGGGGCATCTAGGTTGAGCTTGGAAGTGGCAGAGCTTCACGGTACCAAACAAGGCCTCAGGGGAAAGGCCTTGGTTCTGTCTGTGGAACCAGAGTCTTAGGAGATATGGCGTTGGAGGGTCTGTGTCCCTGGGCCCCCACTGCTGTCAAGGTGGATGATGTCTGCACTGGACATATCATTCTCAGGTCAAGCACATCACAGGGGTCCATGACACCCGTGCCACAGCTACAAAGAAATGGACGCTCACCGAAACCTGTGAAGATCCACTGGGATAAGACTTTGGTGGGTTGTAGACTACTAATGCCATCTGTTTAACTATGGTCCTGCCTGCGCTTTCATGGGATATATGTCTAGATCCCCCTTTAAGAGAAAATGCAAATTAATCATAAATGTCTCACAGCTCCCAGCCACCACTCTGTCAGGTGAGCATTCCTTCCTTTACTTCCTGCTTGAAACCGGTTTACATAGGCTGATAGTTTGTGCCTTTGCTTGCCTATTTGGCAAATGTGTCAATTCCTGATATCCCATATCTTGGCATCCCTGTTCCCCAGGATATGTGTTTATGATGGTCCAGTAGGGAGAAAACACATGTATGCGTAGACACAGGCCCTTCCAGTCTCATGCAATTCCCCTTTTCACACCCCTCATAATAAGCTTAGGGACCAACAGCAGGAGCTGTCCTTAGTGCCACTGGTACAGTAATGACTGATGTTAACTTCAAAAACCTAGGCACCAGATTGTTATGAAAAAATCTTAAGACGAGCATCTCCGCTGGTGCAAAGAAATCCAATCAGACCAGATTAAAACATCAAATGCCTGTGTTTAATAGGGCGCCAGATAACCTTGGATATTTTATTTTATTTTATTTTTTTTTTTGAGTGGTTCTTTTTTTTTTTTATTGAGAAAAGGAAAAAAACAAGTTTCCACCTCCTCCCAGCCTCCCATTTCCCTCCCCCTCCTCCCACCCTTCCCCCCCTCCTCCAACCCTTCTCCCCCTCCACCCACTCCTCTCCCCCCTC
>NC_022011.1:50434953-50436934 GCF_000317375.1 Microtus ochrogaster | reverse complement strand
AAAGCTAGGTCTCCTGGCGCAGAAGATCAGGCCTCTGTGCTGGGTGGGCAGGTCGCAAACAAGGCGCCAACCCTGCTCTTTGCAGGCAGGCTATAGAAACAAAGGAACTCCCTCCCGCTTGGGTGCCCCGAGGATTCCAACCTTGGATATTTTAGAAAAAATCTATTGCCAAGACAGAAGAACAGATGTCATTGTTAGCTCAGGTGGGTTTTCAGCACAGGAGACCCCTGGTCTATGGACTATCTGCAGTGCAAGGATGTCACTGTGTGGCTGAGGGGAATGCTGTTTCTGTGCAAATCACTTGGAAACCTTTACGGATTACTTGGTTGTGCTCTGGAAAACCCTCGCCTTACAGAAAGGAAGAATACGTTAAAGGGGAATACAAATGGTTGCCATTCTGATTCTTCCTGAGCAGTAACTCTGCTGTCAGCCATCCCAGGGCCCAGGGCTCTCCTTCACCTGTCAATTAAGATTGGCCCTGCATCACCAATGCCTTAACCAGATATATAAATTAGGAGCTATTAGCTATGCTCATTAAGTCTGGGTATGGAAGGCACCTGGCACAGAGTCAAGGATTTGACTCCGGGTTTAACTCAAGGGGGAATATGATGGCTAAGGTTATGTTTAAAAGTTTAAAATTTCTGTGCTTAAGAGAACTTTAAAGCAAAATTAGACATCCAAATGTTAAGGTCTATTAAGGGTTACTTTTTGTAGTTGCCTGGTCTTGTGCAGCATTAACAAACCGGTTATAGCTAAGTTATAACGTCAACCAGTGTTTCTGCTTGTGTAAACAAGAACTTGTTTTGCAAGAGTTGCCCTTCTGCTTGCAGGAGAGCAGGATGTAATTTTGCGTTCTTTGCCTTTAAAAAAAAAAAAAAACCCCTAACTGAGGTGGCTGGGAGCTAAATTCAGGAATTCACAGTCCCATATGTAAACCCGGTGCCAGTAAATGAATAAAAGCCTCTTCTTTGCCAAACTTCATTAATGGTCACACTAGTGAATCTCTGGATGACCCCAGACCCATAACACTAGGACTGTTGACTGAGGTTTTTGTCCTGCTCGGTCCTGCAGTCATTCAGTCCCAAAGAATCACACAGAGATCTACATTAATTACAAACTGATTGGCCTAGTATCTCAGGCCCTTTTTCTTAACTAATTTTTATAACTTATATTAGCCCATAGTTTTTGTGTATGTTGGCCACGTGGCTTGGTATCTTTTTCAGCGAGGCAGTCACATCTTTCCTCCTCTGCAGCTGGGTCACAACTGCAGACTGAAACTTCCCTCTTCCCAGAATTCTCATGGCCCTGCCTCTACTTCCTGCCTGGTCACCCCACCAATACTTCCTGACTGCCTACTGACCAATCAACATTTTATTAAAAATGTACAAAAACCAAATCTTTACAGGGTAAAACCATTATCCCACAACATCAGGACCAAGAGTTTCCCATCCTAGAGCAGCGGTTCTCAATCTTCCTAATCCTGAGACCTCTTAATACAGTTCCTCATGTGGTGGCTCCTAACCATAAATTATTTTCATTGCTACTTCAAATTTTTAATTTTGCAACTGTTATGGATGGATATTTTTTGGAGCTAGAACTTTGTTAAAGGGGTCACAAACCCCAGGTTGAGAACCACTGAAGAGTTAATAACAAGGTAGAAAGTATCACCGACTTTGGGTTGTTTAGCGGATGTGCCTTCAAGGTGCTCAGGTGATGAGAAGGAGGGTTGGAAACATGGTTTCGATATCCAGGCCTGGATAAACTTGGGAGTGGGGCTACATGCCCATAATCACAACATTTGGAAAGTAGAAACAGATGTGGTTCAAGACTGTTCTACAGCCGGGTGGTGGTGGCGCACGCCTTTAATCCCAGCACTTGGAGACAGAGGCAGGCGGATCTCCGGGAGTTCGAGGCCAGCCTGGTCTACAAGAGCTAGTTCCGGGATGGGCACCAAAGCTACAGAGAAACCCTGTCTCGAAAA
>NC_022011.1:50412948-50434853 GCF_000317375.1 Microtus ochrogaster | reverse complement strand
GTTCTACAGCGTATGTTGAGGACAGCCTGCCGAGAGAGAGAGAGAGAGAGAGAGAGAGAGAGAGAGAGAGAGAGAGAGAGAGATGCAGAGAGACATGAGAGAAGGAAGAGGAAGGAAAGGATGAGATGAGAGGGAGAGGAGGGAGAGAGGAGGAGAAAGAGATGGAAGAAGAAGGAGGGAATTAAGGAGAAAGATGAGAGAGAGAGAAAAAATCCTAAAACAAAACAGTCAGAAGAGGAGGGCTTGGGAGAGGGTTGATAAAGTAGGAAGGAACCTAAGCTGAAGAAGACAGTGGGGGCAGGTTTGGGGAAATCACAATGAAGGCAGGCTAGAGTAGATAGCAGGGGGAAACACCCACAATCCCCGGGATCCGTGTTGTAGGTGAGATAAACTGCCTGTGTCCACGGCAATAGCTGACTGAGGACACCTGGTTCCTGTAGACACACCTAGGTAAATCTAAATTCAGCCAGAGTTCTTCTCCGCCCACAGACATTCCGGACTGAATTTTCGCTCCTGAGGGTGGGTCCTGCTGTGTGCCTGAGGTCTGGGCTGCTCAGAAATTTAATCATCCAGGGCCCATTCATGTACCTCCGAGGTGAGCTGAGGGGTGAGGAAGGGGGCTGTGGGTACCCTCGATTGATTGCTAACCACCTGGTTGGGGCTTCATTGCTGCTGGGGCCAGAGAGGCTCAAAGGTGTCAGGGCCAGGCTTCCTGGCCTGGCAGGAGCCCTCAGGGCACCTACATCTGTGTGCTTGTGCATGTGTACTGTTGAGGGATGGGTAAGAGGTCTGGATCACAGCAGAGAGTTCTGATCTGACATTGCAGACATTGAGTGCAAGTCTGTCTGTCTCTTTATGTGGCATCCTCTTCTCTGCCTGCCTAGGCATTTGAGGACAGAGATGGTGGTCAGTGGCCAGGAAGCTGGCCTTCCAGAAGCTCAGAGGAGTCCAGGCCATCTGTAGGGAGAAGGGGAGTAAGAAGGCCAAGGGGGGATATTTCCAGGATTACAGGGCTGGAAGTGGGCTGGCTAGGAGTTGTGATAGAAGGGTGTTGTAATAAGAGGCCGCTCCTTGGCTCCCAGCAGCTCAGCCCCGAAATAATCACACAGAAACTGTATTAATTAAATCACTGCTTGGCCCATTAGCTCTAGCTTCTTATTGGCTAACTCTTACATCTTAATTTAACCCATTTCTATTAATCTGTGTATCACCACGTGGCTGTGGCTTCCATCTGGCTCTGGCAGGGCTACACATGGCTTCTCTCTCACTCTGCCTCCTTTCTCCCAGCATCCCGTTTAGTTTTCCCCACATAGCTCTGTTCCCCTATAGCTCTGCTATAGGCCCAAAGCAGTTCCTTTATTAACCAATGATATTCACAGCATACAGAAGTGAATCCCACAGCAGGAGGGAGGATGAGACTGGCTCCCCAGGCCTCCTCTGGTCAAGTCATAATCCTTTGGATAGAAAGAATATTCTCGGTGTTGCACAGAGAAACAATAGACAATGGAAAATTAATTCAGGAAGGGAATTTCTTTTGACAAAAGGGTTTGCTGCGTGTGATCAAGGAGCACAAAGTCTGCTTAGTTTTTATTCTAGCATGAGTGATGACTCTCATCTCATTGGTGGGAGCTGGACCTTACTTACATCCTGGTGCCACTGATTATTAATTATCATCACAAAGGCTAAGGTCATTACAGAATAAACAGACCTACACGCCAGAATTCTAAAAGATGGGGTAGGCTATGGAGTCTTGGCCCTTTCTGGCTGAATACCTTGGATAGGAAAAAAACAAAAAAAAAAAAAACAACTTCTCACTCATATTCCCTCTTTTCTCCCTGTTGTAAAATACAAAAAAACAAAATTATGATTAAAAATTCATCTCTGTGTGTGATGTGTACATACACATGGGCGTGTGTGGCGGTCAGAGGACAGCTCTGTGGAGATGCTTCCCTTCTACCTCCTGGGCTCCAGGGCTAAGACTCAGGTTGTCAAGCTTATGCAGAAAGGCTCTCTCTACCGAGCCATCTTACTGGTCAATCTCAGCAAATTTAGGTGCAGAGCTCAGTGTCTTTAAACACATTCACACTTAATGGGACCTCATCATATTCTATTTGGGAAGGTGAATTTGGGATGGGGAGGAAGCTTGGTGCTGCCTCTCAGTCCCAGTGAGGGACCCTGCTATTGTGTGGGTGCTGTGGATCACTCATACTTTCATAGCAAGGCCCAGGATGGTTCAGTTTCTGGGATGAAAGTTAAGATAAGGGTGAAGCTGGGTGAGAAAGGAAGCTGCGCTTGAAGCTGCAGCCCATGGGTTGAGCAGTGGAGGTGTGTTGGGGGAGGATGCCCCACACAAGGGATGAAAGTGCTGGGTGGGTGGAGAAACAAAAGTAATACAGAGGAGTGACAAGCGTAGCAAAAGCAGGGATGTGTGGAGGGTTGGAGGCCCAAGGGAGTCAGTTTGTCATCCACCGTGTGAGCCATGGTTGGTGAGTCAACTCTCAGAGAATAAAGAAAGAACCAGGTCTAGGCTGCCCAGGTGCCAGGTAAGTAGGAAGAAGGGATTGGCTGATTGGAGAAAAGCTGGGGCTACTGACCTGGGTAGATTTTTCAAATTTTTGTGCAGAAGTAAGGCCAGACATGAAAGGAAGGCAGTGTCAGGGGTGGAAGAGGAAATGTCACCATCTGTTGTCACAGAGCTCAGTTGACTGCCTGCCCTACCTTACATCCTGCTCTGCTCTGACATCTGCTATTGCTCTGGGTCCCCATGCACCACTACCTAGTGCTTTTATGTACCTAAAGTGCTTACACATTTACATAGTATATGCATCTTGGTGTGGGAAAAGCTTAAATAAGCACAGTCAACATGTAAATGGGAAAGATTTATTACAGCAAGGGGAGGAAGGGACCCATTTTCAAAGCAATGCTCTCCCTGAGTAAACTAAGCTTAGAGATCCAGTAAGTGTGCCTGAACACCGTCATGAAGTGGCCAGCCAATTCCTGAGCAAAAGCACACCTGCTTTTACATACCGTTACTTATTTGGGGTTATGTTTAAATGGGTAGCCTTTGAGTTGTATTATAGAGATAATCTCCACACTGTTACCACACCAAACACCAGATATGATTTCTGCAATAGGCTCCAAACACACCCTAAGAGTGTTGGATGGGGCTAACCTACCCTTAGCACACTACTTTATAGTGTTATTAGAATAATTCACTGTGTGATAAGAGTGATTCAATTGAATTGTGTGTTCCTGTCCCAACACCCAGTTTTCTCCATTCCCCGACTCTCCATGTGGTCTCAAATCTATCACCTATTAGGTATGTTTTTATTACAAGGATGTTTGCTAACACACTCAGACCATCTGAAAAATCTCATCTTTTAAGTGGGGTGATGCCTCTGAGCAGCACAAGAAGGTCTATCGGGAGTATAAATGAACCTGGTAAGGATCCAAGGCCCTGATTCTCGAGCTATTATAAAGAGAAGCTGGGGGAAGGAAAGGGAAGCTCAGGGCCTGGAGAGGTTTAGGGTAGGGGTGGAGGGGAGAAGTGCTGAGAGCAGCCAGGACTCTGCAACAGAGACTTGCAATGGCGAGAAAGACTGGCCTCCGGAGTCTCATTTGACATGTCGGTAGGCACATCAGTTAGCCATTTGTCACCCATATCTTCAGTCATACCCTTCCTGCCTTGTGTTGATGATATGGGACAATATATTTTCTACTATAAGTGCTTCTGAGCTGAAATTGGGGCATTGTTGGGGAGCAGGCTGCGGGGCTGGAATTACAGTGAAAGAACTGGAAAGGAAAGAGGAGTGCAGCCTGGGGGAACATCTGTTTTGTTCGCTGCCCGGTCCGGGAGATCACCTGGGGCTAGTGAAGTACAGGCAGCTTTGGAGCAGAACACTGGGGCTCAGGCTAGGCAGAAATTCCTTCAGAAACATGTAGGGCTGCAAGTTCGGAACAGTTTTCAGTCTTCGCTTGATTGGAAAACTACTAATCCAGAGATAGACTAAGGGTAGTGGTAAAGTTAAGGAGTTTAGGGGAGTATTTTTATCTTGGGTATACATTTGGAACAGTCAGGCCTGTGGCCCTGGAAATTGGGAAAGGGGTGGATTTGTAGATGAAAGTTTCTGTCCCACATGGTCCCTCAGTTGTCCAGTCCAAAGAAACACACAGAGGCTTATATTAAATCTAAGCTGTTTGACCTATTAGCTCAGGCTTATTATTAGCTTGCTTTTACTACTTAAATTAGTCAATAATTCTTGTCTATGTTTAGCCACATGGCTTAGTACCTTCTCTCAGTGCAACATTTTCATCTTGCTTCCTCTGCATCTGAGTGTTGACTGCAGACTGAGCCTTTCCTCTTCCCAGAATTCTAGTCTAGTCACCCTGCCTATACTTTCTGCCTGGCTACTGGTCACTCAGCATTTTATTAAACCAATACAACTGACAAATCTTTATAGGGTACAAGAGCATTATCCCACAGCACTTCTGTTTTTTTTTTCTTTTCAAAGCATGAACTCTGAATCTAATCTCCAAAGACCAGGGGAAGGGGAAGATCCCACCCTTGAGAATAGAGAGGTCTGGCTGTTGAATGACAGGAGTACTTATCAGGAGTCCATGAAATCCGTGGGAGGAGGTGACTTCCTATAAGCTTACATGAATTTTAAGTTTATCAAAAGAGATAAAAGTTTTAGATACATTATCATTATCACTGTTTGTAATCTGTACTAAAATACAAAAAGTAGAAAAAGCAGTAGATTCATGTCGAGTCGTAGTAAAAGTCTGGGAGCACAAGGAAATGAGTCTAGGCTAAAAGCATTAATACTCTTTCCTTTGTCCAGGGTGATGGATTTATAAACTGGATAGTGGTGTTGTCAGCATGATCAGAAACATTTTAAGCCTATACTTAGAAGACAACCAAAGGGAATGTAAATATTTGAACTCATGACTATAGCAGTCATTGCTTTACCAGGATTAGATTAATAGCTTATCAGTACTCCACTGATTAATGGGAAAACTCTGAACATTTTGTCTTCATATAACAATATAGTGAGAAAGAAAATCTGAAACATTTTCATTTTTTTGCATACCTTAATTCACTTTTTTAGACCTTTACACATTGCATTTATACATATTAACACATTTTCTTAGATCCTCACAATGTACACAAATTTCAAACCTTTTCCTTCTATCTAGTCATTTACTATGAGATAGAGATGGTTGATTAATGAGAGCAGTCATTGTAAGGCAATTCCATTTATTTATTTACTTATTATTACTTTATAAATAATATCATTCAAAATTTCCACTTCCTCCCCTCCTCCTACTTCCCTCCCATTCCTTCCTTCCCCTCTCCCTCCCCTTCCAGTCCTAAGAGAGGGCAGGGTACCCTGACTTGTGGGAAGTCCAAGGCCCTCCCCACTCTATCCAGGCTTAGGAAGGTGAGCATCCAAATAGAATAGGATCCCAAAAAGCCAGTACATGCAGTAGAGACAAATCCCAGTGCCATTATCATTGTCTTCTCAGTCTGCTCAAATTGTCAGCCACTGAATGGGAGGAAATCTTCACTAACCCCACATCAGACAAAGGTCTGATCTCCAAAATATATAAAGAGCTCAAGAAACTAGACATTAAAATTCTAAATAATTCAATTTAAAAATGGGGTACTGAACTAAACAGGGAATTCTCAACAGAAGAATTTCAAATAGCCAAAAGATACTTAAGGACATGTTCAACCTCCTTAGCTATCAGGGAAATGCAAATCAAAACAATTTTGAGATACTATCTTTCACCTGTCGAAATAAAAAAACACCAATGATAACCTATGCCAAAGAGGATGTGGAGTAAGGAGAATACTCATCCATTGCTGGTGGGAATGCAAACTTAAAATCAGTGTGGTGGTTTCTCAGAAAATTAGGAATCAACCTACCTCAGGATCCAGCAATACCACTCTTGGGAATATACCTAAGAGATGCCCAATCATACTACAAAAGCATTTGTTCAACTATGTTCATAGCAGCATTATTTGTAATAACCAGAACCTGGAAACAACCTAGATGCCCCTCAATGGAAGAATAGATAAAGAAAGTATGTCATATCTACACATTAGAGCACTACTCAGTGGTAAAAAACAATGACATCTTGAATTTTGCATGCAAATGGATGGAAATACAAAACACTATCCTGAGTGAGATAACCCAGACCAAAAAATATGAATATGGTATATACTCACTCATTAGTGGATTCTAGCCATAAACAAAGGACTATAGCTCATGATCCTAGAGAAGCTAAGTAATAAGGTGAACCCAAAGAAAAACATATATATATATATATATACATATCCTCCTGGAAATTGGAAGCAGACAAGATTGCCAGGCAAAAGTTGGGAGCATGGGGGTGGGGTGGGATAGGGAAAGGGAGAGGGGGAGAGAGCAGGGAGAAGGGGAGGGTTGGAGAGAGCTTGGGGGAATGGGATGGTTGAGATGGAGGAAGGACGGATATGGAATCAGGGAAGAAGATATCTTAATTAAGGGAGCCATTTTGGGGTTGGCAAGAGGCTTTGCTCTAGAGGGGTTCCCAGGTGTCCACGGGGATGTCCCCAGCTAGAACCCGGGGCAGTGGATGAGAGGGTGCCTGAACTGGCCTTGTCCCATAGTCAGACTGATGACTATCTTGAATATCACCATAGAAGCAATTCCTTATATAAAGGAGTTGTAAAAAGTTACATTGAAACTTGTTTTATGAGTTTATCCTTTTTAGAGTAAAGTCTGGCAGTAGATAAACTGTGTCTTTACAGCTGGAGACTAGTAGCTCTAGCCAAAAGTGAGGCCTGATTTTACCTATGGAATGAACTGCTCTGGCAGCCTTGAGAAGGAGCTGTTTTCTCGTTGCTGCCAAACTAACAAAGCTAGAGTTAACCTTCAACACCATCAGAGAACTGAGAAGGATAAATTATATCAGGAAATATAATTCAAATTGACTATGTATCAATTGAAACCACAGAAACTTATCACTACCTGGGTTATGGGTTACCACAGGTTCCCACTGAAGGGGTCTGTATGGGCTCAGGACACCTAAGACCAAGTTCTCAGCACAAAAGAGATTTATTTGCCTCAGAGGGACAAATATCAGACAGTCAGAGACAAATGCAGAAGATAGTGAAGGAGGGAAAAGGAGAAAGGAGCAAGGCAGAAGGTGAAGGGATATTTGTTCCAGAGGGACAAGGGACTGCCTTAAGATAGAGAGGAGACAGATGTGACCCATAGGCTTATACAGGTAAAATGAGAAACACTTTTAGGATGAGGTGTTTCATTTTAATTGTGCATGTTAATTAGTTGAGCCAAAGGGGGCTTTTGGTTGCTTGACTCAAATACTTTGATAGCTTTATCGTGGGAGTCTCAGGAGGGAGAAGCAGCCCAATAAGAGACTACCTTTCGGAATATAATCTAATGGATTTTATCAAGGCAGAGGAAATGAGGAAAAAGGGCAAGGTCTGCCACAGCCACGTTTGCTGTGCTCAGGCTGGCTATACATCCCCACCTATTTGCTTTATTATTGGGTTGCTGAGTGTTGGGTAAGTGGCCATCTCTTTCAGTTTTCAAGTCTTGGATCATTTCTTTTTCCTGTTTGATTGCTGTTTCTTGGTTATGTTTAAGGGATTTGTTAACTTCCTCAAATTCTTTGTTTGTCTTTCCCTCCATCTCTTTGAGAGAATTTTTCATTTCTGCTTTAAGGTCCTCGAACATTCTCATAAAGTTATTTTTTAGATTATTTTCTTCTACTTCATCCGTATTGCTGTTTTAGAGTCACTAAATTTTGTTGGAGTCGTGTTGCTCTTTGTGATTTTAAGTGAGTTCTTACCTTGTCTACCACTCTTTTCCTCTGACTGCTATAGTTGTGGCCCTGTCTCTGGTGATCACTCTTCTAGGTGCCAGTGGATTCAAGGCTTAGATGCTTGCTCCTCATGGTGGAGTCTGGGACATGGTTCCTGTTACCCTGGAGGTCAGTCGGCATTCCCAGAGGTCACTTGGTGTTCCCAGAGTTTGATCTGCAATCTGGGAGTTTGTTTGAGCTTGCTCCCATGGAGATTGCTTGCTTGGGTCTGCTCCCATGGAGGTCGCTGACTCAGGCCTGCTCCTGTGGAGGTGGTTGGTTTGCACCTACTCCCATGGAGGTCGCTAGCTTGGGTCTGCTCCTGTGGAGGTGGTAGGTTTGCACCTACTCTCATGGAGGTCGCTGGCTTGGGTCTGCTCTGGCAGAGGTTTCCAACTTGGGCCTGCTCCAGCGAAAGTGGCTGGCTCAGACCTTCCCGTGAGTGTTCCTGTCTCGAACCAGCTCCTACAGAAGTGACTGACCTGGACCAGGTCCTGTGGAGGTCGCTGGCTTAGGTCTGCTCTGGCTGAGGTCACTGGCTTGGGCCTATTCCCAAGGAGGTTGCTGATCTGGGCCTGGTTCCACAGACATTGCTGTCTCAGGTCTCCTACTGCAGAGGTCACTCACTCTGGCCTGCTCCCGCAGACGTCGCTGGCTCGGGGGACTGGACTCATAGAGATCACTCACGTTTGATTTTTAATATGCCCATATGCACCTACAGTCTCAACTCACACCCATAACCTCATAGGGTGACTCACTTTTTATTCCCAGGGATACATCATTTATCATTCTGGGCTGAGTGGGTGGTGCTGAGTAGTTGATGAAGCCTCTTAGGGCAAAGTTTAGGTTAAAAAAAAAATATGATTTGTATAATATTTGTATAATATGGGGCCAGTCATCCTGGTGATTCCAACCACCTCAATGTTGGTGTTTGTTCATCCAGGCTCTGTTTAGGCTCACTGGTCTCTCAGTGCGTCCTTGGAATGGGAAGGGGTAAATTTCTCTCTGTTTTGCTGTGGAAAGATAGGTTTGGAGAGACACAGAGGGAATGGAGTTGAGTTGCTATACTGTAATCCCTGCTTCTGTCATTGGGAATGCTTCCTGGGCTGTTCTCTGTGCTTTCTTTATCTGTTTACCTCCACTATCCTTCTTTTGTAATCTATATCTTCCCAATAAATGTTAACAGCTCTTACATAGTAAAACATACAGTGTATACAATTTGATAACTTTTGACACCTGTGACGCAGTCTTTAGCCAAGATAAGAAAACCATTTCCTTCTGCCCGTGAGCTGCATTGTTTCCTCAGGTCAGAGACCAGTCATTTCACTTATTCTGGGACCCTCCGAGGACCACTCTTCAGTGGGTGTCCATAACCTTGAGGCCCCAGTTCAGGATCTCGTCCATGCCTGGACCTGAGATAGATGTCTTGAAGATTAAAAATGTTCAGGGTTTTTGAGGAACTTGGCAAATTAGTGCCTGTTCTTGGGCTACCCGTCTTGTTTAATCTCTATTCATCTACTTAGTGAAATTTGTTGAACACTGGTAGTTATCATCATCCAAGATACCAGAAGAATGCCTGCCACAGTGAGCAGGAAAAAGGAGGTAAGCTTGGAAGTATGAGTCTCCATATAATAAATGAGAGGCCTGATATGTGCAAGTCTGAGAACCAGTGTGTCAGGAGACGAGCCAGCGCAGGGGAGGCACAGCACCAGAATTTGGTGAAGAGTGCTGGGAGGTAGAGAGGGCCTCCACCAGACGAAGAAAGCCTGGAGTTTAGACACAATGGTTGTTGGTGAGTTGGTTGAGCATGGTTGATGTGAGGGTTTTTAGGAAGTACTAGTTCTCAGAGAACTGATCAACCAGGAATTCTGGAAAGTACCTGCATGCTGGGTCTTCCTCTTTTCTGTGGGTCTCCCCAGTGCTTGACAAGAAGACCTAATGAACATCTCAGAAGCGATCATGCCTTAGGGTGACCTGCTTGTCAGAACCTGGCGGATCATACTTAGCATCTCTTCATTCCATGTAGAAGTAATGGTTGATTGTTGGTGATACGGAAGCAGAACAAACAGCAGCAAGTCCTGGCTAGTCTGTGACTCACAGAAACCCAACGGTTACTATGGTTTTAACTTGTGCTCTTCTAAGAACAAGAAATTTTGAGCAGCTTGTGTTTCTTTGGTAAAATGCCTGGTAAACTATTTTTTTTTTTATCTTTTAAAGATGTTACTATCTCCTATCTTAGGGTTTCTATTGCTATGAAGAGATACCATGACCACAGCAGCACTTACAATAGAAATATATTAAATTGGGGAGAATTAATTCTAAGAGGTTGAGTTATTATAAAGGCTGCCATGGTCATGGGATCTCTTAACAGCATCATTGTGTGGCATGGTGACTTGCAGGCAGACATGGTGCTGGAAAAGCAGCTGAGTGTTATACATCTTGACCCACAGGCAATAAGAAGTGGTCTGAGACACTGGGTGTGGCTGGAGCATATATGAGACCTCAAAGCCCACCTCCATAGTGACACACTTCCTCCAACAAAGCCAGACCTTCAAATAGTGCCTCTCCCTATGAGAGTATGGGACCAATTACATTCAAATTACCACATATCCCTTTTTTATATTTCTTCAATTTTGAAAGTTACACACACACACACACACACACACACACACACATATATCCAGGAGTGAAAGTACAGATGGCAGGAGTGGGCATTAGGTGTCCCTCTTTATAACTCTTTATCTATTACTTTAAGGTAGGGTCTCTCTGTAAACCTGAGACTCAGTTTCCTCAGTTAATCTAATCTTGAAGCCAACAAACCCCAGGGATACCTACACACACACACACACACACACACACACACACACACACACACCTACCTAGAGTGTGTGTTACCTGGTTACAGACCTTTCTTCAGGAATTCTTGTTTTACATGCCTACTAGAATCCCAGCTCAGGCCCCAATGATAGCGCAGCAAGTGTGCTTAATCCCTGAGAAACCCCTCCAGCTCCCACCACGTAGTGTTTGATGACTGCTAGAATGATGTGACAGGAAGAATGAAATTCCTTAAAAGGTTGAAACTGTTGGGGATATTTTTTTAAAGCAATAAAAACAATGACGAGGTCTCACACAATCCTGTGGTGAGTATTGACAGCATTGTGTTCTGTAAACATCCAGCCAAGAAGGCAGATGGGTCTCTAGATTCATATATAGATGAGGAGGAGAGGGCCTCCACCAGACGAAGAAAGCCTGGAGTTTAGATACAATGAGTTTAGATTCCTTGCATACTCAGCAAGGGAGTTCCTTGTTCAAAGAGCATCAAACAATATTTTAAATATAAAATTATTTATAATTATGTACATGAACATTCTGTCTCCATGTATTTCTGTGCACCAATTGTATTCTTGGTGCCTTAAAAGATCAGAGACCATATTGGATTAAATGGGCATATTTTGTTAGATTTAAATTAGATTATTTAGTTAGATTAGATTATTTAGTGAGATTGGTGGCATTGGTGACACAAGCCTTTAATTCCAGCACTCAGAGCAGGAGGCAAGTGGATCTCTGAGTTCAAGCCCAGTCTGGTTTACAGACGGAGTTCCAGGACAGCTAGAGCTACCTGGAAAAAAAAAAACCCTGTCTCAAAACAAACAAACACCCCCAAAACAACAGCAACATCATCAACAACAAAAAAACCCAAAATACTCAACCAGACAAGAAAGGAACAAAAAAGTATACACACTATTTCTTGCTTTTGCCTTTAAAAACCTTGCTCTTTCCTTTTTAATACACCAGGCATTTGCTTTTTTTTTTTTTTAAAAAAAAAGAAGTTTATATTTATGTACATGAACATTCTTCTGCATGTGTTTCTGTGAATCAATGGTATGCTTGGTGCCTTAAAAGGCCAGAGACCTTATTGGGTTCCCTGAAAGTGGAGTTAATTATGGTTGTGAGATGCCATGTGCTCTTAATGTGGTGAGCCATCTCTTCATCCCCAAAGGAAATATTTTTAAAAGTTAAAAAGTAGCAACTATTTAAAGATTGGGGAGATGTTACCTTCCGTTAGATTCCTCTATAACTTGTGACCACCAAAACATGGAGGAAAACATAATGAGGACAAAGAAAGTTCCCATGTCAGTTTCTCTTTGTTTCTAGAAGCTTTTAGATCTTAGCTGTTCCATTGTAGAAGGATGTGGTGACATGGAGAGGAAGCATAAGAAGTGACAAATGGGATGGCTCAGAGGGTAAAGACAAACTTGACCTGAGTTCAATCCCTGGAATTCACAGTGTGGAAAGAGAACCGACCTTTGCAAGTTGCCCTCTGATCTCCATTAGTGCTCTGAGGCATGCACAAGTGCACACACGTGCAACTAAATAAACAAATAAAATAAGAAACAAAGTATCAGATCAGGTGGTTTAAAGGGAAAGTAACCGGCTGGGACAGGGAGACTAGGCTTTTTAGACATAAACCTCTAAAAACACACCATGTGTGTGCGGGTGTGCCTGTGTCAGAGGACAGCCATGGGGAATGATGGTCCTTGCCTTTCACCTTGTTTGAGACAGGGTTTCTTTGTTGTTTCTCATTGTGTGCAGCCTAGCTGGCTGTGAGCTTCCGGAGTCTCGCACGCCCTCCCATCTCATCACAGGAGTGCTGGGATTCCAGATGTCTGGGGATCTGAACTGAGGTCCCTATGCTTGTGTGGCTATGACAAAAGCTTTCCCCACTGCGCTCTTCTCCAGAGCCCACACCTGAGTCTATTTAGATCTATGTCTTTTAGGTCTATTTGAACTTGATTATGAGAATACATAACCTCTAGAGACATGACAGTCATCTGAGGTATTAGGGGCATAGGTCAGTGGTGAAACACTTACCCAATATTCATGAGCCCTAGGTTTCAACCCCAGCGTGAGAAAAAGTCCTATAACAGGCCTGGTGCGGGACAATTGTAATATTCTGTCAATTATGTTTTAAATAAATGCTGATTGGCAAGTAGCCAGGCAGGAATTATAGGTGGGACAACCAGACAGGAAGTAGAAGCGGGTCAATGAGAACAGGAGAATTCTGGGAAGAAGGAAGCTCTTTCTGCAGTTGTGAGCCTGCCACAGAAAAAGAAAGATGTGACCTATCCTGCCAGAAAAGGTACTGAGCCATGTGGCTAACATAGATAAGAATAATGGGTTAATATAAGTTATAAGAGTTAATAAGAAGCCTGAGTTAATGGGCCAATCAGTTTATAGTTAATGTAGAACTCTGTGTGATTTCTTTGGGACTTAACGATTGTGGGAACCAGGCAGGACAGAAAACTCAGTCAACACATACCAACTGCTGTCCTTATGGATGGGAGTCTACAGGGGACAGAGGGGGAGCTGGCCCTAGCCTCCGCTGATGGAGTCAGCAATGGCCCCAAGGTATTCATTTTGGTTCACTTCTCAGTAGTTTGCGGACATGTGGGCCCAAGGGGATCCTGAGGGCCCAAGGGAGCAGCTGGAGACAGGAGCAGGAAGTAAACAACTTTCCCTCTGAGTGCTCAGCCAGGCTGGAGCCTCATCAAGGATTGGGGCTGCCTGAGATAGGGCACAGTGGTTGCTGTGGTCATGAGGATGACCTCTGAATCTCAGGAGAGACCTGGAGGGGGGTCAGGCCTAAGAACGGCATGTGTAACTGGATCCCTTGCTGCTGTTTTTCAGGAAGACAAAAATGCTACTCACCTCACCTTGGAATCCTTCCCCTCACAATGTTCATCTTGGTCTTCTTTGGGTAAGAATCCAGGCTGGTGAGGAACATCTCATCAGACCATGATGGGGACCCTGAGCTACGAGCATACCCACTACCACGTCAGTCATGAGGATGCTGCTCTTGCTCCAACACATTGGCATATCAAGTTTTTTTGGTCTCCTTAGTGAAGCCTCTCTTGCAAACCTCTTTTGATTTCACAAAATCTTTGGGCTGGATGCCCTGTCATTTGGCCATAGCTATGTGGGTGGGTCTGGGGAAGGAGGCAATGGCAGGCCTGGTGGCTCAGAGGCAGTTCTCTCTAGATGCAGATGGTCTGAGAACCCTGACAGAGCAAAGTCACTGCTATGTCTACTGGGGTTCTGTAGATGCAATCAGGAAATAGTCCCAGATGTGATCTTGGGCTATAGGTACCCGGCATGGGGGGGGGGGCGTCTGCAGCTGTTACAGGTGTTTACATACAGGTCTTGTACCCAGGGTCCTTCCTCTCACCACCTCTTTTTCTAGTGTGATGGGCATGCTTAGTCCTGTCACGTGGCCCTGCATCCCCACTGAGAACTTCTGTGCTCACTGTGCTGGGGGCAGTGGTGCCTTTTGGAGGCGGGGACAATCAGTCGGTCTCAGGTCTGTGTCCTGAACAGCTGCCCCTGTGCACACCCTTCCCACAGCTATGGGTTCCTGAGCCAAAGAAGTCAGGAATTGGGAGACCAAGGAACTGTGACTAGGTGAGTGTTTGTAGAATGTGTGTGCCATATATGTATGTATCATATGTGTGTAATATGTGTGTATCATATTTGTTTATATGTATGTATATATCATGTTTGTGTATCTGTCATACATGTGTGTATGTGTTTTGGTTACTAACTATGTGAATATTTTGCTTCATGCTGTGGACTCTGCCTATACTTCTGCGTGGATGGGTCTAGTCCTTTAGGCTGCCCAGAGCATCCTCAACTGCCCTCTGCTGTCTTTAAATGGAGTGATTTTGGGGGAAAACTGTTGTCTTTTCTGGGTTCAGGATCATTCTCCTACCTACATGGACAGCCCTTAGGACAATTACTCTGCCCTGCCCATTGGAATCTATGGGATGACAGTGCCTGATTTCATGTTGTTGACATAGTGCCAGGGGTGTTCACCACTATGTTGTTCTTTAACTGTAACAGACAGACTATTGTACCCTCAGGAGCCATGCTCCTTCCTCCAGTCTCTGTGTACCTGGTCAAAATCTGTCTCCTGTGTTCTCCTTTTGCAGTGTGCCTGTCAGGGAGCTGGATGTCCGGGAAGTTGTAGCCCTGTCAAGGTAACCTGCCCTCACATGGTGCTCACCACTCTGGACTAAGGGGTGCAGATGGAGGTGTGTGTGTGTGTGTGTGTGTGTGTGTGTGTGTGTGTAATTATGAGCAGCTAGGATGTCCCTTCCTGGACCCAAAGCAGAGCACTTAGCCCTACACTTTGTGTTGACTAACTGCATGTCATTTGACTTTTAAATTGTCTGCCTGGCTCCTGTGGTACAGAGCTGATTTTACAGCTATTCACTGCATTCCCAGGGCAGCACACACAGCACATGAGTTTACCATGCTCACCATTTCAATGTTCAGTGCAGTAAGCACATTCATGCTGTGGTGCAGCCATCACCACCATCCATCTCCAGAACATCCCATCTTGTAAACTGTGTCCGTTAAACACCAACTCCCCGTTGCCCAGCCCTACTGGGGGTCCTGGAACTCATCTTGCCTGTTCTGTGTTGTTCCTCTGAGCACGGACACTCTGTAGTAGTGTCTCCTAGGGATGGGGTCTTGTAGGGTTTATCTTATGTGACTGGCCAGACTCATCCACTAAGTGATCATCAAACTTTATCCCTATGCAGAAATTTTCCATGTTTATTTAAAGGCTTCTTCTCTGTCTTAAAAAAAAAGATTAATTTTTATATGTGTATGAATGTTGTGCCTGCATGTATGTCTGTCACATTCATTTCTGTGCCCCAAAATGCCAGAAAAGAAACTCAGATCCCCTAGAACTGAAGTAACAGACTGTTGTGGTGTAGAAGGCTGTTTGTTCATCCTTGCTACCCAGAACCAAAATAACCACACAGAAACATTATTATTTAAATCACTGCTTGGCCCATTAGCTCCAGCTTCTTATTGGCTAACTCATATATTAATTTAAGCCATCTCCATTAATCTGTGCACCATCATAAGGTTGTGGCTTATCAGCAAAGTTTTAGCACATCAATCTCTGGTGGCGGCTCCATGGCTTCTCTCTGACTCTGCCCTTTTTTCTCCCAGCCTTCAGCCTAGCTACCTAAGTTCTGTCTTACTATAGTTCCAAAGCAGTTTCTTTATTCATTAATGATAATCACAGAACACAGAGGGGACTCCCACATCATTGTGGGTCTCCATGTGGGTGCTGAGAACTGAAACCCGTTGTTCTGCAAGAAGAGCCTGTGTTCTTACTGCTGAGCATCTCTCCAGCCCTGCTCTCTGATTTACAAAAGATCATAGGGCAAGCAGCTTTCCAGCAAAGGTGACTCTTGTCCCTTATGGCCTCACATCCTTTGTGGGGACATCCATTGCCATACACTGCCCCAGGCCTTTTGAGGAAACTTTACACCTATGTTAGGGCTGATCTCTGACAGAGACAATGTTAGTATTCAGGCTCACCTGGGCCCTGTCCCTTGGGAACCTGGAACAGTGTGTCACACCCTGAGTCACTCCAGTGTGCATGGCAAATAGTACCCTGTCCCTTTAAGAGACAAGCTCTGTCCACTCCTAATCTCTCCCTCCCTGCTCTTCTTATTTTATTTTTTTAAAAAAAGAAAACAAATTATCCTTTTTCATTATACATACCAATTCAAGTTCCCACTCTCTCCCCTCCTCCCATTTCCTCCACTTACCCCATACCCCACCCCATCCATCCACTCCACAGAGAGGGTAAGTTACAGTACTTTGGGGAAGGTCCAAGGCCCTCCCTATTATATCTAGGGAGAGAAAGATATCCATCCAAAGAGAATGGGTTCCCAAAAAGCCAGTAGAAGCAGTAGGGATAAATCCTGGTGCCACTGCCAGTGGACCCTTCATCTGCCTCAGCCATGCAACTATCAACCACATTCAGAGGGACTAGTTTGGTCCTATGCTGGTTCCTTCCCTGTCCAGCTGGAGTTGGTGATCTCCAATTAGCTCAGGTAAACTGTTTCAGTGGGTGTCCCCATCATGGTCTTGACCTCTTTGCTCATATTCTCACTCCTCCAACTTTTCAACTGGACTTTGGGAGCTCAGCCCAGTGCTCTGATGCGGATCTCTGACTCTGTTTTCATCAGTTGCTGAATGAAGGTTATATGGAAATATTTAAGATATTCATTAGTCTGATAACAGGGCAAGTTAAGATCGGGCCCTCTCTCCTCTATTGCTTAGGGACTTAGCTGGGGTCATCCATGGGAATTTCTCTAGTGCTAGGTTTCTTACTAGCCCAGAATGGCTCCCTCAATCAGAATATCTCTTTCCTTGCTCTCATTTCTGTCCTTCCTCCATCATGACTATCCCATTCTCTCAAGTTCTCCTCCTCCTCCCCTTCTCTCCTCCTCTTCCCCTTCCACTGGAATTGCGTCCATTGATATTAAGAGGTGTTAATGACCAGTGATTATTAATTCCTGTTATTTTTCAGTGGTGTGCATGTGTGTTTCCCTTTAGGGGCGGGGGGGGGATTGCTGGTGGGAGGTTATCTGTTGCCTGTGTTTTTGTCGGCACAGTTAACTTCCTTGGGTTGGGGTTTTCCTTCTAGTAGGGTTAGGTTTTGAATACACATTGTTTAAATCTGGCTTTTCATGGTATATCTTGTTTTCTCCATCAATGGTGATTGAAACCTTTGTTGGGTATTGTAGTCTGGGCTTGCATCTGCAGCAATCTGCCCAGGACCTTCTGGCTTTTATGGTTTTCATTGAGAAGTTTAGTGTAATTCTATTAGGTCTACCTTTATATGTTACTTGACCTTTTTCCTTTGCAGCTCTTAATATTCTTTCTTTATTCTGTTTGTTTTGCGTTTTGATTATTATTCAGCTATGAGTGTCTATTTAGTGTTCTATAAGCTTCTTATACCTTCATAGGGACAACCTTCTTTAGGTTGGAAAAGTTTTCTTCTGTGATTTTGTTGATTATATTTTCTGTGCCTTTGAGCTGGAGTTCTCCTTCTTCTGTCCCTATTATTCTTAGGTTTGGTCTTTTCATGGTGTCCCAGATTTTCTGAATATTTTGTGTTAAAAATTTGTTGAATTTTATGTTTTCTTTGATGAATGAATTGATTTCCTCTATAATATCTTCAACACCTGAGATTCTCTCTTCCAGCTCTTGTATTCTGTTGGTTATGCTTGCCTCTGTAGTTCCTGTTCATTTACCCAGATTTTTCATATCCATAATTTCTTTGGTTTGTGTTTTCTTTATTGCCTCTATTTCAGTATTCAGTCTCATAATCTTTGCTTCACCTGTTTGATTGTTTTTTCATGGTTTGGGGGGGGGGGGTTCTTTGAGGGATTTATTAAATTCTTCCAATTTTTTTTTATCTTTTCCTCTGTTGCTTTAAGGGAGTTTTTCACTTCCTCTTTAAAGGTCTCCATCATCTTCATAAAGTTACATTTAAAATCATTTTCTTCTGTTTCTTCTGGATTCAGATGATCAAGCCTTCCTGTTGTATAACCACTGGGTTCTTGTGTTACAATGTTGCTTTTTAGGTTGTTGAATGAATTCTTGCATTGGTGCCTACCCATCTCTTCCTTCAATTGATGCTGGCAGTGTCTTTGCATCTTGGTCCAATCCTTGCTGTGTTTGTTTTCGTCTTTAGGAACTGTTCTTGATCTGCTCTATACTGTCACTCTCTGTGTCTTAGGGAGCCACTGAGGTCTCTCTTAGCCTGCTCTCTTGGTCTGCTTTCCTGGTTTGCTCTCTTGGTCTACTCTGTGCAGTCACAGCTTGTGCTTTGGAGTCATGGTTCTTGTGGTTCTCTCTGTTGGTCCTCTCTGTATTGTAACAGACTGTGTTTCAGAGTTCCACTGAATTTGCAGGATGACAGGCATGTTTGGGGACAGGTTGGGGCTTATAGCTTGCAGGGTCCAATGAGTGGGGGTGGGTATTAGGGAAGCCTACCTGCAGGAAACTCTCCTGCTGGCTGACTAGAGAAGCTGAGGCAGGTGGGGGAGGGGCCTGGGGTTTGGGCCCATATAGAGGCCCTAGAGAGTGGTGTGTCCTGCCTGGTGTCTAGTCACTCACCTCTTGGTCCTCTGTGTATTGTAACAGACTGTGTTTTTTCCTCCTTGCTCTTCTGAAGATGTAAACAGGCCTTTGATTCTCTCTCCTTCTCTCACTCCCTTCCTTCCCTCCCTTCTACCCTACCCTTAATAAACTCCGCACTCAAATTCTGTCTGCATGGTGTATTTGTCACCGATCGTGATTTGGCCCCATATGCCACAAAGGTCTCTCTGGTGCCGTAACATTTCCTTATATGCCATGGGACCCACTAGGGTCCCTTTCATGCCATAAATCATAACAGAAAGAGAGAGCCAGGACTTTGTGTGTCACTAGCCAGAAGAGGATCAAGGTAGGTTGCTGGCCCAGGTGGGGTGGTCGGCATCTACCAAAGACAAAACTGTTTTGTACCATCAGGTTTGTGAATTTAAGTAGTTTTTGTCTTTCCTATCCTTTAGTGGGGTAGGAGATATCACGATTTCTCTCCCTTCTTTCGGTCAAGACTGTGATCTTCCTGCTCAGCTCATCCTCAGCTCCCAGGACCATGGACAGACATGATGGCCACCACTAGTTCAGGTCTGCATGTCTGGTGCACAGCCGCCAGTGACATGCATCCCAGGGACTTTCTTGTCACCTTGAGTTCTGGTGTTTTCTTATTGCAGGATGGTCTACGCTCAGCCAAAGGTGCTAACACCCAGGTGAGTAGATTTAGTCAGTGCATGTGTAGTGCAGGAGTCACAAAGGTACGGAAGGACGATTTGCTTGCAGCCAGGAATAGTTCAGAAGTACACCTGAGACCCTGGGTCAGTCTCCAGCACTGGAAAATCAAAGAACTGAGAAAAAAACAAAAACCCAATTATGATTCTCTTTGCACTCACTTCAACAACCCTTTCCGAGACTTAAGGTCATCTCATTCTGGAGCCCAGAGCATCTTCTGGCTCTCATTCCCCATCTGGGCTTCTGTTCATTGTTTCCTGTCTCTGTCACCAGGGTTTTCAGGCTGCAGTGCCAGTAAACTCAGTTGCTTTTAGAGTGGGGTTGGGGTAGTCAGTGAGAGCTGCTGATTGGCCCAGCCCTCACTCACGGATGGTGGCCAGCCCTTGGGGAAGCTGAGGGTATGGAATCTGAGAAGGGTTCCTGCAGACATGTTTGGTCACATGTTGCCTGTGGCTCTCTTCCCTTGTAGTAGGAAAGATGTTCTTGTCTTGACTCCGTGGCTGGCTCCCATCATCTGGAAGGGGACCTTCAACATCGACATCCTGAATGAGCAGTTCAGGCTTCAGAATACCACCATTGGACTGACCGTGTTTGCCATCAAAAAGTAAGCAGAGGGTGCTTGAGAGATGGCTGAGGATAAAGTACTTTCTTCAGGGACATGAGGACCTGAGTTTGATCCCTAACACCCGTGTAATGACTGGGCATGGAGTCACTTTCCTGTAATCCCAGTACTGTGGCTGTTGAGGAGAGACAGGTGGATCCAGGCAGCTTTTTGGACAGCACAGGCAAACATTGAGCTTCAGAGTTAGAGAAGGGACCCTTTCCAAAGGACAGAAAGGAAAAATGACAGAAGACCCCCCAAAGTCAACCTCTGTCCTCCACACAGGCACACAGGCAAATAAACACAAATCTATACAATGGCCATGCACACACATGTACATATGTGCACAATGGCAAAGGTGGAGGCTAGACATACCTAGATATAAATTCCATGCTTGTATTTAGGATGCAGTGGGACAGGGTACGGCTTGTTCACTCTGCCACCTTCCTGACTACTGATGGGCTCACAGGGGAATGAAGCCCAGCTCTGCCTCCATTCAGAACCTCCAGGTCTCTGCGCTCTCAGGCAGATGCCATTTGCATCTCTCAGCACATGCATCAGGTGAGGATCCCAGTTCCCAGGGCTGGCAGGGACCGGGTACCAGCAGAGCTGAGGCCACTGAAGCATCCTCTGATGCAGGAAGAGGACAGAAATGGTTGAGTGAAGTCTTAGACCTGGGGGCAGGGCATAGCTCTGGGACTCTGGGTCAGCTGACTTTAGACCTCAGGCAAGAACCTTGCCCTGTGGCAGCCAGTGGGGGCCTGTGGGAGCCTGTGGAAGCCTGTGGCAGCCTGTGGGGGCCTGTGGGAGCCTGTGGCAGCTTGTGGGAGCCTGAGGGAGCCTGTGGGAGCCTGTGGGGGCCTGTGGGCATCAGGTCAGGGCAACATTACAATGTGAAAGGCTGTAGGGGAAATGAGAGAGACATTTGTGCTGTCTGCATATGAGAATTCTGTATCCTTCCACACAGCGCTAGGTGAGGTTTAAGGGTAGCTCTGAGGCCTTTGTACCAATCGGACCTGAGAAAGGTTTGGGGCTCAGCTGGGGGATCTTAGGCACCTTGAGAATGTCTGCAGCTACTAGGGAGTAGCTAGCAACTGACAGTAACAAGATACAAACATTACTTTGTCTGGGTGCTGCTGTGCATGAGCAAGAGCCCTGCTAGGTGTCGGTAGGTTATTGGCCTCTGAGGGAACCAGCCGGGAGTCCAATGGTCACCTTTGCACAGGAAAAACAGCCACTTGCCTGTTTATGACAGGTGGGGAGGGCTTGGCACACTTGCCAGATGATGGGGATCCCTGTTCCCATGGTGGGGAAACATGGTGGGAAAAGCAGCCATTTGAAACAGGTGAAAACCTGGACTGGGAGAGGACCTAGAATTCAGGTTAGAATCCTTCCGCCATTGGACCTGAGGGTTGGGATAGGCTAGCCCTTCTTTCTGGGATGTCTGTCTCCCCTTGCCTGAGTACTCTGAGATGATTCCTCCTCTGATGGAGTGAATGTGGATGACACTTAGGGACACAGTGAGTCACTGAGTGCCTTCTCCCCAGCACCTTCAAGTCTCTGGGATACAGATACCCCTTCCTTTCCTGAGACAGGGCATTGAGAGTGCCACAAAGGAGGGGTGCGGGTACCAGGACCTTACAGATTCATCTAGTTCCTCCAGGGTTTAGAAAGTGGGGCCCTATTAGCACAGGTTCTGCTCAGACAAATGCAAGGGTGTGGGATGTGGAATGTGTTGGGAGGGAGCTAT
>NC_022011.1:50399181-50404256 GCF_000317375.1 Microtus ochrogaster | reverse complement strand
CTTGCTTCTGTCGCCGCCGGTCCCCCAAAGCCTATTTTTGATTGCAGCGCTGTGTCACTCCGCCGCCGCGACTGCGCGCTGCTCCGCCGCCGCAGCGACCTCAGGAAGTTTTTTTATCCCAAGGGCAGGAAGGGTGGGGACCTGTGCTTTATAGATGCGAAGAATAATGAGAAGGTTGGAATATCCAAGTCTGTGGTGCCAAGCACTTTTTGATTGCTGTCCTATTGGTTGAAATAAAATAGCTTATACTTCAGTGTGTGGATCACTGATGCAAGCATTTATGACAATGGTGTATGTAATTCTACCCTTTTAAAATGGCAGGGAGAAACAATAGGCACAAAAATCGACAAATCATGAATCTCATGTCTAGTATGACGAGAAGCCTCCACACTCCCATCACCCACCTGTCCTTTACTGTGTCCCAGTGAACTGAGTTCTGCCAGCTATGTTCACAGAGACCCAAAAGTTAAAATGATGAGGCGATCCATCCAGGGTTGGTGAAGCAGGGATTGCAGACAATCCTCAATGACTGAGACAGGGCATCATGCGGAGGCCTCAGACAACACCTGATTTCAGGAGTCAAAAGAACAGGTGGCTGGGGCCAACCCAGGGTAGACAAGATGGTGAGATGGTAGGGTAGGAGAGGAGTCCCTGTCCACAGTGTGCCATGGCCTAAGGTATTTCTCTGAGTGACCCCTTTGTATTCTGGTGGTGGTTCTTACAGGGTTCCCCGGCTCCACAGCTCCTGGTCTCACCTCTTCTGGTTACACCCTTCACTGCCCTTGAATGTGGCAAACTTGAACCTCAGTTTGTCACCTTTTAGATGATGCTAAGTCACAGGTGCCTTATTGCAGGGTCTAGTATCTGTGCATTACACAACATTTAAAGATAGTGAGGTGTTGATATCACCACCCAAAGCACCAGGCCAGAAGGGGCTGCCTGGGACTGAGGTTCATTGAAAAGAAGGAGAAGTCCTGAGATGAATATCGGTAAATCCTGCATAGTGGAGGCTGTAGATCGCGTCTCCATCGACTTCACTTGAGGCTCCACTTGGGCCAGCACGAATGCTTAGTTCCAGTTCCTAATAAAGCCACTCCGAAGCATGCGTGCTCAGTACAAGAAGCAGAGGATCCTTTAAGGTGCTGATGCGGAACTCTGCTGATTTTCCTCTGCTTTTAAAGCCAGGTCCAGGCACACTAACTTGTGACATCCCACCTCCAGGCCTGTATGGCTCTCTTCTGTGTTTTAAGTGACACACTCTGGTAAGGCTGAGATGTGTCCCATATTAGCACAGTCAGTTAGTAGAAGCAGTGACCAATAGGAAAAGAGGAGCCTGCTGTGGTGCTGCACACTTAATCCCAGCCCTTGGGGTGTGGGGACAAGAGGGTCAGGAGTTCAGTGCAAGCCTCCAATGAAAACTGAGTTTCAGGTCAGACTCATTAGACTCTGTCTCCAAAGGAATAAAGAAAAGGAAAAAGACTGTTCCTCCTCCTCCTTCTCCTCCTCCTCCTCCTCCTCCTTCTTCCTCTCTCTCTCTCTCTCTCTCTCTCTCTCTCTCTCTCTCTCTCTGTGTCTGTGTGTGCATGCACACATATGTATGTCTGTCTTTTACTGTCCCTCTCTCCCCAGTATCACTCTGAGGAAAATCAAGCCCACTAAGTCAGTCTCCCACTGTGCTCGTCTTCTAGGTGGCATGTTTTTCATGTTCTTTGAATTGATTTCTTTATTTTATTTATTGGACTATTTTCATTTTATGTGGTAAGTGACAATGACCCACATGGGCTCAGATATTTTTAAAACCTGGCTCCCCGTTTGTGGCCCTGTTTGGGTAACTATAAGAGGTGTGGCCTTGCTGATGGAAGTGCTTCATTGAGGGGCAGGATTTGTGTTCTTAAAAACCACATGGCATTCTGACTTCTGTTTGTGTTTGAGATGTGAATTCTCGGTTGTTCCCAGTCACCATAGCTGCCCATGCAGCACCTCTCTGCCACGACAGTAATGGACTCTTATCCATTTGGAACTATACACCCCAAATAGACCATTCCTTCCATAAATTACCTTGGTCTTGTTTTTATCAGAGAAGAAGAAAAAGAACTAAGACAGAACTTGGTGCCAGGAGTGGGAATTTGCTGTGACAGACCTGACCATATGTTTGGGCAGGGATTGCGATGGCACTGGAACTTTGGTCTGGAAAAGCCAATGGCAGATCAGAGCTCAGTGGTTCTTCTGGGAGAGATGAAAAGGAAAGAAAGATGAGAGCGAGGCAGGGGATGGGAGAAGGTCCAAAGGGAAGCGGAACCTCTACCTGCGCCATTTTGTGATATTTTGAATTAGTAGTCAGTGTTGTCTGGTCCGCTGGAGCTGAAGAGTAGCTGTGATTACCAGAGACCCACACCAGTGAGGTGAAACCACTGATTCCCTCAGACAATTGGTGCTGGTTGGCTGGAACTGAGAAATTAGCAGTGATTGAGAAGAGACCAGAGTCACTGAGGGTCAGCACACGGATGCTGTGGTCCAGAGGGTCTAAGGCTCCATCTCATGCTTTCATCTGACCTTAGTAATGAGTAAAAGTCACCAAAATAGTACTGGGTTTTATATAAATTTATTAGATTATTCATTTCATTTTGCTTGTGAGAGTTTCGCCTGCATGTATATTCTGCACATAAGTTCTTGGTGCCCACAGAGATCAGAAGAGGGTATCCGATCCCCTGGAAATAAAATTAGAGAAGATTTTAAACTACCACATGGGGACTGGAAATCATCCCATAGCCCTCTGCAAGAGCATAAAATGCTCTTAACCACTGAGCCATCCCCTCAGTCCCCAGGGTGGTCTTGGTTTTGAAGGTGTAAACAGGCCACGGACAGCAACTGGGGATTGGCATTATGTAGCAAGAATGGAGCCCTGATGAGAGACCACTGGTGAGGGTATAGCCTCAGTTTCAATGAGGACCCCAGGATATTGGCAATACCAGTACCATGCGTAACCACTGCTAAAGACAGTGGCAGATATGAGGTGGAGACTAGCCTGAGCTGAAGAAACATGCTATTTTTTCTGTAAACAGTGGATTTAGCTGCCCTGGTCCTTGGAACTCAGGGAATTATAAGTGGGTCCCAGATATCAAGCAGTTTTTACACTGTTGAAGTGTCATTGTGATTTTATTTGATTGTGATGGTGCCCTGATGTCTCCCTTTTGGAGCAAGAAGTTTTAAACTTGTTTGTTTTAACTCTTATTTCACAAGAACCCACAGTTGCAAGACTTTGGACTTTGAAAGAAACACTGGGTTTTTAAGCAGAACTGGATGTTTTATAGTTTGGAATTTTTAAAGATGTAGGACTTTTTACATTGTTTGGTTTCTGTGTTATGATATTAATGTCAATGTGACAGCTTGGAAACAAATTAGAAAAGGAAAGCTATGGCTTAATACTGATGCATTTATGAATCAAGTTGATGAGTGGTCCTTTGTGCTGGTTAGTTTTTTTTTAATTTTTATTTATTTATTATACAATATTCTGTCTACATGTGTGCCTGCAGGCCAGAAAAGGGCACCAGACCCCATTACAGATGGTTGTCAGCCACCGTGTGGTTGCTGGGAATTGAACTCAGGACCTTTGGAAGAGCAGGCAATGCTCTTAACCATTGAGCCATCTCTCCAGCGCCAGTGCTGGTTAGTTTTTTATATCAACCTGAAAAAAACTTAGACCTCTCTGCAGAGAAGAAGTCTCAACTGATGGATTTCCTCTCTCAGGCCTGTAAACAACACTGTGAGTCATGTTCTTGATTAATGAATGGTATGGGAGAACACAACCCACTGTGGGCTATACTTCCCCTATGCACTTGGTCCTGGGAAGTATAAGAAAGAAGGCTGGGCAAGTCATGGGGAGCAAGCCAGGAGCAGTATTCTTCTTCTGTGAATTCTGCTTCAGTTCCTGCCTTCAGGTTCATGTCTTGAGTTCCTGCTTTGGGTTTCGTCTGTTATGAATTGTGACCTGGAGGTTGTAAGACAAAATAAAGCCCTTTCTACCCCAACTTTGATTATGTCAGTTTTTGTCAAAGAAAAAGAAAACCAAAACAAGACCCTGAATCTCACTATGAACAATGAACAGTGTTGTGATTTCCAGCTGGACCAGTGAGAATAAAAAAGGGAATCAAAGACCTTGTATCTATAGAACTTAGGGATGGAAGGGATGATGCGGTTGTCTCTGTGGAAAGATTCAATGAGTCTAAAAACAAAACCAGAACTGACAAGTGACAATGCCAAGACCCCAGGCTGTCACATTGTCCCTGTCATGGTGGAACAAGCCAACTGCAAATGATCCAAGCACAAAATTGTTTTTTCAGCTGATATTATGCAACCCTCTATTAATGTCTCTAGCTCTCCCTACACTTGTGTTTTTCAGTGTTCACTGTATTAAATATCACTTCTCAGTCTATTGTGTGCTCCTGTATCCTGATTACTTAATTATATGTTATTATGAGTGGAATGTGCCATGAGGAAGCCCAAATGGAAGAAGGTGGACCCTAACTATGGACATGGGGAGTTATAGATTCAATGAAAGTGTCTGAGTTAGCCTTACAAAGGGGACATTCAAACATATCAAATGAGTCATGAATAAGGAAGTGAAAGATGACTCTGAGAGGGAGAAGCATCCAGTGAGGACTGGAAGGGCAGAGGGAGTCTTACTGTGCCAGGAACAGACTCTAGGGCAGGGAAGATGGAGCACCTGAACAATGACAATACCAGTAGGCATGCTAATATGGAAGGGGTTCTGTGGTGGTTTGAAAGAAAATGATCCCCAAAGAGAATAATACTATTAGGATGTGTGACCTTGTTGGAGAAAGTTTGCCACTATGAGGGCAGGCTTTGAGTTTTCCTATGCTCAGGATACTGCCCAGTGTCAGTTGACTTCCTGTTACTGAAAGATGTAGGATTGGGCTGGAGAGATGGCTCAGCGGTTAAGAGCACTGGCTGTTCTTCCAGAGGTCCTGAGTTCATTTCCCAGCAACCACATGGTGGCTCACAACCATCTGTAATGGGGTCTGGTGCCCTCTTCTGGCCTGCAGGCATACACACAG
>NC_022011.1:50395847-50398861 GCF_000317375.1 Microtus ochrogaster | reverse complement strand
TCCTGAAACTAGCTCTGTAGACCAGGCTGGTCTCGAACTCACAGAGATCCACCTGCCTCTGCCTCCGGAGTGCTGTCACAGCAAAGGCACCCTACCACAAAAAGGTTTTGTCCACTGATCTGCAACCCTCAGTTATGTCTCTAGCTCTCCTTACACTGTGTTCAGCGTTCATTGTAGTCACTATTCCTGCTCAGTCTACTGTGTGCCCTGTATCCTGATTACTTAATTATATATTCTTACAGCGAGACACATGCCATAAGGAAGCACAACTGGAACAATGTGGACAACCTAGAGGCAAGGGGTTGTGGATGAGATGAAATTGCCTGATTCACCTGCACCAAAGGAGCCTTTAAATACATAATTAAAGTTAGTAAAGGGAACTAGTCATGAATGCGGAAGTGAAAGAGAACTTCAGATAGGAGGAACACTCAGTGGGGCCTGGAAAGTGCAAAAAGAGCCAGGATGAGACAGAAGGTGACTGGAGGGTGGGGAAGATAGAGCAGATGGCAGACAGGGAGAGGAAGATGGCCAGAGACCAGGTTAGAGAGAGGGTAGAGCTAACAATAGTGATTTGTGGGCCACTGCAGGACTTTCACTTTAACAGTGAGTGAAATGCAGACAAGAGAATGGTATTATCATGGTGGAGACATACCTTAGTGTCGTAGACAAAATGATCAAGTGAATCAAAACTGCAGTAAATGAAAATATGTCAAGAGATGGAAAAGATTCAAAGGGCTGGAACCTTCTGGTTAGTTTTATTCAGCTTTCACTGCAGTTTTCATGCTCTTCTTCCCCTTTCCTCAAGATCTCAATATTTCTACAGTGAGGTGAGTGCTGTCTGTGGGGTGAGACCCTGTGGGTGATACTGTCTCCCCTTCAGATAATTGCCCAGCTCATATGGCCACTCTTCAGTCCCTGAAGAATGCTCCGTGGACAGACTATTACACTAGACATTGCAGTCCCCAACAGGAAGAGACTCAGGTATCCCATATTGATGAAGATGCATTCTCTTTAATTGCCTTTTACACTTCCAAGAAACTCCTTACTGATCTAGTTATATGCATGTAGATCACACAGCATTAGCCCAAAGTTTCTGCTCTAAGAGAAGTTCTGTTCTTAAGGTGTGAACCGTAGAGCCAATGGAACAGAATTGTGTAAAAATGACACGCTGGCCCAGTTTTGAGGCAACAGCTAGAAGAGACCAGTCATGCCCCTGTGTTCCTTAGCAGCTTCTGAGTTCAACCCCCAACCACAGTCATGGTTTGTTCTCACATTCTGGGGACAGACACACAGCTCTGACTACATCAGAATGAGAGACACTGTGCTCTGGAACAGCACAACTTAGTCAACACACATGGAGCCTAATAAACCAACTATATACCCAGTGGCCCTTAGATCCAGTTCACCCCCACCCAGTCCCACAGACAAGCCACCCTGTGACCCAAACTCCCAAGCTGTGCTCTACACTGGGGCTGCAATACACAAGAAGCCTCATGTTTCCCTGAGGTCACTGTGGGGCTGGCTACTCCAGCGCATTCCTTCTCGTACCACATCCTAATCCAGGAGAGACCTCCGGTGAGTTTTCACAGCAAAGGGCTCAGCCTCTTAACCCATCTACCTGGCTCCCTAGCAAAATCTCTTCAATATACATGAACCCTGTCCCTGCCTCGAGGATGGGTGAAACCCTTCAGAGGACAAAGTCAGCTCCATTCTGTCAGTGGCTGTTATGAACAGGGTCCTCCATGTCAGTTCATCCCACGGGCAGGTCCTCAATGTACAAAGGCCAGCCTATCTTCACAGTGTGTTCCATTGTGGTGGTATATTTGATACCAGTCAAAGCCCACAACCGTAGTCCCAATTCCCAAAAACCATACACAAGAATTCTCACCCCAGATGCTGAAAGCAAAGGGCATTGATTCTATGTAGCACAGCCCCCAATTGGATGAGCCTCTGGGAAGCTCACAACCCTTGAGTAGTTCTGTCTTCTAAGAAGCGAAGAATCCAACATGGTATGTTCTCACTCATAAGTGGATATTAGACATAAAGCAAAGGACAACCAGCCTATAGTCCACGATCCCAGAGAAGCTAGGTAACAAGGAGAACCCTAAGAGAGATGTACATGGATCACCCTGGGAAGAGAAAACAGACAAGACCTCCTGAGAAAATGAGGAGAGGGTAGAAGGCAGGGTGTAAGGGGGGAGGGGAGAAGGGAAGGTGAGAAGAGGAATGAGGGAATGGGATGCTCAAGAAGGGGGAAGGACAGTGAAGGAGAGAAAGGAAAGAGATATCTTGATTGAGGGAGTCATTAAAGGGCTAGTGAGAAACATGGCACTAGGGAATTTCCTAGGAATCCACAAGGATGACCCCAACTAAGACTCTAAGCAACAGAAGAGAGGACACTAAACTGACTTTCCCCTGTAATCAGATTGATGACTATCTTAATTGCCATCATAGAACCTTCAACAAGCAACTGAAGGAAGTAGATCTACAGGAAGAGATCTACTGGGTCCAGCTACCAAAGACCAGTCCAAGAGAGGGGGAAGCAATAATATGAGCAAAAAGATCAAGACCATGATGGTGATACCCACAAAAACAGCTGACCTGAGCTAGTGAGAGCTCACTGACTCTGAACTGACACTGGGTAAACCTACACAAGCCCAAACTAGGCCCACTGACTGTGGGGAAGAGTTGTGAGGCTTGGGAAGTCTGTGGGGCCCAAGACAGGCACCTCCATGGGAGTGGGCCAAGGCCAGGGACATCTAGAGAAACAGGTCTGAGCCAGCAACCTCCACTGGAGCAGTACTGAGGCAATTAACTCCACAGGAACAGGCACAAGTGTTGTAATAGGGGCAGCGGGGCTGCGTCCCCAGCACCCTGCTGCCCGAAAGGCTAGCTTTACCTGAAATAATTACACGGACACTGTATTCATTTAATCACTGCTTGGCCATTTCTATATAGCCTCTTCTAGGCTAACTCTCGCACCTGGACTAGCCCATCTCTAATAATCTGCTGTA
>NC_022011.1:50363847-50395255 GCF_000317375.1 Microtus ochrogaster | reverse complement strand
CAAAAGAAGAAGAAGAAGAAGAAGAAGAAGAAGAAGAAGAAGAAGAAGAAGAAGAAGAAGAAGAAGAAGAAGAAGAAGAAGAAGAAGAAAAGAAACTAAGACAGAATGTGGTGCCAGAAGTGAGGAATTGCTGTGGCCGACCTGAGTGATGGCTCTTCTGTGAGTGATGGGCAGGAAATAAAGTTGAGAGCAAGGCAGGTGATGGAGGACTTCCTTGTGAAGGTTAAAAGGAAAGCAAAGACTCTACCTGTATTACTTTGTAGTATTTTGAATTTATAATCTAAGGCGTCAGGTCTACTGGGCCTGAAAAATCGCTGTGATTAGCCAGCGACCAGCACCACTGATGTAAAACAACTGCTTTACTCAGACAATTAGTGCTGGTTAACTGGAGCTGAGAACTTAGAAGTAACTGAGAAGACACCAGAATCACTAGGTCCAATCTTCTGGGAGTATTCCCTCAGGGTCAGCACACAGAAGATGTGGTCCAGAGAAAGCTAAGGCTCCGTCTCATGTGTTAATCTGAACTTAGTAATAGGTAAGAGACACCCACATGTTGCTGGGTTTTATGTAAGTTTTGTTAGATTTATTTATTTCATTTTGCATATGAGGGATTTGGATGTATGTGTTTCTGTGTATCATGTGAGTTCTCAGTGATAAAGGAGATCAGAAAATGGCATCAAATTCCCTAGAAATGAAAATTAGAGGTGGTTTTAAACTACCATGTGGGTACTGGGAGTCAATCCCCAATCCTCTGCAAGAGTATCAACCGTTCTTAATCATTAAATCATCTCTCCAGTCCCAAGGTGGTGCTGGTATTGAACGTATGCAGAGGTCATGAAGGAAAGCTGAGGCCTGGCATTATTTGTCAGGTCTGGAGTCCCTGAAGGGAAGCCATTGGTGAGGGTGTAGCCTCAGTAGAAGTGGAGACCCCAGATGTGCAATCACTGTCAAAGACAGCAGCAGATGTGAAGAGGAGGCTGGTCTGAACCTATGGCATGAGCTATTTGTTTTGTAGAAGCAGAGATGGGGAAGTGGAGATAGCCAGGAAGACCCCTTGAAGTCAGGAAAATTATAAGTGGGTCCCAGACATCACTTTGTACACAGCTGAAGCATGGTTGTGATATGATTTAGCTGTAATTGTGCCCTGGTTCTTCCCACGTGGAACAGGAAGTATTTAACTTGTTTTTTTTTTTTAAAATTTTACAAGAGCCTACAGTTGGGAAACTTTGAACTTTGAAGGAGACATTTGGATTTGTAGAGAGAATGTGATTTTTTACATTGTAAGAATTTTTGGAGACTGTGGGACTTTTACAGTTTTTTAGGTCTTATGTTGTGATATTAATGTCAGCATGACAGCTTGGGAATAAATGAGAAAGGAAAGGCTATGGCTTAACACTGATGTGTATTGGACATAAAGTTGATATGTGGTCCATTGTACTGGTTGGTTTCTATGTCAACTTGACAAATATCTAGGCATCTCTGGGAAGGAATCTTAATTGAGAGGGTTCCTCCATTAGACTGGCCTATTAGCAAGACTGTGAGTTATGTTCTTGGTTAACAGTTGAGCTTGGAGGACACAACATATTGTAGGCAGTGCCACCCCTGCACAGTTTGTTCTGGGAAGTATAAGAAGCAGGGCAGGTCACATGAGCAAGCCAGTGAGTAGTGCTCTTCCCTCCATGACTTTTGCATCCCTTCTTTATTCCAGGAACATGACTTGAGTTTCCTCCTTGGATTTCTCCTGTTTTAGATAGTAGGTGACCTGGAAGTCATAGATGAAATAAACCCTTTTCTCCCCCAACTTTGATTGGGGCAGTTTTTTTTGGTTGTTGTTGTTGTTTGTTTGTTTTTTTTAGTCAAAGCAGCAGAAACCAAGCAAAAAATCCAATTCTCATGATGAGCAAAGAACAGTGTAGTGATTTCCAACAGGATCAGTGAGGGTTGAAAAGAAAATCTACGACATAGATTTATAGAAAATAATAAGATCTATGTGGGGAGGGCGTGATTGTCTGTGGAAGGAACCAATGAGTCTACAATCAAAACTGGAACTGAGAAGTGACTTTGCCAAGACCCCACGCTATAAGACCTTTGCCATCGTGGTGCAACAGTCAAGTGAAAGGGAATCTAAAGCAAAACGATTTCCTCCACTGATCCCAGACAACCTCTGCTAGGGTCTCTAGTGCCCCTTACTCCTGTCTTGTTCAGTATTCACTGTTTTCCTGTCCCTGTTTATTCTGTTGTGTGCTTCATCTCCTGAGTACTCAATTATATATCATTACAATAGTGGCCCTTTCCATGAGGAACCCCAAACGGAACAAGGTGGACAGCAACTAGGGAGACAAGGGGCTGGTAATCTTAATGGAATCGCTCAAGTCGGCTGCACAAAGACGGCAGTTAAACACATAATTGAAGGAGGTGAAGCAAGTGAGCCATGAATTCGGAAGTAGATGAAGCCTCCAGGTGGGAGGTGCATTCGGTGTGGTCTGGAAGAGACAGCAAGAGCATGGCTGAGACAGGAACAGACTGAAGGCTGGGGGAGGGAGAAAATGGCCAGAGGGTAGGAGAAACAATGATGACGTGTAGACCAAGCAGGGGACTTCATGTTTACTATGAGTAAAATGGGGGAGGGGGCGTGCTAACACAGTGAGGATGTGACAATAACTGTTCTACTTTAAACATCTTTCACAAATTTAAGTTATCATACAGGGTAGTAAGTTTATTTATGGCATGTTCATATATGGGGGTTGTTTTGATCTATTTTGTAGTCTTCTGACAATATCCTCCCCTGTGCCCATTCCCCTACCCAGGAGGAGGTGGAGAGGTCCATGAACCTGACGCTGAGGCTGCAAACATGCCCTTTCACGCCTCCCTGACTGCTATATGGACTCCTGCCCCAGCTGCCTGTGGTCTCCTCGCTCCACGACATGCTGTAGCATAGAGTGTGAACTGAAGAGGGGGCTCTAACCATTTAGCAATGGAGAATTGTTCTCCATGCTGGGGTGAGACAACTAGGAGGTGAGTCAACTTCGGGGCCACTCAGACCCTTTCAGAAACCTGTCCCCGTGCCATGCAAGTGACCAGACATTTGTTGGCAGAGATAGACATTTGTCTAACTGGACCTAAGGCTGTCATGGAAGGTCTGTGTGGAGTGAGTACAGTAGGCTCTGTCTCCCAAGAAAACCTCACACAATGTGTTCCATTCAACGCACGGGAACGGCTCAACGCCTCGTGCCCCAGAAATGCCATGTGGAACAGATGAAGGGCACAACATCCTAGAACAGGTTGTGTGAGATGGCACTGCCCACCACGAGCAGGACCTTATCCCGGAGACCAACTCATGCACATGTTCACCCTGCATCACCTGGGGTCCTCCCTTCATTTCTCTCCTCAGGGAGCACACCCACTATGGCTGCCAAGCTCTAGGTGGCCCTGTGCAGGAATGGGAGCAGATGAGCTGAGTTTTTACAGCCCACCTCTCGGGTTATGGTGGCCTGGCCTTCAGGAACTGTCTCCATTGTCTGACCCCAAAATGTCCTGAGTCAAATCTCAAAGTTCTCTCTTCCCTAAGGATTTGGGAAGATGGTCCAGGCAGGAGCTGGCTGTATTTTGTATGTGAATAATGTGTCTAGAAAGAATGATTGGTATGAAAAAACAGGACACTGGCTCTGGCAACATCCGTGGAGAAGGGGGAAGTCTTCCTTTCCTTCTGTCTGTGTTGGTACTTGTGTTTGTTCTTCTCATTTCTGCATATTGGGTTCTGGGCTCCCGGTCTCCCTGTCCTTGGAGGATCTGAAATCAAGAGAACTATTTCGTAGAAACACTGAAGACTTCTCCAGATATTCTGCCCTCCATAGGCTAAAAACAAAAAAAACCACCCTACTCTACAGCCTCAAACTAGAAGACTACTGCCCATCACTAGGACCAGAACACTAAACATACTTGATAGTAGAGACCCACATAACCAACCTATGCCTGCCTCCCTGTGACACTGTGAACCTTTTCTCTCTCTCTAGCTACCACAGAGGCAGGAACCCTATCCACATTGTACATGCCCAGGTGGCCTGCTACTCTGCCTTGTGACCCTGTATCCTGGAATGCCCTATATGGAGACCTGTGAGTGTGTAAACACATCTTTCCTTCTGTAAGATCACGCTCAGGTCTGATCATCTACCCGCATCTGATTAACATAAAGATGGGACCCATATACTCTTAGACAAAAGGCCAGATATAGGATCAGCTTTATTGAAAGAAGAGGCATGGTGGTGTCTGAACAGGGGTATCTGTTTTCCCAAGGCAACGGGAGTCCTGCATCCTGCAGAAGGTGGAAGGTGATTGGCTCCTGGTTGCTGAGTCATCTCTGCAGAACTTGCTCCATGTACTAAGATGCTCAGATCACTCACAGGACTCTGCAGGATCAGAAGGAGACAGACAGCTCTAAGCAGTGCTTCCATGGTCACATCTTACAGGGAGATCCTGAAGAGAGAGGAGGTGACAATGAGGAAAAGGGCAATCTCTACCATCACAAGAAGGGTTGACGATGTCCGTTCTGTTCAGGCCTATATTCACCACGAATATGTCATACGGCTTCACATATTTTGGGTTTACAACTGGAGAACGACCTATAGGATGTATAGGGTGATAGTGTGTTAGAATGAAAGGCGCCGATCCAGATAGGATGGGAAACTGTCTGAGGAGACGAGACTACAAGGAGGTTACCATGGTTCCCCTTAGATCATTTATGACCCGAGAAGACTCAGGCCAGGAATAGCGAGGCCCAAGTTCAAAATTCCTGTAAAAGAGGCCAGCCTGGTAGGAGGAGTCAGGAGGGAACCACGTTTGCATGTAGACACTCAACAGAAGTGTCTGCAGTCGGGCTGGAAGCCTCAGGTGGATCACTCAGGTCTCTGAGCAGGGGGCTCCCGCCCCCACAGTCCTGGGGAGCAGAGGACGCATGCAGATCTCAATGCACAGGCACAAGCTGGATTCAGACAGCCTACACACTCTGCTGAAGGGAAGTGCTGAGTTTCACAGCTGAGGCAGCCTGAGGAGGTTGGTGGGGAATCTCCACCAGTGACTTCCCACATTCACGTGTGCGTTACTCTCTAGAACCCTCCAGGCAGGCCCACATCTGCCAGCATACCCTGAGTAGCCCATCCCTGCCACAAAGCCATGTATGAAAAGAGAGCACCTTCTGTCCTTGCTTGCTTCAGGCCAACAGTGACATTTGATGCAGAAGAGGAAGGTCAGAAAAAAACCCAGCGACACCTAGAGGATCTGGGCTGCACTGCTGGCCATGATGTGAGAGTAGGGGAGGAAGGCATTTCACTCATGGTCAGCATGCTCTGTTCTCTCTCTCTCTCTCTCTCTCTCTCTCTCTCTCTCTCTCTCTCTCTCTCTCTCTCTCTCTCACACACACACACACACACACACACACACACACACACACACACACACACGGGACACTGTTGGAGTGACTTGGCAACAGAGCCTACTTTGAGGGACTAGAAGAGACAGGATTAGTGGGAAGTTGTGGAAGGGAGAAAAGGAGGGAGATAGCACCGTGACACCCAGTTGGGAGGGATCCTGGGAGCCGAGTGTCTGGAGAACACCAATGGAGGTGTGAGGTGTGGTCAGAGCTGCAGGGCTCTGGTAATGGTAGACACGAGGCTCTCGGTGCTTGGTGACTCTGGCAGGTGGAGGTTATGTTTCCTCCTGGCACTGGTGACCCTACACTCAAGTACTCTCCATGTATGCCTTAATGTCCAGAGTAGCCCTACAAGTGTGAGGACAGAATGGGACGCTAGCCCATGATATCTTTCCCCAGCATGTGACTGGCACCTGTCTCTCAAAAAATACACACTTGCCTATTTTTTTCACCTCTTTGATATTTTCAGTAAGTTATAAGTTTTCTGAAGGAAAGGCAAGAAAAACTGAGCTTTTCTTTCTCCCCCAGCACTACCCAAATCTAGAGATCGACTCTCCCTTCAAAAGTTCATCTCTCCTCTTTGTTTTAAACATGTGCTGGACTGTGACTGGGGACATGTCAAATGTCTGAAAAGGGAGGAGCATGTTATGTGCAATAGGATGTTCAACAGGCCTCTGGGCTCCACATCCCAGGGCCCCAGACCTGATAGCAGGAAAACACCACAGTCTCGGGAAGGGACGAGTGCTCCCAGCATCAAGGGATTCTCACGAGAAGAATGTTCAGAGAAAGACAGCAATAGCGGGCTGAGAAGAGAAAGAAGGCATCAGAATGCGTAGAGACGACACACGGGTGAGTCTACCTGGACCTCAGAATTGGTCATGTGATGGCTGAGGAGAAGAAAGGACAAGAGCTTGAAAACCACCCTCCCAAAGATCCTGAGAAATTGTCCCGGTTTCCAACTAGACTAAGTAAGGTAGAAGGCACCCGCTCTGGACCACTGCCTCACAAGTTCGTGGACAGTTCTCACAAACCCACACACCCATGAGCATCGTCATTATGTAGGTGGGATGTGTGAAGTTATCCTGGTAGTGGGCCACAGCCAAATCCTCTGTGATCATGAAATAGATGAGTATGTAGTGCCTTGACCCTGTGGGGAAAAAATGAGCCAGATATTATGGGATCTCTTTAGAAGTCTCTGTGAAAAGGCAGAAATAATGGGTATGAGCACTTACGGGCTTTAAATAAACCAGGTTGTGTTGGCAAGGCATCCAGGTACTGTTTGAACAAGACACATCCGATGGGTTTCCTGAAATATGGGATAAAAAATAGCTCTAATTGGGGTGCCTTCCTGCCTTTTCCAGCACACGTCATGGGCCCAGACATTTAGATCAGCCTTCCCTCCCAATACGTGGGGCTCAGGAAGCAGCCTCAGAATTCAGCTAGTGAAAACTCTATACACTCCCTGTGTCCCCAAGTCACTCCAGGAGAAGGGCAATTGAAAGACACTGTTGCAGAGACAGTAAGCAGCCCAGGTCCCTTCTCGGGACATTCTGGAAATTCAAACACATCTAGTCTGCACACACACACACACCCTGTATCACCAAATGTATCTCCAAAGATATAACCCAAATGACAGGCTCCTAGGTCAATATATGACCACCTTGGTTTTACTCTAACACAGAAACCAGGTGAATCATAAGGCACCTTAGTTGGTCCTTGAGCACAAACAAGCGCAGCCCCTACACACTTATTCTTAGCTCAGTGTCCCTGTGAGCATCACTCCCTTGGATACCAAAGCCACCTGGTACATTGCACAGACAACACAAAAGGATTCCATGTTGACATGGAGAGTTAGCTGAGATCAGGAAGAAGCATGTGTGAGATGAATGGGGGAAGATGATACAGTCAAGAGCAGAGACATCTACCCGGATGTCCATACTCACATGATCTTCATCCTGAACTCCAGCTTCCCAAGAATATTAATAACAAAGGTGAAAGGCGGCAGTGGTCTGGACTTCCTCTTTAAAGGAATAGGCATGTTTCCAGCCCAGCGAATTATATACCACTTTCCTAGGAGCTAGAGGGGAAGTCATAGCTGAGTTAGGCTTCAAGGTCAAGAGACACATTGGGAGGGGTTTCCAGGCTGGAGATGAAGTGGGAGCAGAGGATAGGAGGGGCTTGGGGAGCATCTGGATGCAGACAGGAGGGGCCCGAGGCACTGGAAGGATAGTAGGAAAGCTGGTCTTGATTGGATCTTCTCCACCACTTTCAGGCAGAGTCAGGCAAACTGCAGTAAGGGTCTCCTGGGAGGCAAATCTGGAAGGGGCTCTGTCCCGTGTCCTTGTGGAGGTCCTGCACAGGAGCTGAGAGAGGTCACCCAGAGGATGAATGAGACAGGATGCAAAATAGACAGAGCTCAGTCATGGGCGGTGGACTATGGGCTCATTCATGGCCACAGTTACCCCACTCATCATCAACTGACCGTGGGGTTCAGTACCTGTTACCCACACAAGCACTGGAAATGACCCAAGGACTGGACTCATCAATGTTTTCACACAACCGATAAATACTCAGTACTCTTTCTGTCCCTGCCTTGGCAAAAGGGCTTCTAGGATTGATGGAGGAAGGTCATTGGCTAATAAAGAAACTGCCTTGGCCCATTTTATAGGTTAGAACATAGGTGGGTGGAGTAAACAGAACAGAATGCTGGGAGGAAGAGGAAGTGAGCTCAGACGCCATACAGCTCTCTCCAGGGCAGACGCGATGCAGCCAGCCACCAGGTCAGACATGTTGAATCTTTCCTGGTAAGCACACCTAATGGTGCTACACAGATTATTAGAAATGGGTTAAGAGGCTGAAACTAATGGGCCAGGCAGTGTTTAAAAGAATACAGTTTCCGTGTAATTATTCCGGGTAAAGCTAGCCAGGTGGCAGGACACAGCCCCGCCGCCCTTATTACAACATGGGATCTTCTCATATGACTTTCAAACACCTCAGCACCTGGCTCCCCTTGGTCCTGACTCCTAGGATCCGCACAGCCTTGACATCATTGTCTCCAGTGCACAGGGACCCAGGACCAAAGTGTGACTTAGAAAGACTGATTTTGTGCTTTTGTGGAGGAGAGGCAGGATGAAGACCAGACATCTGATGTGGAAACAGCAGAGAGTGTAGCTGGTTCCCCGGGCCTGGGTGGCAAAGAATGTAACAGCAGCTGGCCAGCACCCAAAAAGGACTTGGGGTCTCTCTTAGTAAGCTCAGTGTCTATGATAGATTGCCCAGTGAGCTAGTGTTGTACCTGGAGGCAGACAAGGTTCCTAGATACCAACCTCAGTCCCAAGACCATATATGGCACAGATGATCCTTGGCCTCCAGGACAAAGACATCAGCAAACAGGATAGGCAAATTGAGGCACATTTATCCATCAGTGACAGGGCATGGGAGCAAGACTGATAACCGTAGGACTCACATCTTCTCAGGAAGAGACACCATAAGCTAATAAGCACAACCTCTCGGAAAGTCCATCCCTGCTGACCTTCCCTCCCAGCAGAGCTCAGCCCTCTGCAGTAAAGCAGTGCTGTATCTGTGCACAGCCTCCTGCATGGGGCTTTCACTGAGAACAGAAATTCTGAAAAGAGTCAGTTCTGTGGTTTGAAAGAAGGTTCTCTGTAGCCACAGGCTGCTGGTCACTGTGACAGAGTGGAGAGCCAGCTGACTCTACAACCCATCCCTCTGCCTGTGGGTACCACACCCTGTGGGGAGCTGAATGGTGATAGCGGAGTCATAGCCCAGCACTGAACGCAGGGACTGCCATAGCATTCTACCCGTGAACCCATCAATGACCTCAGACACTCGCCCAGTCCAAGGTCATGATCCGAGATCCCCAGATCCTACCCGCAACACTTCCTGGGCTCTTACCTTCTCAGTGCTGGCAGGAAATGTGACCGCCCTGTAGGCAGCCCCAGGAATCGTTAAAGCGCCTTCATCTGCTGCTGCTACAGAAAGTAGAGCCAGGCCCGCATTCAACAGGAGCAGCTTCATGGTCGCCATGGTGCCTTGTATTCCTTGCCTCCCTGCAGTGTGTATATCCGGCACAGGGTGACACCCAGCCTCACCTGCACAAAGGCCCAGCCATGTGTGGGCTGATTGTACTGTTTTGCTTGGACCTCATGGACACATGGTGCGTATTTCTGTAATTAGCCACCTGGCTGTGTTTTCACTCACTTTGAGGAAGCCTTGTTAGGAGAGAGGATGTTATCAGAGTGGGAAGTGCTACCTCAGAACCCAGAGCAAGGTGATAACCAGGACTCCCGAGTTCCCACCCTTTCCGTGTCCAGGCTCTTTTGCCACCAAAACCAGGCACAACGCTTCCTCTCCCTTCCCAGAACTTCCAGCTGCAAACACAGTCTCCAGTTCCTCTCCACATAGCAATGCTAGATAGAGAAGCCATCCCCACCACCACAGCCCCCAGGGCACTCAGCTCTTGTCTCTCCCCACCACATTCTGGCACTCTGGCTCCTGTGTCCTGTCTTAACCACATACTTAAAAGGACCCTGCACACCACCCTGACTCTGCATGTCTTCCCTGCCGCTCCCATCCCACTCAGCAGCTGGGCTTCTAGGAAAGCCTCCAAATGCTACCTCCCATCTGCTCAGAGCGTCTCATTCCTCTCAGTTCAGGCTCCAAGAGTTGGGAGCTCAGACCAGACTGAAGTCTCCCAGATTACCCAACTCCCGTCGGTCCTCTGTCCTGTGCCACAGCACAGTGCAAATCCACTGCCTTGCTTCTGTGAACATGTGGAGGTGTGGGTGTGCCTGTGAACAAGTGGAACTCTACACTTCTGTTCATGTATGTATATGAGAGGGCACATGGGCATGTGTTGGGGGGAGTTCACGTGCATGCGTGTTTTTGAATTTTCGTCTCTCTATGTATGTTAGTGTACGCTTTGAGCCTGGATATGTGTGTCTCTCTGTGCATACAAGTATTCATATACCAGTGTGTGTGCATATTTGTGTCTGCTCTCATATGTGTCTGTGTATGAACCTGTGCCATTGTGGGAGAGGAATATTTTGTATATGTGTTTGTGTGTCTCTGTTTCTTCATGTGCATCTGTATCTCTGTGTATTCATGTTGCACAGCCGGTGAGAATCCAAATCTGTGTCTGCATATGCCTGTCTCTGTGGATTTGTCTATGTGTGTAGGATAGTTTCCTAGATATTATGATGAGAATATGGAATAATTTTCACAGTCAACATGCATAAACACTTGGACACTAGCTGTAGGTACTTTGTTGGTAAAACTAGAAACTTTGGCACTGGTGCCTCACTAGAAGATGCTGGATACCAATGGAATTCCTCCTGGGTCTGCCCTGAGCCCTCTACCTCCTGATCTACTAGATTGTGTCAAGCCCCCATGCCCAGAGACGGAGCTGATTCATCTACCTTGTTTTCTCACAGAATGGACAGTATCTCCTGATCCATGAGCTAGAATTAGTCCTTCCTCCACTGTGCTGTTTCTGTGTGTATATGTGTGTGTGTGTGTGTGTTGTGTTACAATTCCAACTAGAGGAACTAACAGAAGAAATAGGTACTGATAAGTGGGGTCACTGCTTAAAGAAGCCAGAGCATGTGGATGCCAGGCCTTGGAATGGTTATGTGGAAAATTAGGAAGGGATTGCAGCTTCAGGCTAAAGAAACTATTCACACCGTACCTCATTGATCCCGCAATTAGGTGAGTCGCAACAGCCTGCCTACCCTGTTTATGAATAAGCAGAAAGAAGGGGGAGTACACAGGAGAGGGCAGCAGAGCAAGCAGGCTTACCAAAAAGGGGGGCTGTTTAATGTTCTACAGGGAAAAGTCCCAGTGCTGCCCCGGGCTGCTGTGGAGATAGGATTAACCTTAACATAAAAAGGAAAGTTTGCTAACAAGTAGGAAGCTGTGGTGGTTTGAAAGAAAATGGCTCCCAAAGAAAATGGCACTATTAGGAGTTCTGAATTTTGGGGGGAGGGGTGTAGATGTTGCCTTTTAGGAGACCACTTTCTGTAGCCTGAAAGATGTAGGATGCTCAGCTCCCTCTCCAGCACTATGTCTGCCTGCACTCCACCATGTTGCACCATGATGATAATAGACTGGACCTCTAAAATATACATGAGCCAACACAATTAAATGTTTTCCTTTTTAAGAGTTACCATGGTCATGGTGTGACTTCACAGCATAGAAACCCTAACTAAGACAGAAGTTGGTACCATGGCCTGGAGTATTACTGTGATAAACTTGATAGTGTTTTCATTTGGAGAAATTTGGACTTTGGTAATTTGGGTTAGAAGAGCAATTGAATACTTAAGGGGCCACACTAGTAGGAGCATGGAAGACAGTAGTGCAGCGTGTGACATGATGAACCATATGGGGCTGGCTAAAGAGGTTTTAGAGAAGAATTTTAGAATGTTGCTGGCATAACTGGATGTCAACCTATAGAAGAATAAAAATAGATCCATATCTATCGCCATGCACAAAACTCAAGTCCAAATGGATCAAAGACCTCAATATAAATCTAACCACACTGGAAGAGAAAGTTGGACGTAGCCTGCAACACATGGGCACAGGAGACCACTTCCTAAGTATAACCCCAGTAGCACAGACAATAAGAGCAACAATAAATAAATGGGACCTCCTGAAACTGAGAAGCTTCTGTAAAGCAAAGGACACAGTCAATAAGACAAAAAGGCAGCCTACTGAATGGGAAAAGATCTTCACAAACCCCACATCAGACAAAGAACTGATCACAAAATTAGACAGTAAAATTCTAAATAATCCAATTAATAAATGGATTACTGAACTAAACAGAAAATTATCAACCAAAGAATTTCAAATGGCCAAAAAATACTTAAGGAAATGTTCAACTTCCCTAGCTATCAGGTAAATGCAAATCAAAATAACTCTGAGATATCATCTTACACCTATCAGAATAGCTTATATCAAAAACACTAATGATAGCTTATGCTGAAGAGGATGTGGAGTAAGGGGAACACTCATCCATTGCTGGTGGGAATGCAAACTTATACAAACACTTTGGAAATCAGTAGGGAGGTTTCTCAGAATATTGGGAATCAACTTACCTTAGGCCAACAATACCACTCTTGGGCATATACCCAAAATATGCTCAATTATACTACAAAAGCATTTGTTCAACTATGTTCATAGCAGCAGTATTTGTAATAGCCAGAATCTTTAAAAAACCTAGATGCTCTTCAACTGAAGACTGGATAAAGAAAGTGTGGCACATTTACACATTAGAGTACTACTCAGCAGAAAAAAAATGACATCTTGAATTTTGCATGCTAATGGATAGAATTAGGAAACACTATCCTGAGTGAGGTAGCCCAGGCCCAAAAGATGAATATGTATGTACTCACTCATAACAGAATACTAGCTATAATCAAAGGACATTGGGCCTATAGTTCATGATCCTAGAGAAGCTAAGTAATAAGGTGAACCCAAAGAAAAACATATATAGATTCCCCTGGAAATTGGAAACTGACAAGATCTCCTGACAAAATTGGGAGCATGGGGTTGGTGGGGTAGAAGGAAGGGGAGAAGGGGAAGAGGAGGGGAGGGGAGAAAAGGAGGGTTAAGGAGAACTTGAGGGAGTGAGATAGTCGAGATGGAGGAAAGACAGATATGAGAGCAAGTAAAGAGATATCTTGATTGAGGGAGCCATTATGTGGTTAGCAAGAAACCTGGCTCTAGAAAATATCCCAGGAATCTATGAGGATGACCCCAGCTAAGACCCTAAGCAATAGAGGAGAGGGGGCCCAAACAGTCTGTAGTCAGACTGATAATTATCTTAAATATCACTATAGAACCTTTGTCCAACAACAGATGGAAACAGAGGCAGAGACCCACATTGGAGCACTGGACTGAGCTCCCACGGCCAGTTGAAGAATAGAAGGAATGATAATATGAGCAAAGAGGTCAAGACCATAAAGGGTTCATCCACTGAAACAGTTTACCAGAATTAATGGGAGCTCACCAACTCCAGCTGGACAGGGAAGGAATCAGCATAGGTCCAAACTAGTCCCTCTGAATGTAGGTGACAGTTGTATGGCTGGGGCAGACTGTGGGGCCACTGGCAGGAATCCACAAGGCTGACTCCAGCTAAGACTCCTGGCAATAATGGAGAGGGTACCTGCATTGGCCTTCCCCTGTAATCAGATTGGTGAATACCCCAACTGACATCATGGAGCCTTCGTCTAGTAACTGATGGAACCAGATGCAGAAATCTATAACCAAGCACCATCCCAAACTCTGGGAATCCAGTTGAAGACAGAAAGGAGGGGATATATGAGCAAGGGAGGTCAATCTCACAGATGGGGAAATCTACAGAGACAGCTGAACCAAAGTCATGGGAACTCATGAACTCTAGGCTGACTGCTGTAGAGCCTCCATTGGCCTGAACTAGACTCTGTGCATGTAGAAGACAGTTATGTAGCTTGGTCTATCTGAGGGGACCCTGGCAATGGGGCCAGGATGTTTCCTTGGTGCATGAGCTAGCTTTTTGAAGTCCATTCCCTATGGTGGGATGCCATGCTCAGACTTAATTGCAGGAGGGAGGGATTTGGTCTTGCCTTAACTTAATGTGCCAGGCTTTTTTGACTCCCCATGGGAGGCGTTACCCTATGGAAGAAGTAGAGAGAGGAGGTCTGGTGTGGAAGCAAGGGAAGGTGGGAGGAGTGCTGGGTGGGAGAACTGTGGTTAGAATGGAAAATGAAATTTAAAAAATAAACGAGAAAAGATACTTCTTATCAAACATCCGGGGACTGCAAATTAAAACCCAGGCTGGCAAGAAGGCTCAGTAGACAGAGGTGCCACCAAGCCTGAGGACCTGGGCTTGATCCAAGGAATCCACATTGTAGAGCAAGAGAACTGGTTCCCAAAGGTTGTCCTCTGTCTTCTACATGTCCACCATGGTACATTCTCTCTGTCTCTCTGTATGGATATGTGTGTGTGTGTGTGTGTGTGTGTCTGTCTGTCTGTCTATCTGTATATGAACTCTCTCTCTTTCTCTCTGTGTCTGTCTGTCTGTCTGTACATGAACACACACACACACTATTACACACACACACACATACACCACAAAATGAAACAATAAGACATGTTGTGTTAAAATGGAAAGAACACTGAACACCAACATCATCAATACTGGCAAGGAACGGAGGAACTAGAACCTTCATCCTTGAGGGAGTGCAAAATGCTGCAGCCACTGAAACACTCGGCAGAATTCCAAAAATGGAATACATACTTACCCCCACCCCAATCCACGGACATCACTCAAATTTATGAATTTAAATGGTAAGTCCACGAGACCTCACACAAATGCTCATGGCTGCAATCTTCTCAAACTGGGTAGAATGAAAATGCCCTTCCTTAAGGGAATCACCAGATCGTGAGCACTGTCACATCCAGGCATCAAATGGGTATCAGCAACCAGAGCAACTGGCTCTGTCAGAAACTGACACAGCAGCTGGAAAGTGGTGGCACATGAACTTGCTACACGGTACTTGGGAGGCCGAAGCAGGAAAGTCTCTGTGAGTTTGAGGCCAGCCTGGTCTACACAGCAAGTCCCAGGATAGCCAGAGCTGTTACAAAGAAACCCAAAAGAAAGAAAGAAAGAAAGAAAGAAAGAAAGAAAGAAAGAAAGAAAGAAAGAAAGAAAGAAAGAAAGAAAGAAAGAAAGAAAGAAAGGAAGAGTACTTGGGAGGTCAAAGCAGGAAAGTACTTGGGAGGCCGAAGCAGGAAAGTCTCTGTGAATTTGAGGCCAGCCTGGTCTACACAGCAAGTCCCAGGACAGCCAGAGCTGTTACAAAGAAACCGAAAGAAAGAAAGAAAGAAAGAAAGAAAGAAAGAAAGAAAGAAAGAAAGAAAGAAAGAAAGAAAGAAAGAGAAAGAAAGAAAGAGAGCTGACTTAGCTAGCGATAGAAAAGATGGTGGTATGGGGGCTTCTTTCAAACACCAGAGTCTGTCCCTCCAGCTGTGTCTGCACCCCTATGCTTGCAGGGTCTTAGGCAGGAAAGCAGTGTGGAAAACAGCTTCCTGGGTCTGCCATCTTAGTGCAGTCAGGTGAGGGTGACAAACAAGGGAAGCTGGAACAAATTTGTGTGACATCCTTCTCCATACCATGAATTCAACTTCTTGACACTGTCATTTGCTTTTATTTTTATCCTATTTTCTAATATTTTGAGACAAGTTCACATGCAGCTGAGACTGCCCTTAAACTTAATAAGAAGCTGAAGGTGACAGATTCAACGCAATGCCCATCAAAATCCCAACAAAATTCTTCAAAGACCTCGAAAGAACAGTACGCAACTTCATATGGAAAAGCAAAAAACCCAGGATAGCCAAAACAATCCTGTACAATATAAGAACTTCTGGAGAAATCACAGTCCCTGACTTCAAACTCTACTAAAGAGCTACAGTACTGAAAACAGCCTGGTATTGGCATAAAAATAGACACAGGACGAATGGAACCGAATAGAAGATCCGGATATCAATCCACACATCTTTGAACACCTGATTTTTGACAAAGAAGAAAAAAATAACAAATGGAAAAAAGAAAGCATATTTAACAAATGGTGCTGGCATAACTGGATATCAACATGTAGAAGAATGAAAATAGACCCATATCTATCACCACGCATAAACTCAAGTTCAAAGGGATCAAAGACCTCAAAATAAAGCCAGCCACACTGAACCTCATAGAAGAGAAAGTGGGAAGTACACTTGAGTGCATTGGCACAGGGAACCACTTCCTAAATATGACCCAAGCAGCACAGACACTGAGAGAAACAATTAATAAATGGGACCTCCTAAAACTGAAAAGCTTCTGTAAAGCAAAGGACACAGTCAACAAGACAAAACAACAGCCTACAGAATGGGAAAAGATCTTCACTAACCCCACATCAGACAGAGGTCTGATCTCCAAAATATACAAAGAACTCAAGAATTTGGACACCAAAAGAACACATAATCCAATAAAAAAAGATGGAGTAAACACCTAAACAGAGAACTCTCAACAGAGGAATCTAAAATGGCTGACAAGCACTTAAGGAAATGTTCAATATCTTTAGTCATTAGAGAAATGCAAATAAAAACAACTCTGAGATTCCATCTTACACCTGTAAGAATGGCCAATATCAAAAACACTGATGACAACTTATTCTAGAGAGGTTGTGGGGAAAAGGGAACACTCCTGCATTGCTGGTGGGAATGCAAGCTATTACAACACCTTTGAATGTCAATTTCTCAGAAAATTAGGAAACAACCTTCCTCAAGACCCAGCCACTTTTGGGTATACATCCAAAGGATGCTTAATCGTGCCACAAGGACATACGGTCAACTATGTTCATAGCAGCATTGTTTGTCATAGCCAGAACTTGGAAACAACCTAAATGCCCCTCAGCCGAAGAATGGATAAGAAAAATATGGTACATTTACATAATGGAGTACTACACAGCAGCAATAAAATAACAACATCTTGAATTTTTACAGAAAAATGAATGGAGCTAGAAAACATTATTTTGAGTGAGGTAATCCAGACACAGAAAGGCAATTATCACATGTACTCACTCATAGGTGTTTTTTAAACATAAAGCAAAGAAAACCAGCCTACAAACCACAATCCCAGAGAATTTAGACAACAATGAGGACACTAAGAGAAACTTACATAGATCTAATCTATACGGGATGTAGAAAATAGAAAAAGACAAGAACTCCTGAGTAAATTGGGAGCATGGGGACCTTGGGGAGGGTTGAAGGGGGGAGGAAAGAGCCAGGGAGGGGAGCAAAGAAAAATGTAGAGCTCAATAAATATCAATTTAAAAAAAGAAGCTGAGGGTGACCTTGAGCTACTAACCCTCCTCTGTCCCATGTTCTCATCCCTGGGTGCAATGATTACAGTTGTATACTCCTAGATTCACATCAACAGCAGGTTAAGCTTTTGTTGTTGCTTTGTTTTGTTTTCTTCCTCTCTGGTGTGGACCTATGAAGGAAGGAGGCAGGACACAACAAAAATCCAGGCTGAATCTCAGGAACAGGACAAATGGAGTTGACAAGGGACCCTGAGCGTGTCCCAACTTATTGCATCCTTGTAGAGACATTTTGGTTCTTCTTAAAATGGAGCTGGGATCTTATCTGGAGTTTGAAGAAACAGGAAAAAGGAAGGCATCCAGGAAGCTCCTAACAGAAAGAAGCACTGGACTTTCTACAAACTAATATTCAGATCTGTACCTTACTTTACCCGTTCCCTTAAAGACTCCCAACTCTGTTTCCAGCACCGAATATCTCAAACAGTGGAAATGAAGAGGACTCAGAGAAGCTCCCAGAAGGCTATGGGGCCCTCAAAGTTTCCAGCCTTATCTGAACCACTCCTACACCAATCCCCAACTTCCTTTCTTAACTACCATAAATCTCCAAGGTGAAATGACTCTGCTGGCCTCGAGGAACTCTGTCTGCCCCCTCTAGCTTATCATTTTGGAGATCCTTCACAAAGTGCTCGGAAGTCAGGAAATGTGCCAACCACAGAAGAGAAGACACTACCCTCTAGTATGCATCTTGTTGGAGAATATTCTCAGTGTCTCACAAAGACACAAAGAATTGAAATCAACCTATCAAAGCAGCGTGTTCTACCACACAGAATGATCAAGCACACCAGGCAGAAAGTTCACTTGTTTTGTGGTAACACAGGTCATGACTGTGCTTTACCCATTGGTGGGAGCTGGACCTCAGAATGTGATATGATTGGCTAGTTCATAATTGCTGGAAAAAGGAAGAATGTGATAAGAAGTCTCGGGAGTGTCCAAGGTTTGGCAGGTAGCTCATACATGGGTGTCAGGATGGGAGAGGTTTTTGGATTATTGACTATTGGCGGCTTATCCACTTTTAATAGAGGGAACAAATTTCTGGCCAGGTGCGGAGACAGGCAGAGGGGGGTAGATCTCTGAGTTCTAGGCCATCCAGGTCTAGTAGCAAATTCCAGGCCAGTCAGGAATACATAGGGATCCTGTCACAGAAAAAGACAAGATCCTTACAGTGTGAGAAATGGAAAACCAACCAAGGACACAAAAGACTTCAGGGCCCAGAAACCATTTTGGAACAAGATAAATAAGATTTTTAAGAAAATTAAGAACATCAAAACTAAGTGTGGTAGTATGCTTATACTCCCAGCACTGCAGAGGTTTATGCAGGAGGATCAGAAGTTCAAGACCATCTTTGGCCACATAATAAGGCTGAAACTAGCTGGAGCTACTAGAAATACTGCCTCAACAACAACAACAACACAAAAAAAAACCAAGTAACACCAGCTGTAACACTTGGGAGAGCAGGCCCTGCACCTCACCTGGGTAACACAATAGAGCCAACCTTGTTGGTAGAGGTATGGATTAGCCAGTTCCAAAGCTGTTATTTTTTAATATTTTTATTCATTTTACATACCAATCCCGGTTCCCCATCCTGCCCCTCCTCCCCCTCCCCACACCTTCCCCTTACCCCCACCCACTCCTCAGAGAGGGTGAAGCTTCCAATTGGGAGTCAACAAAGCCGGGCACATCAAGTTGAAGCAGGACCAAGCTCCTTTCCCCTTCATTAAGGCTGAGCGTGATATCCCTCTGCATAAAGTAGGCTCCAAAAAGCCAGTTCATGCACCAGGGATAAATCTTGGTCCCACTGCCAAGGTCCCCACAAAAAGACCAAGAGACACAACTGTCACCCACATTAGAGGGCCTAGTACAGTCCCATGCAGGCTCCGCAGCTGTCAGTCCAGAGTTCATGATCTCCCACTAGCTCAAGTCAGCTGTCTCTGTGGGTTTCCCCATCATGATCTTCACATACACATACACACACACACACACACACACACACACACACACACACATACACACAATTTCTCCTCCCTCTCTTCGACTGGAGTCCAGAAACTTGGCCCAGTGTTTAGCTGTGGATCTCTGTATCTACGTCCATCAGTTACTGGATGGAGGTCTTTGCTGACAATTGTGGTAGTCACCAGTCTCATTACTAGAGACAGTCAGTTCAGACACCCTCTCCACTATTGCTAGGAGTCTTAGCTGGGGTCATCCTTGAGGATTCCTGCAGCCCCAAAGTTGTAAGCATGGGAGAGCTGTCCCCACTACTAACTTGGCATGTGGTGGTATGGGAAGGTGAGAGATAGCCCTCATCACCCCTCATTCCTTACCACCTACAGAGCTGACCCTCCCCCTTACCAGCTGCAGCACTCAGGAAATGGGCCCTGCCTGGTGCTCAGAGGGGAGGGTGACTCAGCCCCAATGCTACCAGCAAAGGAGAGCTGTCTCAGTTACTCATCAGGCACATGGTAGCATTGGTGGAGGAGAGATGCCCTGAGACAGGTAGAGGAGCTGGCCCTGGAGTCATAAGAGTAGGAGGGCTGTGCCTACCCCTCATCAGCTGGCAGTACTCAGAAGAGTGGCCCGTCTACCTTACCTGAGCAATGCAATAAAGCTGTCCTAATGGTGCGGGTGTGAGAGGGCTGACCCCGCGGGTGTGGAAGCAGAAGGACTAGCAGCCCCCCCACCCCAAATCTTGCTCATTGCTGCAGGAGGTGAATTGTGCTGGAGAGCTCTCCCTGATAGTGAAGATGGGAGAGAGCTGACTGGCAGACCAACCCTGAAGCAGCCCAGACCCAGAACTGGGGTTAAGACTTGGCGGGCCCCAGCATTCACCCCATCTATAACCTACTGGAGCAGGAATGGAATGAGCCTGACCCGCAAACCCAAAGCTACAGGACCTCCACAGCACAGGGCAACAGAGGACATCAAATGAGAGTCCCGGTGAGGGCCCAGCATCAACAGTGTAGTAGAGACCAGAGCTCTGGACCAGACCAGTGACCCTTTGCGATGAGCACTTGCTAGTAAAGATATTTGGACAAAGGGATTTACTGTGTGACTCACTGCGTCACACTGCAGCTTCCATGATAAGATCTTAAATTTTTTTCTCTTACTACCCCCTTTTTTTCTATTAAATTTTGTTTATTTGGGAGTGGAGCAGGGACAGAGGGTAGATGCAAAGGGACAGGGAAATGAATAGGATCAAGATACACATGTAACAGACACATAAAATTTTTTTTTATTTTTTATTTTTATTGAGAAAAGGAAGAAAAAAAGTTTCCGCCTCCTCCCAGCCTCCCATTTCCCTCCCCCTCCTCCCACCCTTCTCCCCCTCCTCCCACCTTTCTCCCCCTCCCCCCATTCCTCTCCCCCTCCCTCTCCAGTCCAAAGAGAAAAGAAAAAAATCCAAAAAAATGTAAAAATTTATACTGAGAACTGAGTTTGATCAGAACACTGTTAAAGGGAAAAAAAAGTAACAATCTCTTTATATTGAAAATTTTGGATGAAATTGGAGTTTCATCAACACTCAGCAAGTTCAGTCACGTGTCTCTAGGAAATAACCTGGGCTTCAGCGGCAGCATGTCTGACTAGCATCAATGAGGCCCTGAGTTCAATCCCAAGTACCTCAAAAAAGTAAAAAGAGGGCTGGAGAGACAGCTCAGTGGTTTAAAAACATTGGCTGAATGGAGGTCCTGAGTTCAATTCCCACAACCACATGGGGACTCACAACCATCTATAATAAGATCTAGTGCCCTATTCTGGCCTGCAGGCATACATGCAGACAGAGCGTTCAGCCCTTAAAAAAATACATAAACAAATAAATTAATTGTAAAAAAAATTTAAAAGAAAATATATACTCATACTAGAAATATACCTATTCCCAGGATGAATAACTAGCTATTCCCAAATGAACCAAAACTGAGCAGAGGCAATGGCCACAGGTTGTTGATCTGCCAGCTGGGCTGAGCAGGAGCCAAGCACCTCTGAGGCCTGCAGACTGTGAGTCTCCCTGACCTCCTGCCTATTCCTAAGGGCACTGGCCATCTGCCAAGCCTCTCAGCAGAGGGAGGGACAGGCTGAGTGGGGATGCCCAGGCCCTCAGGTAACTGCATGACAGCATTTCTCCCATGTTCTGCAAGCTCCTGCTACATGTCACTGAGAAGGAGCTTAGAGACACAGTGGGAGCTGAGGGTGGATGCCACTCCAGGGGCTCAGTGTAGGGTAAGACAAGTGGTACTGGGCCTGCTAGACCCTGAAGTGGGGTAGATGGCGACACTTCATAAATGACTCTCAAATCTTCCCAGTTCCACACAGCCTGGAGTGACCCTGGATATAAGCCTGGCCTCTCCAACAGGAACTCAGCTATCGGTTCCTGATTGCCTGATGGTTCTTGGGCACAGCCACATATCTCAGCTTCTTCATGACAGACGGCCAGCCCAGAAGCTGCTGGTCCCACATGTACTCTGGGGACAGCACCTTTGTAGGCTTGTGGTACAGCAGGTACTTATTCAGATGACTCTCATCATGCCACACAGCCTCGATGCCATTGGCCTTGTCCTCCACCATAGCCTGATGGCAGGCCTTGGTGAGATGGTACACCTCCACCACTGACCCCCCAAAGAAGGCCCCCATGTAATAAAAGTCACCCTCATCCCAGGGAATGTAGGCCCGGGACTTCGGCCGGCGCTCATAGGTAAAGGACTCTCGGCTACTACCATAGAAACCGGGATGCAGGGTACCGAAGAGTGCTGAGAGAATCTCCACACCCACGTGGTCTTGGAACTTCATGTCCACATCTGCACACACCAGGTAATCCACCTCCTGCAGAAAGCGCCGCTCAGAGAAGTCGCTGATCATCTCCATCCTGTGCATGGACACATCCTGCCAGCGGGAGTAGTTGCGCACAGTCAGCACCACCAGCTTCCGTCCTGCCCCCAGGGACACCTGCGGCACCTCGGCAGGACGGTCAGTGAAGACATAGTAGATGACCTTGTGTCCCACCATGAAGTGCTGCTCTGCTGTCTCCAGGAACAGTTTCAGGAACACCACATACCTGTGGAAGATGACAAACGGGTAAGCAGAGGTTTAACACAGCTAGGGCAAGACTAACCAGGGCAGGAGCCCAGGCTGCAGAAACCATGGCTACCATGAGGCTTGAAGCAACAGCATCCCCACTTTACAGCTGTACTGAGCAGTCTGCAGGCTGTTCCTCACCTCACCCTCCTTTGCTTCAAAAGAGTATAACATCAGCACCACATCTTAGCAAGAAATGTTGAGGCAGAGGCCTGGAAGCTTTTACTCAGGCAGCAGAGATGACTCCAGACACAGGGATCCAGGCAGATATCCTGCAGTTATCTCTTGTTTTGGCAGGCCCCTCAGCAGGCCACCTCACCATGAGTCTGTCACCCTCCCCAGAGAGGGATAGCTCCCTCCCAACACATTCCACATCCCACACCCTTGCATTGGTCTGAGCAGAGCCTGTGCTAATAGGGCCCCACTTTCTAAACCCTGGAGGAACTGGATGAATCTGTAAGGGCCTGGTACCCGCACCCCTCCTTTGTGGCACTCTCAATGTCCTGTCTCAGGAAAGGAAGGGGTCTCTGTATCCCAGAGACTTGAAGGTGCTGGGGAGAAGGCACTCAGTGACTCACTGTGTCCCTAAGTGTCATCCACATTCACTCCACCAGAGAAGGAATCATCTCAGAGTATGCAGGGAGGGAAGACAGACACCCCAGAAAGAAGGGCAAGCCTATCCCAACCCTCAGGTCCAAGGGCAAAAGGCTTGTAACCCAGGTTCTATATCCTCTCCCAGCCCAAGACGTTTTCACCTGCTTCAAGTGATTGAAGCTTCTCCCCTGATGACCCCCAGAGCCATGGGCCACCACCACGGTAATGGGGATCCCCATCACCTGGCAAGTGTGCCAAGCCTCCCCACTTCAAGGTCAGAAACAGGCAAGTGGCTGTGCTCCCTGTGTCAAGGTGACCATGGGGTCCCAGCTAGTTCCCTCAGAAGCCTTCTTCCCACAGACAGAGCACCTACCCACCCCTGGCAGGGCTCTTGCTCACGTACCCAGCAGCACCCAGACAAGGTAGTGTGTGTGTCTTGTTACTATAAAGGTCTCTGTCCCTGGCACTGCAGGCGTTCTCAAGGTGCCTACGATCCCTCCAGCTGAGCCCCAAACCTGTCTCATGTCTGATTAGTATGAAGGGCTCGGAGCTACCCTTGGATCTCACCCAGCACTGCAGAGAAGGACAGTGCCCCTTCTCATATGCTGGCAGCACAGATGACTTCTCTTAGTCCCCCACAGCCTTCAGCACGGGACTGTTACATTGCCCCCTTCTATAGGCTCCTATACGGAAAGTTTCTTGCCTGTGACCCGGAGTCAGCCTGACCCAGAGTCTCAAGGCCTCACAGGTATGTCACTCACTGCACACAGGGCTACGGATAATGGTTTCAAGCAATCCTCGCTGTCCACCTTGTCCTGTGTCTGAGGACACATTAGTGGTCACAGCTCTGTTGGCATCCTGGTCCTTGCTGCCAGCTGTGGGGATGAGGACACCTACCTAAAGTGTGAGCTGAGGGAGGTAAATGGCACCTGGCTGTGAGCACACAGGGAGGAACAGCTGGCTCCAGAAGGGGCCGGTGCTGGATTCATTCCCCTGTGAGCCCTTCAGGAAGGCGGCAGAGTGAACCAGCCCCACCCACACTGCATCCTAAATACAAACTGATATGCCTGGCCTCCACCTTGACAATTGTGTGTGTGCATATGTGTGTGTGTGTGTGTGTGTGTGTGTGTGTTTGTGCGCGCGCGTGGGTGTGTGTGTTATGTGTGCATGCCCATTGTATATACTCATGTTTCATTGCCTGTGTGCCTGTGTGGAGGCCAGAAGTTGACCTTGGGTGACTTCTGTCATTTCTTTCTGTTCTTTGGACAGGGTCCCTTCTCTGACTCTGAAGTTCACTGTTTGCCTATGCTGTCCAGAAAGCTGCCTGGATCCACCTGTCTCTCCCCCAACAGCCACAGTACTGGAATTGCAGGGGCGTGACTCCATGCCCAGTCATTACACGGGTGTTAGGGATCAAACTCAGGTCCTCATGTCCTTAAGAAAGTGCTTTATCCTCAGCCATCTCTCCAGCACCCTCTGCTTACTTTTTGATGGCAAACACGGTCAGTCCAATGGTGGTGTTCTGAAGCCTGAACTGCTCATTCAGGATGTCGATGTTGAAGGTCCCCTCCCAGATGATGGGAGCCAGCCATGGAGTCAAGACAAGAACATCTTTTCTACTACATGGGAGGAAAACCAGAGGCAACATGTGACCAAACACGTCTGCAGGAACCCTTCTCAGATTCCACACCTTCAGCTTCCGCCAGGGCTGCCCACCATCCCTGAGTGGGGGCTGGGCCAATCAGCAGTTCTCACTGACTACCCCAACCCCAGCACAGTCATAAAAGCAACTGAGTTTACTGCCACTGCAGCCACCATCTGAAAACCCTGATGAGAGAGACAGGAAACAAGGACCAGAAGCCCAAATGGAAAATGAGAGCCAGAAGATGCTCTGGGCTCCAGATTTGAATGAACACTCTGAAAGGGTTAGTGAGATGAGGGCAATAAGAAGCATTATCAGGCTTTGGGTTTTCTCTGAGTTTGGTTTTGTTTTTTTTTTCCAGTGCTGGAGACTGACCCAGGGTCTCAGGTGTGCTGCTGAACTATTCCCCAGAGCAAGCAAATCGTCCTTCCGTACCGTTGCGACTCCTGCACTACACATGCACTGACTAAATCTACTCACCTGGGTGTCAGAACATTTGGCTGGGCATGGGACATCCTGCAAAAAGAAAGCACAGGAGCTCAAAGTGACAGGAACGTCACTGAGATGCAAACAGACCTGAATGAGCAGGTACGAAAGGGAAAATGAGGTTGAAGACAGGAAAGACAGCAGTGCTCCCGCCCCGAATATATTTATGGACAGCAGGGGGCAGCAGAGGCTGCTCTGGGCAGCCTAGCCAAGGACTGGACCCATCCACGTAGAGGTAAAGTCAGAGGCAACACAGCAGCACAGAACAGAAAGTTATCTAGCTAGCAACACACACACACACACATGACACCCACTCACCTAGACACAGCCTCTGAGTCTCCCAGTTCCTCACTTCTTTGGCTCAGGAACCCATAGCTGTGGGAAGGGTGTGCACAGGGGCAGCTGTTCAAGACACAGACCTGAGATTGCATGTCCCTCCCTCCAAAATGCACCACTGTACCAACCACAGTGAGCACACAAGTTCTCAGTGGGGATGGAGAGCCACGAGACAAACTAAGCATGCCCACCTCCACTGGAAGAGAGGTGGCAAGAGGAAGGACCCTGGGGACAAGGTCGGAATCTGGATGCCTACAGCAGTTGCGGGTACCTATTGCCCAAGGTCACATGAAGGACTATTCCCTAGCCGTGTCCACAGAATCCCCAGTAGATATACCAGTGTCTTGCCTTTGTGAGTGTTCACAGACCATCTGCATCTAGAGAAGGCTGCAGCTCAGTCCCCAGGCCTTCCTTCCTCTCCTTCCCCAGGACCACCCCCTCAAACACATCGCTAGGACCAAAGACTGAGCATCCAGACCCAGACCCATTTGCAGAATCAGAGGAAGACAACTGTCCTGCAACCAAAGCTTCACCATGAGGACAGGCAAAAGCTGGACCTGCCACCGTGGGAGTGGCCAAGAGCACCCAAACCGTGGCCATGGAAACAGGCATGCTCACGGCTCAGGGTCTCCATCAGGGTCTCGGGAGCTGCTCCTCACCAGCCTGGATTCTCACCTATAGAAGACCAAGATGAGCACTGTGAGGAGGATCCAGAGGTGAAGCAAGTAGTATCTTTGTCTTCCTGAAAAACAGCAGCACGGAATCCAGTTACTCATCCCCTTCTTAGGCCTGACCGCCCTCCAGTCCTCTCCTGAGATTCAGAGGTCATCCCCAGGACCACACCCACCACTGTGCCCTATCTCAGGCAGCCCCAATGCCAGCTGAGGCTCCAGCCTGGCTGAGCACTCAGAGGGGAAAATTGTTTACTTCCTGCTCCTGACTCCAGCTGCTCCCTTGAGCCCTCAGGATCCCCTTGAGCCCCCATGTCCACATACCACTGAGTACTCCTTCCCTGGGTAAATAGAAATGAACCAAATGAATATCTTGGGGTCACTGCAGCTCCATCAGAGGAGGCTAGGGCAGCTCTGCCTCTGTCCCCTGTAGACTCACATCCACAGGGCCAGCAGCTGGACTGTTCTAGGACTTTTTCTCATGCTGGGATTGAAACCCAGGGCTGAAGAGTATTGTGTAAGTGTACCATCACTGACCCCTAATACCTCAGATGACTGTCATGTCTCTAGAAGTTATGTATTCTCATAATCAAGTTCAAATAGACCTAAAAGACATAGATCTAAATAGACTCAGGTGTGGGCTCTGGAGAAGAGCGCAGTGGGGAAAGCTTTTGTCATAGCCACACAAGTATAGAGACCTCAGTTCAGATCCCCAGAGCCTAGGAAAAGCCAGACATCTGAAATCCCAGCACTCCTGTGATGAGGTGGGAGGGGGTGGGAGACTCCGGAAGCTCACAGCCAGCTGGGTTGCACACAGCGAGAAACAACAAAGAAAACGTTAAATTCAACCAATGCTTACCACAAAATATCCATGAAATCTGGGACACCATGAAAAGACCAAACCTAAGAACAGAAGAAGGAGAAGAATTCCAGCTCAAAGGCACAAAAAAATATATTCAATAAAATCAAAGAAGAAAACTTTCCTAAACTAAAAAAGGATATCCCTACGAAGGTACAAGAAGCTTACAGAACACCAAATAGACTGGACAAAAAAAAAAAAGCCTCTCATCATATAATAATCAAAACACTAAACACACAAAAGAAAAAAAGAAAAAATTAAGAACTTAAAAGGAAAAAAGACAAGCAACATATAAAGTCGGGCCTCTCAGAATTACAGACAGCTTGGGGCTGGAGAGATGGCTCAGAGGTTAAGAGCACTGGCTGCTCTTCCAAAGGTCCTGAATTCAATTCCCAGCAACCACATGGTGGCTCACAACCATCTATAGTGAGATCTAGTGTCCTCTTCTGGCCTGCAGGCACACATACAGGCAGAACACTGTTTACATAATAAATAAACCTTATTTTTAAAAAAAAAAGAATTACAAACAGCTTCTCAACTATTATATCCAGCAAAGCTTTCAGTCTCCACAGACGGAGAAAAGAAGATATCCCATGACTAAACCAAATATAAACAATACCTAGCCACAAACCCAACCTTACAGAAAGCACCAGAAGGAAAACTAACTTCCAACCCAAGGAAGTTAGCTGCACCCATGAAAACAGGCAACTGATAGTCTCAGAGCAGAGAACCCCAAAGAAGGGAAATACACAAATACTACCACTGAAAAACAGCAGGAACTAACAATCACTTAGTATCAATGGGCTCAGTTCACTTATAAAAAAGACACCAGCTAACATATTGGACATGAAAATGGATTCCATCCTTCTACTGCATGCAAGAAACACACCTCAGGCTCAAAGACAGACATTGCCTCAGAGCAAAGGGTTGGGAAAGGAATTTCTAATCAAATGGACCTGCGAAACAAGCAGGTGTAGCTATCCTAACATCTGACAAGATAGGTTTCAAACTAAAATCAATCAAAAGAGATGGAGAAGGGCATTTTATACTCATCACCGTAAAAATCCATCAATATGAAGTCTCAATTCTGAACATCTATGCTCCAAACACAAGGGCACCCAAATTTGTAACAGAAGCATCACTAAAGCTTAAATCACACATCAAACCCCACAGACTAATAGCAGGAGACTTCAACACCCCACTCTCACCAACAGACAGGTCTGCCAGACAGAAACTTAACAGAGAAATAAGAGAACTAACAGATGTTATGACTCAAATAGACTTAACATGTATCTATAGAACATTTCCACCCAAACAAAAAAGAATATACCTTCTTCTCAGCACCTCATGGAACCTCCTCTAAAAAATCGACCACATACTCAGTAACAAGGTAAACCTCCACAGATACAAAAAAATTAGAATAACCCCTTGTACCTTATCAGATCACCATTACTTAAAGTCAGAATTCAACAGCAATACTAATTCCAGAAAGCCCACAAACACATGAAAATTAAACAATGCTCTCCTGAATCATCAATGGGTCTGGAGCCAACTAAACCCTCTGAATGTGGATGACAGTTATGTGGCTTGATTTGTTGGGGGATCCCCTGGCAGTGGGATCAGAACTTATTCTGGGTACATGAACTGGCTCTTTGGATCCCATTCCCTATGGTGGGATACCTTCTTCAGCCTTGAAACGGAAGGGAGGGGCTTGATCCTGCCTCAACCTGGTATACCAGTCTTTATTGACTGTCCAAGGGAGACGCTATCCCTCTGATGAGTGGATGGGGGGATAGGATGGGGGAGGTCGAGGGGAGAAGGAGGGGAAAGAGGAGGAATAGGGGCTATTATATAAAATGAAAAAAAAAGCACTGACTAAATATCACAGCACAGATGGTGGGGGCTCATGGAGTCCCATCCTATCTAAGGACTACTGGTAACTCTCAGCCTGGGGTGGAGGGGAGAAGAGTCCACTTTCTTCAGGAATGCAGCCTCTTGACTTCTCATGCTCCAGTAGATGACCCCACACCCAAGCACATGCGGGTGGCATCAAGTAGATTCAGTGTTGTTGTTGTTGTTGTTGTTTTTTTTTGAAAAAAAAAATCACATGAAGTTGTGAGGAAAGTTGGGGTTGAGAAATAGAAGAGGAGGTGGAGGGGAGGGATATAGGGTACATTTGATCAAAACATATATATGAAATTCTCAAACAATAGGAATAAATCTAAAAAAGAAAAAGTATTTTCAGTCACACCAGAAAGACAGCTCAATGGTTCAGAGGACACACTGCACTCGCATAGGACCCTGGTTCAATTTTCAACACTCACACTGGGCGGCTCACAACCTCCCGTAATTTGAGCTCTAAGAGGACCTCCTGAAACCTCTGGCCTCCACAGGTACCTATTCACATACCCACACACAGACACATTCACATAATTTTAAAATAATAAAATTAAATCGTTTTTTAAAAACACTTATCTTGCCAGGTGGTGCTGGCACACACCTTTAATCCCAGCACTTGGGAGGCAGAGGCAGGTGGATCTCTGAGTTAGAGGCCAATTGCTCTACAGAGTGAACTCCGGGACAACCAAGGTTACACAAAGAAAACTGGTCTAAAAACAAAGCCAAACAAACAAAAAAGTCACTTAGCTACACACATATGGGCCCATTTCTGGACTCTGCAACCAGTCTGTGGAGCTTTAGGTGGACCCAAACTCCAACCTGCACTGACACCCTGTACGAATGTGGGCGTGAGTTGAGACTATAGGGGCATGCGGGCATATTAAAATCATATCTGGGAAACCGGACTTGGTGATTTAAGTAAGAATGGCCCCTTCTGGCTCATATTTGGATGCTTAGTCACCAGGGAGTAGCACCACTTGAGAAGGCTCAGGTGATATGGCCATGTTAGAGTGAATGGGGCCTTGTTGGAGGAAGTGCAGTCAGTGTTTCTTTGTTTGTTTAAGGTTTCAAAAACCCCACGCCCAGCCCAGCCTCTCTCTCTCACTCTTTGCCTGCTGCCTGGAGGTCAGGATGGAGCTCTCAGCTACTGCTTTGGTGCCATGTATGCCAACATGATGATAATGGACTGAGACTATAGGGCTCTGAAACTATAAGCAAGTCCCAACTAAATGCTCTCTTTTGTAAGAGTTGCTGCGGTCATGGTGTCTCTTCACAGCAACAGAACGGGGACTGAATGCCATGGGCCATGCCAGAGGATCAGCGAGCTGCAGTGTCAGCCCAGCAGAAAGGTTACTGATGCGACAGTCTCGTTTAGGCAAGGACACGGGACTGCAGACCTTGGAACGTCTTTTGCTTCTGCTGCTGTGCCTCTACATGTTTGCTGCAGCTCTCTTTCTCTGGGATCTAGCATGGTGTGAGTGAACATAGGGAGATCTCCACTGCCTGTAATGTAGTGTGTTTATCGCTTGGAAACATTCCATCCTATTGGGCATTTTTACCGTGGATTGTCAAGGACATGACCCCTCCCTAAATACTGTCGAATTTGATAATGATAATGATAGCTTATACAGAGTTTTGATAAACCAAAATAAATATAAGAAAAGTTTCACTGCCAGGGTCTATGAGTGTCACCTAAGGAGCTGCATGGATTGTAGCTCAAATTAATGATTAACAATTAAATCACAGTAGTTCTGCTAGCTTAAATTCTTTTAACCTTCATGCCGGGAGATGTGTGCACAGGTCTCAAAGTGCATCATCACAGAGGAAGCAAAGCTGAAAATAATGTAGCTAGACTAAGATGTTTTTGTTAAATAACTTTGAGGTGAAAAGCCCAAGAAGACATGCAAAGTTTGAGAAAGGCACAGAGTTGAGTGTGGAACTCTTTAAGGTCAGGGAACAAGAACAAGGCAGCTCAATTGTTTTAGGCTGACTACTCTCCTTGCTAGGTTTGGTTGATGATCAAAGGTGACAACTAATCCCTTAAATCCATTTCTGCCCTCAATATCCTGACATAAAAAAACTACTAATGAAATGGATATGCACCCTAAAGATTTAAAGCAGAGCTGACTGATTCTTTTTCATTTATAAAAGTTTAGGTTTGTGACTCCTTTAAGATTCCTTACAAGATTATCTTTCAAGATAAGTAGTAAAGTGATTGGCCCTTTCTCTATAACTGCAAAATGCAGCCTGCCAGTAAAAGACTTGACAAGAACACTCTGCTTGCCCGCACATTCTTTAGCAAGTTGCTTGGGTATGAATGTATGTGGGTTCTGGGGATAATTTGTCTTTCACCCGTTAATACATAAAATGTTTAATCATGTGAGGGACATGAAAAACATGTTTTTACCTATGTTCATTCACTTGAGAAATGGAATACAACCGTTTTGACTCTTGTACTGAAAGATTCTGTTGGGATTTAAAAGATGTGGAAAAGCATGAGAGGAAGGAGAGAGA
>NC_022011.1:50359487-50363717 GCF_000317375.1 Microtus ochrogaster | reverse complement strand
CCCCCACGCCTGCCCCACCCCCACCCCCACATCTGTAACTAAGACAGATGTTGATACCGGGGAGCAGGGTATTCCTGTGGTTTCAAGCAGAATGTGGGCTCTGCAACCCCGGACTACAAAAGTGGTAGAACTCTCTAAGCTGGGTTTAATGTGCATCCTAGCAGAACCTGGGAGACAGCGGCGCTGAGAGTGATGTAAAATTATGAGGATCCAGCTCAAGTTTCAGACGGGAAGAATATTAGTGGCCTAAGGGCCATTCTTGTGATATTTTGACAAAGAACGCAGCTGCTGTCTGCCCTTGTCCAAAAAAGATATGACCGAGGCTAAAATGAAGAGTTTTGGATTATTGGTGTGTGTAGAGGAGGAGATTTAAAGTCAGCCTACTGTTGACGGAGCTATTAACTCTGTATTCTTTGGCAATCACTTACGCTGGTCTATCATGAAAAGGAACAAGCTGGACAAAGAAAAACACAAAATGTCCAGCGTGAGGAGAAAATGAGCACCGGAAGGTGTAATAAAGCTAAGTCCAGTGCTTAAGGAGATAAAAAGTTTAAAGAAAAGCCTGGTGCGCCTCAGTCAGGGGTGGGTTCTCACCCCACCTGAAGGATCCCCTGTGGCCTCCTTTCCTCTGCTCTTAGCTCCCATTTCCCTGTGGACACCAGAAGCTATCTGAGATAGCGCTGCCTCCCGGGTGGGACTAGAAAAGGGAGGGGAGTGTAGAGAGGAGGGAAGCCTCGGAGGGAGCACACAACGTTTGTTCTTTATAACTGTCCTGCTGAGGTCACTCACCCAAACACAGCTCCGTCATCGCTCCGCCCGCACTTGCTCCAGCTCTGCAGCCCACCACGACAGCATCAGGTGACGGGTGACGGCCGGGAGGGAAGCGACGCAGGGAGGGACCTACTTGGGAACACAGACCCACATCCCAAGCTTCCTAAGGACGGCCGTTGGCCAGGGATTGGGCTGATTCCGAGAAGCTCCGCCCCTCCCGGCCTTTACCCTAGGGCACACAACCAGCCTAAGGACGTGTACTCCGGTGCCCCTCCCATTGGTGCCTACCCCAGAGCATCCTGAGCCGTTCCTGCCTGGGGACCCTCAGCTTCTTACAAGACCATTAACACTAGCGGCCGGTTACACCCAGCAACTCCAGTGCGCAGGACTCAGATGCACCCTTCGGGGTCTCCAGACCCATGGTCCTGTCCCAAGACCTAGGCTTGTCCTCTGCCTGATAGGATCTCTGGGCTGGATGCTGACACTGTACCCTGCGCGGAAGAGGGATGGGTCCTGAGTAAAGACCATGGTGCCCGCAAGTTGTCTTTTCTGGCTGGTGCTGTTTCCGGGTCTGTTGAAGTACACTTCAACTTCTGCTTTGTGGTCTCCTGATCCAGTTTTAGCAGGTGAGAACACAGAATCACCCAGAGGTGCCAGGGTCTAGCAGAATGGAGTTTGGTGCCCCCATATCTTTTTTTAATTCATGTTTATTACTCCTCTGCCGTCTCTAATTCCTGTCAGCTAACTGCCTTCATCCTCCTACCCTTGTTAAGCCTGGGCCCCAGGGCCTCTGGAACCAGAATACTGAGGCCTTAGGGCCTCCTCATAGCTCTCGACCTTTGCTTCTCTCCTAGGCTTCCTTCTCAGGCTTCCAGTACCTGGCTGAGAGCTAGCCAGCCTGCTCTACCACAGCTGACTTATGTCCTAGAAAACTCAAAGCTGTGGACATACCCGCTCTTGCCAGCCTACTATATGGAGTCAGGAAGGCACCATCAGAATCCTCGCAAGTTATTTTGTAGGAAAGAGAGAGAGAGAGAGAGAGAGAGAGAGAGAGAGAGAGAGAGAGAGAGAGAGATTAACTTAAATTTTATGTGGGGAAGCAAACCCCCGGGACAGCTGACATAGTGATGAGGGATAAAGCCTTGACTCACACTACCTGGTGCAGATAGACAAATGTAGCAGAATTAAGAGCCCAGAAATAGACCCACAGATATCAGCTCACTGGTCTTCAGCAAAGGAGGAATGACAATACAGTGGAGAAAGGACAGTGCTGGATTGGTTGAACACCCACATACAAAACAAACAAGCAAAACACTGCCCAGCCTTCATAAAAGTTAATCCAGTACAGCTCAACTGCAAATACAGTTCCTAGCGGACAGCTCAGGAGGAAATGGAGACCATGAGAGTTTTGGTAATGACCTTTTAGATATAATACCAAAGGCAGGGTACATGAAAAAAAATAATTAAAATTAATCATTAATTAAAATTAATGGTTAAAATTAAAAATTAATCATTAATTAAATTTTTCTTCTCTGACAAAGGAGGAAAAACAAGCTATAAAATGATTGCAAAAAACAAACAAACATTATCTTATGTACTATCATCCAAAGTACATAAAGAACTCATAAGATCCAACCATATAAGACCAGCCAACCCTACTGTGGTTACTTAATCACAATACTTAAAGCTACCTAACCATCAGCTTTCTAAGCTCTAGAATCTACTAAGACACATCTCTGGGAAGGCGGTTCCAGGAAGTATTGACTGAGTGGACAGCACCTTCCTGCAGTGGCCCAGATAGAGAGGGGTCCAGGGAAGAGCCTTGTGCATGCTTTCCTCCCTTAGCTTCTTGCTGGTAAGTGTGTCTCTCTCGTGGCTGCCCCTGCCACAGCCTGTTGTCAACAGCATCACTTGAGAAAGAAACACATTTCACTGGCTGCATTGTAAACATGGCAAAAAGTGCCCAAAACATACCTAGACCTTCAAAATATTCCTGGCCTTTTGGAATCTTTTGTTGATTTCTTGGTTGTCTTACAAAAGTAGTAAAAAAGGTTACTGAGCCAACAAAAGGAAAGTCTTTGTCCATTACAGGCAAGCACTGAGTCTAGGTGGGCCAGTTTCTGAAGATGTGGGAAACCATGGCACCTGCAGAAGGACAGTAGAGATGGCTTGGTGGCTCACAGACAGCTAAGAATAATTTTAACATGCCAAATTCTGCACTTGTTGGCTAATCAATGGAGAACAAGTTTTATAAGGATGAGTGACCCCATGTCTGTCTTCCTGTGACACCAGGAAATAGCTGCAGTTAGCAACAACTCAGAGGATGTACCTGTTACAGGGTAAGGACTCAAAGACCACTCAGCACCACCAAAGTCCGAATTGAGTCTCTGTTAAGACAGCCATCAACTGCCTGTGGAGAAACACTTCTTACAGAGCAGCCCCAGTGTATGTAATGGGATTTTTAAAGACAACAATCACAGAAAAGCTACATCCTCATTGGCAGTTTCATGGAGAAGCAAGCAAGTAGTTGAACAAGAGCCAAGAACATGCAGTAAGTTAGGAGTATTTCGACCCTGAGTTTCTAGAATAGAGTTGGGTGCTTTCCCACAGGACTTTTCAGGACAGGGGGTAGAAACCAAAAATGACTTCAGCTGAGACAAGATGGAGAAATCTTTACCCTGTTACAATACCCAGTGAGCAATGGAATATTTCATTCCCAGTAGCAACCTCAGAGGGTGCAGGATAAACCTGCCAGCAGGTAGAAATGTGGATCTTACTATTGCAATGGGCATTCAAGCAGTGCCTACAGGAATTTGGGGACCTAGTTTCCCCAGGCACAGTGGGATTGAGGAGTCCGAGAATAAGAATATAACAATGTAGATTCCAAAAATAGGAATGCAGAAATAAAGGAATAAAGGAATGTAGAAATAAAGTTGTAAGCCTAGGAGAATGAGAACAGACTGTCAGCAGCATTCTCAGTAGTTTGAGGATTAACTATTAACAGTGGGTTACTCCGCTTTACAACCCATAGCTCTATTAACAAGGCCAAAGCATCTCTTTGCAAACTGAGAGCTAGCCTACAGGTATGTGCTGAGTCAACTTTTAGGAAATAGATATATGGCCTCTGGGTTACGCATTATCCCTGCTATGTGAAACTGGCAGCCTCAAAAAGAAGGCACAGGGCTCCAGTAAGCACTATCTGGAAGTACCAAGGAAGGCAATAGGTTAATCACAATCATTAGTTTAACTGAAAAAAATAAAGATTGTAACTGGAGAGTTCAAGAATAAGAAAATAAAAATGTAGATTCCAAAAATAAGAATGTAGAAATAAAGAAATGTAAAGTTGTAAGTCTAGGAGAATGAGAACAGACTGTCAGCCGCTTTCTCAGTAGATCAAGGGTCAATCATTCACAGTGAGCTATTTTCTCAGCCGCTTAAGAAGCCTCCGTTGAGCCGGGC
>NC_022011.1:50351333-50359357 GCF_000317375.1 Microtus ochrogaster | reverse complement strand
AAAAAAAAAAAAGAAGCCTCCGTCAGCCTAGGTCATTTCATTTTACAACTGGCTGGGGCTTCTCTCTGCAAACAGAGTAGTGTCCTGGCCATCCTTGATGAACGACAGATATGAACTGAGTTAACCTCTAGGAGACAGAGATACGAGACCTCTGGGTTAGGCACTGTCGATGTTGTGAAAAACTGGCACCATTAAAGGGGAGAAACAGTGACCATGGTGCAAACACCTGGTTTGACTAATGAGCTCTGATAATGGGGGTTATAAAGTATGGCAGTCTGTATCTGAGTTTTACCATGAGATAGGGTGAAAAAGCTTTCTGCTGTCTTCTAAGTTCCCAGCCTAAGAACCAATAATTCTGATTTATTAACCTTTGATATTACAAGCAGTTCCTTTTCTGACTAATTGTTAAAAACATCTGTTTCCTTACGGTTAGTGACTTTCACTGTAATCTCCTCTGGGACATATTTCATGATAGCTGCCTAGTTACCCATTGACGTTAGAACCCACTCCCTTCTTCCCATTACCCTATATCTATCCCGATTACTCCCCTAATAAGCGAGACTTGATCAGAATCCTGTCTTGTCTCCATCCCTTGTATCTCTTGTCCCTTTCAACTCTTACTCCTCCCCTTCAGGGTCTCCATTGACTGACCCGTGGGTTGGGAAAAGATTGTAAAAATTACTTTGTTTAGAACTTTAAATCTTTGAAGAAAGAAATTGAAGAAGATACCAGAAAGTGGAAAGATCTCCCATGCTCTTGGGTAGGCAGAATTAACATAGTAAAAATGGCAATCTCACTAAAAGCAATCTACAGATTCAATGCAATGCCCAGCAAAATTCTTCACAGACCTCAGAAGAGTGGTACTCAATTTCATATGGAAAAGCAAAAGACCCAGGATAACAAAAACAATCCTGTACAATAAAAGAACTTCTGGAGAAATCACAATCCCTGACTTCAAACTACAGTACTGAAAACAGCCTGGTATTGGCATAAGAACAGACACAGGACCAATGGAACTGAATAGAAGACTTGGATATTAATCCACACACCTTCAAATACCTGATTTTTGACAAAGAAGCAAAAAAATAACAAATGGAAAAAAGAAAGCATATTTAACAAATGGTGCTGGCATAACTGGATATCAACGTGTAGAAGAATGAAAATAGACCCATATCTATCACCATGCACAAAACTCAGGTCCAAGTGGATCAAAGACCTCAACATAAAGCCAGCTACACTGACCCTCATAGAAGAGAAAGTGGGAAGTACACTTGAATGCATTGGCACAGGAGACCACTTCCTAAATAGAACCCCAGCAGCACAGACACTGAGAGACACAATAAATAAATGGGACCTCCTGAAACTGAGAAGCTTCTGTAAAGCAAAGGACATGGTCAACATGACAAAATGACAGCCTACAGAATGGGAAAAGATCTTCACTAACCCCACATCAGACAGAGGTCTGCTCTCCAAAATATACAAAGAACTCAAGAAATTGGTCTTTAAAAGAACACATAACCCAGTTTTAAAAAATGGAGTAAACACCTAAACAGAGAACTTTCAACAGAGGAATCTAAAATGGCTGAAAGACACTTAAGGAAATGTTCAACATCCTTAGTCATCAGAGAAATGCAAATCAAAACAACTCTGAGATTCCATCTTACACCTGTAAGAATGGCCAATATCAAAAACACTGATGACAACTTATGCTGGAGAGGTTGGGGGGTAAAGGGAACACTTCTGCATTGCTAGTGGGAATGCAAGCTGGTACAGCCCCTTTGGATGTCAGTGTGGTAATTTCTCAGAAAATTAGGAAACAACCTTCCTCAAGACCTAGCAATACCACTTTTGGGTATATATCCAAAGGATGCTCAATCGTGCCACAAGGACATGTGCTCAACTATGTTCATAGCAGCTTTGTTTGTTATAGCCAGAACCTGGAAACAACCTAAATGCCCCTCAACCAAAGAATAAATAAGGAAAATATGGTACATTTACACAATGGAGTACTACATAGCAGAAAAAAATAACGACAGCTTGAATTTTGCAGGAAAGTGGATGGAACTAAAAAATATTATTTTGAGTGAGGTAACCCAGACACAGAAAGACAATTATCACATGTACTCACTCATAAGTGATTTTTAAACATAAAGCAAAGAAAACCAGTCTACAAACCACAATCCCAGAGAACTTAGACAACAATGAGGACACTAAGAGAGACTTACATAGATCTAATCTACATGGGAAATAGAAAAAGACAAGAACTCCTGAGTAAATTGGGAGCATGGGGACCTTGGGGGAGGGTTGAAATGGGGAGGGGAGAGGCATGAAGGGGAGCAGAGAAAAATGTAGAGCTTAATAAAAATCAATAAAAAAAATTCCTTTGTTCATACCTAATGCTTGGTATCCCTACTATAAAAAGGTGGATTCAGAAACCAACATTTTGTCACAACCTAACAAACACCATTTCTGGCTATGGTCTCAGCTAACTGATAAGTTTCTGTGCCCCACAATGTTTTTTTATTTTTTTTTTATTTTTAAGTTTGCTTCTGGTTTTCCTGGAATCTGGTTTCTGGAATAAAGTCTGCTTCTGGTTTTTATTAGATTCTGGTGATCTGTCCCCATCTTTGCGCCAACCCCCTGGAACCAACAGGATCAGGTTTGGCAGAAGGTAGTCTATATTCAAAGGGACTCACTGCTGTTCCTGCTGTAGTTGGAAAAGATATAGTGGAGAAATTAAGGTACTTATGTGTCAAGGGTTACTGAGTACCAGCCTCAGCACATCTCCCGGGATTCAGAATAGGACTTATAGGACAAGCAAAGACTGACTTGAGAATGGGATCTGAGGGGTAAAACAAACTGACTGACTTAGGCATGCAAGTTTCTTTTTTTCTTTTTTTTTTTAATTTTATTATGTATACAACATTCCTTCCAAGAAGAGGGCACCAGATCTCATTATAGATGGCTGTGAGCCACCATGTGGTTGCTGGGAACTGAACTCACCTCTGGAAGAGCAGTCAGTGCTCTTAACCTCTGAGCCATCTCTCCTGCAAGTTTCTTTATTCCTTGGGGGAAGATGAACATAAGGGCATAAGGCACAAGGGCAAAGCATCAGGCATAAGGGTATGGCATAAGGGTAAGGGATAAGGTGTGATCTCCACAAAGCTTTCAGTTTAATAGACACACAGACAAGTTAACAATACCATAGGTGGACCAGCCTGGTCTACAGAGCTAGTTCCAGGACAGGCTCCAAAGCCACGGAGAAACCCTGTCTCGAAAAACCAAAAAAAAACCATAGGTGGAAACAGTAATAACAAGCATGCATTTTCAGAGTCCCAAGAAACCTGGTGGATCTAGCCAGGCAGCATCAGAGGGGGCGTGGCTGTGAAGTTCCCCATAGTTGGGAACACAGCCTTGACAGCTATACTGACCTGCAGGCTTGATTTGCATTAGCATCTAGCTGGTTGCATTGAAAGGAATCTCTTCTTTTTACTCCAGCAGGGTACCCAGGTGGGAATTTTTCGCTCTGAAGCTAGTTTTAGCGACTCAGGCCTTTTCCCTGTATAAACAGTTAATTTCCTGGGCTATGATCTTATGTTAATTGAAACCAAGGTAAAGGGTAAATACAGAATATTAGTACCTGTGAAGTCAGAGCAGAAGACCAGTAGATTCCACCTTCCTGAGCCTGCTGTTAGAGCACATATTACCTCCTGTACGAGGCTGTTAGAGCAGACATATTACCTCCTATACGAGGCTCCGTTCTTATCTGAGTCTACTGTCAATAAAGAAAGGCTGTGGGGGGCTGGAGAGATGGCTCAGAGCTTAAGAGCACTGACTGCTCTGCCTGAGGTCCTGAGTTCAATTCCCAGCAACCACATGGTGGCTCACAACCATCTGTAATGAGATCTGGTGCCCTCTTCTGGGGTGCAGGTATGCATGTAGGCAGAACACTGTATACATAATAAATAAATTTAAAAAAAAGGCTGTGGGGGACCATTTTTATGTAGATTTTGATTATGAGAATGAGGACTTGACTGAATCCTTTTCACACCATGGCTTCATGGTGTGGGTGGAGGTATCCAGCTGCCCTACAGAAAAAGTCAGGTTTATACACTGGGACACTGCTGGGATACTACAGAAGGGAGAAACGCCATGATTTCACAAGATTTTCACAGAATCGAAAGTGGCTTCTTCAAAGGACAGATGTTCCTGCAGCTCTGCAAAAACAGATTCTCCAGATGGGGTGTATGTATACACTTCCCGTGGACAGTCCAGTAGATCTGTCAGCTGTGCATTTACTGTATAACACTTGTGGGCTCACCACACGTACATCTTCAAGAGGAATGTTACCTATTGACAAGCCCTGAAATGCTCTATTCCTCCATTGCAGTTACTACCTTATACCCATGAACTAAAGTTTCTGCACCCTGATAAACCTCTCCGTCAACGCAATAATCCAAATCAGACCAAATCAAACCAAATTAGAAACGCCCAGGTTTGATGGATACCAGTGCTCCTGGAAGACCTTCCCCAGAGAAGAGACAGGGAAGGAAGACCAGAAAAAGACATGTTTGTTCTCTGGGATACAATGTCAATACCCTATGGGAGGGGTGTTGAGCATCTCTGGGGAGGGTTCATTGTTTGGTGGGCTTTCTCGGAGGTGGAGTCTGGACTGAGACAACTCCCAGGGAAGGGGGCTTGTAATGGGACTTCCACCCAAACATCCCAGACTCTTTGAGTATATAGGGGCACCAGCTCAAGTCTGACTACTTCCTGTGGGCACAGGGCGACATGGGGGAGGGGAAAGTAGGGAGTTGGGCTCACACTCAGCAGGAAGTGTGGCTGGAGAGGCATCCAGTTAAATGCAATCTTGGAGACCTCAGGCATCTGTTCCTTGAGGGAGATGAGAAGGCAGGATGCTAGAAGAAAAAAAAAAGATTGTTATTATCAGCCCTATGAATGGGGCTAGCCATGGAAAGAGTGATTAACTGCCAGAAAGAATGGGACAGAGAAGTGTCCTGGTTGCACAGGAAGGCACAGGTGAATAAGCAAGATATGACAGCAGATATGCCCTTTAAAACCAGATTTCAGCAGGGCGGTGGTGGTGCACGCCTTTAATCCCAGCACTCGGGAGGCAGAGGCAGGTGGATCTCTGTGAGTTCGAGGCCAGCCTGGTCTACCAGAGCGAGTTCCAGGACAGGCTCCAAAGCCACAGAAAAACCCTGTCTCGAAAAACCAAAATAAATAAATAAATAAATAAAAATAAAATAAAACCAGATTTCAGTTGTTGGGTAGGTGTCCATTTGAGGCAGGAGACGTGGTACCAATGGGTGAAGTCCCAGGAGCTGGTGCAGGTGCTGGCATTATCTGGAGAGCCCTCTATAAGTTGGTCTTGGCCCAGACAGCAAGAGTGACCTGTAAAATATGCTTGAAAATGGGTGGGTTTCAAATAGGTTCTGGAGACTTACTTTTTTACCAGACCAGATAAAGGAAATTTGAAACTCTGAACCTCTAAAGATACACCTGAAGCCTATTAATCCTGGACTATGAAACCTGTGAAGGAGGCACACCTGTCTATATTTTTAGCAGGAAACTTAACAAATGAAGTAGTATTACCAGTACCCCAAGTCATCCATTGCCATCCGACAAATCTGAGAGGGATAAATAAATGAGCAGAAGTGGGACAGTTTTTCTCAGTTTCACAGGCAATCCCAAGTCTCTCCGTAGTCTTTAGCAAACACCAGTCTTAGAAGCAGTACTTGGCCTTTAACTGATGAGACCAGGAGGCCCTAAGATTTTTTCTGTGGGGGTAGGGTTCAGTCCACCTATCTTGGCAGGATGAGATGTTCGAGCCCCGGTATAGTATCCAGGAAGCTGATGAGGTGAAAGGCAGCTTTTTGTTGTGTGAATGGCTTTGCCATACCCAAAGGCAAGCCTTAGGTGGAAGATCTTCTGCAACCTTGCATCTTCTTGGAGGAGCTACAGGATGCTGCAGGAGCTGGCATGTCTCTCTGTTATAAGAAGCTCTTTTGTTAAATGCCATACTCTCAGATCTGTAAAGGTACTTGAGAGTCAGGGTACCTGTCAGGTAGAAGAAATATTTTAGTAAGCCAAAGTATATTGGAGGCAGAATGTCTCCTTGGTAGGGCTGGAATACATGGGTATTCTTACCAAAGATGCCACTGAGGTTTTTACTTTGATCTCAACCAAAATGGCAACTATTCATGTGTTTGTATTTTTCCAGAGCTGTTGTAATCTGTAGTTACAAGTTTTACAGATTTTAAAACAAGCACACATACACACAGAGACATAAGACAAGCATACTGTGGCCACATTATTTATACATATATATTAACAAACAGACAAAACTTTTTCCAGGAAACTGTGGTCAGCTGACCAGCTTAAAATCCTGGTGTAGGCTGCAGAAGCCAAGCAAGCACACAGGTGATCCCATTAAGGATCAGATTAGCAGATGCTGTACAGGAGAAGAGAAACATAAGGACAGAACACCTACGCAGCTTAGAGTGGAAGGACGGGGGGCCGGATCCGTTGTAGGGAGAATCCCACCATGAACAGATTACATGCCAGGAATGCAGACAAACAGCAAGCAGTGAGAGGAGCAGGGAGGGGGATGGGAAGTGGGAGCACAGCACCCAGAAATCATGGGCATATGGGGGCTTGTTTACTTGTTTATACACTGGTAAAAAATTGAGGTGTTAAGGACATATGGTGTCAGATAGCCCCAACTTAAAAAGATTTTGTTTTGTTTTGTTTTGTTTTGTTTTGTTTTGTTTTGTTTTTTGAGACAGGGTTTCTTTAAAAAGGTTTTGTAAAAGGCAACCCAAGGGCACTTGAGGATCAGGCTTCCAATTTTACGGGTCCATTTCACAAGTCTATGCCAAACCCAAAGCCTAACACAACACATCCACTACGGTAGACTTTGGGTCAAAAACACAGTATACTATTAGTCATCTTGGAAAGGTTATCCTCTAAACTTATGCCAGGAAAATAAAACTGATTGCATCTTCTCAATAGTTGAGACGTATTGGGGATGCACACCTCAAAAAGTACAGCTTCAAATGTCATCCTTAGAAACATGAAATAAAACTTGAAAACTACTGTATGATATTAACTATGTGAAGGACCCCTACACATTTTCACCTGTGAATACCAACCTCTTTTTATGTTGCTAATGGGGGTTCTGACCTAGCCTCTTTGTGTACCCTCACTTCTAAGTCTCGCGCCCTGTGTAGAGTGTGAGAAAGCTAATCAAAACATTCAACCAATAGACGTTCACTGTGATTTAATTGTCACCCTCTATATTTTGAATACACCTGTACTTCCTACAGGAATATTGGCTCAATTGACCCCTGTCCTAAGCATCCTAAAAGAGACAATTTTGCCATCTCAACGCCAAAGGACTGTTACCCACTTACATTAACTTAATTTTGTGTCACATAGGAAAAGGACATGAGTAGTCAATTCAATTATGGAAATCCAAGTTTTATTGTCCTTTTTGATGGCTCCCAAGTTACTTCTTTATATGCTTTTGGTCCCTCAGAACAAATACAAGTATCCTCTTCTACAGGACAGATCTTACATCATTACCGAGAGAGAGGATTCTACAATTCCCACAGCACACCTCTCTTGTTGTTCATATGCCTCCTTCCATCCTTGTTCTGTTTTCTGTTTGCACAGGTCCATGGAAGAATTAGGGTCACTCTAGGAGCAAAAGCAGCAGGGTGATCGGTTTCTGATGAACTGACTGCCTATTGCTTAGCAAATTAAAAAGGCTTTTTTATTATTACACAATTTACACCTTTAGCAAGCAATTTCCTGATATATTATCAGGAATTGTTGAAGGAACCATTTACACAAGCAGTTATCAGTCATGAGACCTCCTGGTTTTCCAGGTTTTCTCATAATTAAGTCTTTTTTTTTTTTGGTTTTTCGAGACAGGGTTTCTCTGTGGTTTTGGAGCCTGTCCTGGAACTAGCTCTGTAGACCAGGCTGGTCTCGAACTC
>NC_022011.1:50322987-50350713 GCF_000317375.1 Microtus ochrogaster | reverse complement strand
AGACAGGGTTTCTCTGTGGCTTTGGAGCCTGTCCTGGCACTAGCTCTGTAGACCAGGCTGGTCTCGAACTCACAGAGATCGCATGCCTCTTAAAGTCATCATTGTTGTGCCCAGATCCACAAAGTCCCCCCCAAAAAAACCAACAAGGAGACTGAGTCCCCTGTGTAAAAGCAAAGAGCCTTTATTTTATGCAAGTTTGCAAACTTGATCTCTCCACATGTCCATCATATTGGAATAATCGGAGAGCCCTGAACTCAGTTAGCATTGGTAAAGGGGGTGAAGGGTTCTTGAGGTTCAGAACCCCTGATTGGCTGACATTTGTCTAGGGGTGTCTTGGTAAGTGTGCTGGCAGGTGATCCTATCTACAGCGGTTGGAACATTAGGCATTTCCTTTGGCTGGTCTGTTCTGGGTGGTGCTCAGGTAATCTCAGTGTGTGGTTCTTCCTGCAACCAGGTATTGCTTCAGGGTGAACTACTGAGACTCAGGCCTCCATTAAACTTATGGATGGCTGAGTCCTACTCTGACAGGTGATAATAATGGTTGGAAGTAAAGAACTTCCTTTGGGTGGTCTGTTTCTATTTAGCTTATCGTGGCTGCTCCTACAATCATTGGGCAGCCTGTCTCTTCGTGTGACACTTAGAATCCTCCTGAGACATCCATCTCAAGCACATTCAGTCACTGTTCTGAGGAGCATTTATTGTCCAGGTTTCAGAGTTGTAAAGAAGGCAGCTCAACACAAGCAGTAAGATCTCCTCCATTATCCTGCAAAAAAGATCAAGGGTTGAACAGAGGAAATCCTAGCAGAGGCCCTATGTGGATTCAGAGCTAAGAGAAACATGATTGATCTTCATGTTGAGGCAACTGGCAGAAAAATATGAAGAATTTGGAAAAGACTTATATGTTAGGAATATTTCTTAACACAAGCTCACCGCCGACGCAAAATTCCCAATCATGCCAAATTAAACAAGCCAAAATAAAAAAAAATCCAGGTTTAATGGGAGATCTGCGCCCTCGGGTGGCCCCGAAGGGAAACCAGGAAGCTGCGAAATGCGACCACCTGGAGGAAGAAGAAGGGGAGATCACATGTTCCTCTTTCTGGAGATTACTTAAGTACCCTGGGGAGTGATCCTGACCCCATCCCCAGGGAAGGGTCAGGATCTGGTCTGCTGGGATTTGGAGTCCAGACCAGACCTGGGGGCTGGGATAGATGCAAGGGACTGGGGCCTACGCTCCTAACTTGACATTATATGTCTATTACATCGACTTCAGGAAGGCATTCGATAGTATTTGGAGGAAAGGATTTTGGGAAACAATGAGGTACCCAGAGAAAAATATAAGAATACTAGAAAATGCCTATAAAGATACCTCTGCATCAGTCAAAGTCTGTGGAGAACTGTGATCAGTTTAAGACAACCATAGGAGCGTTGCAGGAATGCATCCTCTCACCACTATACTTTAATATATCCTGGAATTAATAATAGCAACAGCCCTGGAGGATGAGGAGAGAGGTGTGCAGATAGGTGGGGTGTGAATCAATAACTTGTGTTTCGCTGATGATACATCACTAAATGCTGAAAGCCCGAATGAGCTGCAGGCCTATGTACACGCATGGTACACAGAGTGGTGGAAGTCAGTGAAAACCGTGGTATGAAAGTAAACATCGAGAAGACTGAAATACAACGCATTGGAAGGGTGCACAAAGGTTTTACCATTGTAATAAAAAACAGAACCTCAAGCAAGCAATCAACTCTGTCTATCTGGGAGGAAATTTCAGTTCAAAGGAGGGAATTATTTCAGGCATCAAGAGGCAGCTAGAGATCACAGGGGCTGCATTCCAGGCGCTAGGAAAGGACATCAAGAGACATAACGACACCAAAATTACAAGTATTGCCCATACACTTTTAATTTACCTAGGCCACAGCTCAGCGAATGTTCGGTCACTGTCTTGCTACATTTGTTGCTCTAGGAGTTTCTCACATGATCAAAACAAATAAGGAACCTATATATTCTCCACAAGCTTTCCTGACTTTCGTTCCTTTCCAGGTATTCCTCACAAAACTGACGTCCCTGGCAACCCCGCAGGACAAGCTATTGCTGAGCTGCCCAACAAACTATTAAGACTACAACTTCAGAAAAGGAGTGGGCCTAATCCCTCAGACCCATTGATTTATTATCCCTAGCAGTAATAACCCTTTTTTTTTCTATAGGCAATGATGGGTATTCTTCTGTAACGGCACTGTGCAGCATCTTTCTCTCATTCTGACCCTTACCCACAGGCTTTCCACGGGATGACACACAAGGAAAGACCCTCAAGACCTTCTGTCTTGGGGTGTGGGGTATGCCTATGTCCAATCCTGGTCCATCAGAGCCTCCCACAGAGGCTATAAAATGTCTTTGGCTGAGTACTCTGCCCCGGCCTGGGGGGCAAGGAAAAGAAACATGAAGTGATAAGAGGGTGCAGGAGGTGAGAGATCTGGGCCAGTCTTTCCCCCTGCAAGTCTGTCCATTGTGAGGGTCTCATCTTCTCCTCAGTGGGTTCTGTTAATGAGCAGACTCACTGGGCACATATTGCTAAACCCTCTCCCATTCATCCTGTTCCTTGGTTTGCTGCTTCCTGAGTGTAGTTTTAAATAGTGTAGAACCCTGACCCTTACTTGCCACAATGGCCATGGATGGATTTCTTTACACTATTGGTTTTATACTCCCCCTCCACTATATGTTGCTGCTATTAAATCCTTTAGTTATCACTTAGACAGATTACAACTCTGCTTGCCTGTGTACCCAGAAAAGATCAGATGGCTATGCTAAAATTTATAACAGATTGGGCATCTGAGCTGGGGATCCTTACCAAGGTCATTTATACTTCAGAGAGACCTTCTTGTTCTGATCGTAAAGGTAATGGGACCCCACAGGTAAGCTTTTAAAATGATCTGAGTGTGCTACCAAATATCCTTGTAATAAAAACATGGGTAAAAGAGAGGTGACAGATTAGGGACCACACAGAGAATTGGGGAATGAAGAAAACCAGATGTTTAGATAGAAACTCACAATACAAGTGAATCCGTCTAACCACACAGTGAGTCATCCCAATAACACTATGAAGTGGGCTATGGGTGGGTTACCCCGTCCCCCACTCAGGATAAAATTTGGAACTATTGCAAGACCATCTCTGGAGGTTGAGGGTGGTAACAGTATAGAGATTATCACTAAATTACAACTCAAAGCTACCCATTTAAGTAATGGTCTGTGTCCGCATATGTGCTTACGCTCAGGAGTGGGCTGGCCCTTCCATGACCATGTGCAGGCACTGAAACCCTAAGCTTAGTTGATTCAGGGAGAGCCTTGTGTTGTAAATGACTCTGTTCTCCCCCTGCTGCTCTTTTACGTCTTGACTACTTATTTTGGCTTTTCCTACACCAAGACGCATAGAATAGGTAAAAGTGGAGCAGTTTAGGAACATAAAAGCTCGAGCAGCGGTGATCGGTGACCGAGAGTAATAAGAGATGTCAGAGCTGAGCAGGATGGAAAGTAGGGCAGACTGGAAACTGAGCTCTGTGACAACAAATGGAGACATGTCCTCCACCTCGCTCCTTCCCAAGGCCACCCCATTCCGTGCCTGGCCTTGCTTGCCTTCCTCGCATCTGCTCATTCCCCTCTGCCTCTAACCCAGCTTCCCTGGCACCTGGGCAGCCCTGTCCTGGTTCTCTCTTCTGTCCTCTGAGAGTTTACCCTCCGGCCATGGCTGACAGTGGAGGACAAACTGGCTCCCCTGGGCCTCCAGCCCTCCACACACCCCCGGTTTAGCTGCTCTGGTCATTCCTCTGCATCATCTTTGCTCCCCTGACGCCACAGCACCCTCAGTGCTCTCTGGGTCACCCTGCCCGCCCCACACACCTCCACTGCCTGACCCTGGGTTACAGCTTCAAGCACAACTTGTTTTCTCTCCCAGCTGCAACTTCATCCAGACTCGCATCCCAGAAACTGAACCATCCTGGGCCCTGCCATGAAAGTATGGGAGACCTGCAGCACCCAGACTGCACAGGGTTCTTGCCATGCCTCAGTTTCCCTTGTTGGGGGATAGGGGACAGCACGGGTCTTTCACCACACCCCAAACTCACCTTGCTAACCTTAGTGTGAATGTGTTTAAAGACACTGAGCTTTGCATTTAAATTTGCTAAGATTGGCCAGCAAGATGGCTCGGTAGGTAGAGCCTTTCTGTATAAGCTTGACGGCCGAGTCTGAGCTCTGGAGCCCAGGAGGTAGAAGGGAAGCATCTCCACAGAGCTGCCCTCTGACCGCCACATACAAGCCCGAGTGTACACATTATACACAGAAATAAATAATAAAACTCTATGATCTTTGTTATGGGGAAAGCTGGTAATATTGTAATAACAAAATTTTATGTATTTTACCACAGGGAGAAAAAGGGGAGTATGAGAAATAAGTTTCTTTCCTATTTAAGGTGATTAGCTGTTAAAAGCCAACACTCTGCAACCTCTCTCATCTTGGAAAACTCTGGTGTGAGTGCCTGTTAATTCTATCATGCCCTTAACCTTTGTGCTGATTAGGAATTAGCCAATGACATCAGATTGTAAGGTCCAGCCTCCACCAATGGGCTGAGTCACCACTTGCACTAGAATAAACACTAAGCCTGCTTTGTGTTCCCATGCCCTTGCTCACACAAAGCACACCACTTTTGCAAAATGGCATTCCCTTCCTGAATTAATTTTACATTGTCTATGTATTTCTTTGTACAACACCAAGAATATTCTTTTCTATCAAAATGATCATGGCTTGACCAGGTGAGGCCTGGGGAGCCAGCCTCACCCTCCCTCCCATCCGCCTCCTCGCCAGTCCACCCTCCAGCCCTGCAGGATTATGGGCCACTCAGCCACGTGGAGACGCTCCCACCTGGCCTCCTTACTCCCCTTTTTCCAACAGGCGGCCTGGACTCCTCTGAGCTCCTGGAAGGCGACCTTCATGGCCCCTGGGTGCCGGGGCAGGTGGAGAAGAGGATGCCCCATAAAGAGACAGACAGGTCACTGCACTCAATGTCCTTCCGCAGCAGCCTTGTGTATTCAGATAAGGACTTCTGGCTACGACCCAGACCTCTGCCCCCCCCCTTGCTTCTCATCCACCCCTCACCAGTACACATGCACAAACTCACAGATCCAAGGGTCTTAAGGTTTTCTGACAGCCCAGCAGGCCTGACCCTGCTGCCTCTGAGCCCCTGGTACAGTAGGAATGCAGCCCCAACCCGATGGTGAGTAGTAAACAGAGGGACCCCACAGTCCCTTCCTCACCCCTCAGCTCACCTCTGAGGCCATGGCAGGGACCAGCACTGTTCAGTTCCTGGGTAGCAGTAAGTCCTTAGGCACAGCCCAGACCTCAGGCATGCAACAAAACCAACCTCGGGAGACAAAATCCAGTCCTGAACACCTGTGGGCAAGGAAGAACTCTGGGAAATTTTGGACAGGAACCAGGTGTCCTCAGCCAGGTATCCCCATGGGCACAGGCAGTATCTCACCGACATCTCAGAGCCCAGGAACTGTGGATGTCTCCCCCTGTGGTCAGGTCCACTGCCTTTGCTGTGGTCCCCCAGATCTGCCCCCACTGTCTTCTTCAGCTTTGGCTCCTTCCTGCTCTATCAGCTCTCCCCAAAGTTCTCCTCTCCTGTTTTGTTTTTTTTTTTTAGGATATTCTCTCCCATCTCTCTCCCTCCCCTTCTCTCATTTCTTTTCTCTTCCTTTCTCCCTTCCTCTACCTCCCTTCCTTCCCCTCTCTGTTTGTTTGTTTGTTTGTTTGTTTGACAGAGTTTCTCTGTGTAATGGCCCTGACTATCCTGGAACTTGCTCTGTAGACCAGGCTGGCCTCAAACTCACAGAGATCTGTCTGCTTCTGCTTCTCGAGGGCTGAGATAAAAGGTGTGCACCACCACTGCCTAGCATCCCTCTCTCTTATCTCTCCTTCCTCTCCTTCCTCTTCCTCCTCTCACGTCTCTCCCTCTTCTCTTTATCTCCCTCATCCCTTTATCTCTCTATCTCTCAGCAGGGTGTCCGTATCCCAGGCTGTCCTGGACACACTCTGCTTCCCCTTCCCAAATGTCATGATCACAGGCATGCATCGCCACCCCAGGCTTATCCAGCACTGGAGATGGAACCCATGTCCCCAGTCCTCCTTCTCCTAACTCCAACATGGCATCATTTCCCCACCCTGAGCACCTTGAATCCACATCCACGAAACAACCCACAGGCCAGTGATATTCTCCACACCTTGGAGTTACATCTAGATGGAAAACTCTTGGTCCTAGGTGACTCTGACACATTGGGTTCTGAAGATGCTGGCGAAGGGAGACATCAAGACAGGCTGCTTTGACCTGGGTCTTCAGGAGAAAGAGCAGGTCTTCTGAGCTCAGCTGGTGCAGGCCCTTTCAGCTGTGGCCTCCATTCAGGAATGGTCACTGTGCCACTCAGAGTAAGGCAGCCTCTCACTGCCCGCCTCCCCAGATCTGTACTTCCAGTGCGGGCTTCCACCTAGCAGAGGGAGAGGTACAGGCCAGGAGGAGGCAGAAGCCCTGGACAGTGGCCCCTCTACCCAGAATGCACAGCGAGGCACTCCCTTCTCTCTGGTCTCCACTCTCAATCATTGCAGCTCCTCACGGGTAAAAGTGCTGGTGATCTGTGGGCTGTTCCTTTTTCTTTTTTCTTTCTCTTTTTTTTTTTTAAAAAAAAAGCTTTTTAACTTTTTATTTTTTGTGTCTTTCACATCATGTGTCTCGATTCCATTCATTTCCCATCCCTTTGTATTTATCCGCTGTCATTGCAACCTCCCCCTCCCCAAAATAAGATAAAATAAATTTAAGAGGAAAAAAAAAAGGAAAATCTCATATAGAAGCTGCAGTATGACACAGTGAGCCACACAGTAACCCCTTTTATCTTTTATATCTTTACTTGCAAGTGTTCATTGCCAAGAGCCATTGGTCTGGTTCAAGGCCTCTGGTTTTGCTACTCTACCAATGCTGGGCCCTCACTGGGACTCCTCTTGGATATCGTCGGGAGCTAAAAGAGCTTGATTATTATAATCTAAGAGTTTTATCATTCTTTGGGCAGGGTCTCATTGTGTAGCCTTAGCTGGCCTGGAACTCACTATGTAGACTTAGCAGTTACCACCAAACTCACAAAGATCCACCTGCCTCCTTAAATGCCAGGATTAAAAGCCTGGGCCACCATATCTGGCCTGATTCTACTTTTTAATAAAGCATCAGAAAGCTAAGATAACCACATCCCTGGGGCTTCTGGGCATATTTTGGCCAGGAAGCTCCTAATAGGTGACTTTGTCCAGTCTACACTACCCAAAGAGAAGTGTGCTGATAGTAGGATATGTCCAAGGCCTGTGAGACCTTTTGGGTTATTTTAAAGATAAATGGAAGACCATTGTCACTTTGGAGTGATTTGGAGAGTTCATGGTGGGGGAAATCTTCTTCCAAAACAGTCTTGGCAGCTTCTTGAGTCTTTGGTCTAGGCTGGCCAAAGTGCACCCCGAGAAAGCATCAGCAAGTCCCAGAAGGTATTATACGCCCTACAACGTGGCTATGGTAAAATCTAATTGCCAGTCTTCTGGGAATATTTGCCTCTTTGTGCTGTGTGTTCAAGGTAATAGCTGGCCCCACCTTTTGGGTTACTACAGCGATGCAGAGGCATACCCTGACAACTTCTGAGATTATCAATCTTAATCCCTTTCTTCCAGAGGCACAAGTGACCAGAGCAGCTAATGCGTCTCTTCCCAGGTGACATGAGTCATGAAATCCCTTAATAACTTTCCTTGGGTCTGCTCGGGGTAGCAGAATACTGTTTCCCTTGAACCAACAGCCATTTTTGATTAATCTGTATCTGTGTAGGGTGGCCCCAGCCATCTCCTTTGGCCCCTGGAGTGCAGCCTGCCCTGCCCCTAACACACACACACACACACACACACACACACACACACACACACACACAATAATGGAATTGCTTTGCTGGTGCCCTTTATGTGTATCACTGTCACCTGTGTGAGTGATTGATAATATTTAAAGACACACACTTCCAAGGCCATATCTAACCGGGGGGGACCTTTTTCTGTCAAGAGCCTTCTCGCTTCCCTAATGACAGCATGAGCCCAAAGGGCTAGAGTGGTGTACTCAGAGTCAGAGTAAAGACTGATTCACCTTTTCCATTGCAATGCTCTTGTTAAAGGGACATGTTCATAGGGAGGGGGCTACTAAGGAAGGGGGTTAGAAGAACACAGGCATATATATGAAGGAGAAAAGAAGAGTGGTGGCGAGAAGGGGGTTTAAGAGAGGAGATGGATGGAAGGGTGACCTCATAAAGTAGCTCAGCTGTGGAACTAAATTTTATCTTTTATACATCTTTTTTTTTTAAATTGACTTTTTATTATACATATATGGCTGTTTTTCTTGCATGTGTATCTTGCACGACAAACATTCCTGGTGCCCACAGGGGTCAGAAGAGGCATCCCCTAGAACTAGGGCTACAGATGGTTGTAAGTGCCAGACAGTGGTGGCGCATGCCTTTAATCCCAGCACTCAGGAGGCGGAGGCAGGCTGTCTCTGTAAGTTTGAGGCCAGCCTGGTCCAGGACAGGTACCAAAGCTACAGAGAAACCCTGTCTTGAAAAAAAAAAAACAAAAAAAAACAAAAAACAAAAAAAAACCCAAACAGATAGTTGTAAGCTATCATGTGGGTGCTGAGAAATAAACCCTGGGTCTTCTGCAGGAACAAGTGATCGTAACTGCTGAGTTGTGTCTCCAGTCCTGAGACCAAACTTTAAAACTCAAATCCAGCACCACCCAGATATTTCTAAAAGCTATTTAATTATCTTTCAGTTTTGGAGGTTTGTCATAGTAAGTTTTGTCAACTTACAAACCTAGACATAACTGGGAAGAGGGAACCCCAATTGAGGAAGCCACTTCATCGATTGGCCTGCAGGCACATCTGAGGGACACTTCCTGACTCTTGATTGATGTGGAAGGACCCAGGCTACTGTTGATGGTGTCACTTCTAGGCAGATGGGCCTGGGTGATATAAGAAAGTGATGTGCAAGCCAGCAGAAGCAAGCCAGTGGGCAGCACAGTCAGTACTTCAACTCCTGTCCGGAGTTCCTTCTTTAGCTTCTCTTGATTATGAACAGCAATCTGCAAGCCAAATCCATCAACTCGCCCTAGACATGGAACCTATGTCAGACCAAAGTAGCAATTGCACCCAAGTCCAATTTCACGAACCGGCAGTTTTGAGGTTACCAGCAGGACTATGGCTAAGGACTTACACAAAGGAGCAGGGAGGACGCAAAAGCAGCTGCATCAATGGAAAGTCTGCCCAACACAGGGAAGACTGCAGCGCTGCAGCTCTCTGCATGCTCCAAGGTGGTTGTCAGGTCTGAAGATCTCCTCCGGGCAGCTCAGCTGGTCAGAGTCCCCTCCCCAGCTGTCTTCTGCTTCTGTGTCCCTGGGGAAGCCCCCCTTTTATTCTGAGTCTCAGGAGCCTCCTCCTCCAAATGTTTGAATTTGGTGGAAACTACCATACAAGAACTGTTTTATGCTAGTCGGTGGTGGCTCACGCTTTTAATCCCAGCACTCAGGAGGCAGAGGCAGGAGGATCTCTGTGAGTCTGAGGCGAGGTTAGTCTACAAAATGAGGTCCAGGACAACCAGAGTTGTTACACAGCAAAACCTTGTCTTGAAAAACAAACAAACAGAACAGAACTCTTTTCTTTGGGCGGCATCTCTGGTTAGTTTTGTCCGTGTGACACAGGCTGGAGTCACAGGTGAAGAGGGAGCCTCAGCTGAGAAAATGCCTCGTCAGATTGCCTATAAGCAATGCTGCAGGGCATTCTCTTGACCAGCGGTAGAGGTTAGAGGGCCCCGCCTACTATGGGCAGTGCCATCCCTAGCTGTATGGCCCTGTGTTATAGAAGAAAGGCTGAGCAAGCCATGGTGAGCAAGCATTTTTTTTACTGGGGTTCCTAACAGGAGTATGGATGAGGGGCTACGTACAGGAGCAGGGGAGATCCAAAACCACCTGCCCTACCGAAAGCCCACCCAACACGGTGACAAGTCAAGAAGGCTACAGCCCTGGTGCTCTCTCCAGCTTACAGGCAGCTCTCCAGTCAGAGACTCCTCTCTCTGTGGACTGGCTAATCTATCTGATAGCCTCCTCCAACAGCTGTTTACTCCTTTTATAAAGACGGGAAGGAGCCTTCCAGAATCTTCCAAGTTTCCATTTCCCAGACATGTGACCTTGTTTACTTTCTGAGCTTTTCACTCCTTCCCAGAGGGAATTGCTCAACTAGAGGAAATTGCCGCATAAGAGATAACGCATGCTCCGACAGCAGAACTACACACCACTGGCTAGGCGGTGGAGGGGGCGTGGCCAGAATCTCCGGCAAGGATCGCGTCCCTTCCACGCAGGAACGTCGTCCACCGACAAACCTGATCTTCGGAGTCTCTTGCAAGCTGCTCTGATGAAGGTGGCAGCTCCTATACACAGAGGACAGAACTCTCCAACAACGGTGACAGCGTGACAGCCTTGTCCTTATGCTTCCTTAATATTAGTCTCTCTCTGCCTCGGGAGGGTGTAGGGTCCCCACTCACTGGTTTTTAGAATTAGAAAGATACCAAGGGACACAGACGTTATTGCAAGGTCAATTGAAGGTGGAACCACCATCAAAAAGAGAAGACGAAACTCCCCTACTAAGGAAGGACCTGAAGCCAGTTAGCTGATGGCCACCATGTCTTGTTATGTCACTTTCATCTTTATGACTTGTTGTTAGGGCCCTGCGCTGGACCAGACTAGAGAACACCAAGCCTGTTCTTTTTTAAAATGACTTTTATTAGCATATATTAGTTATACATAATGGTGGGTCTCATTATGTATATAATTATGTATATACGCACAATGTGATTTATCACATTCACATCTCTGTTATACCATCATCCCCTCCCACTCCTACTGATCCATTCGTCCCTCCCATCTAACCCCCTGCTACATTCATACCCTGTGTGTGTGTGTGTGTGTGTGTGTGTGTGAATTTAATTAGGATTGCTTATAGAAGCATGGGTGAAAATTCATTCACAGAAGCAATGCACACTTTATCAGTGGTTACAGCTCTCTCTCTCTCTCTCTCTCTCTCTCTCTCTCTCTCTCACCTGTCAACCAGTAACAATATATAGATTCTGAGGGAAGGATAGGGCCCCATTAAAGGTGTGCGCCACCACCTCCCGGCTTAATTTATTAAGTCTTTAATTTATTAAGCAATATGGGTAGGATTAAAGCCATGGCTTTGACATCTGGATCCAACCCATTCCTTAGCTTGAGGTTGAGGTACCGGGAAGTGGTGCGGGAGAATTGTCTGTAGTCTGTCAATCATGTTTTAAATAAACACTAATTGGCCAGGCAGGAAGTATAGGTGAGACAACAGACAGAAAGTAAAGGTGAGGTAATAAGAACAGGAAAATGCTGGGAAGGAGGAAGCCCATTCCTCCCCAGTCCTGCTCAGACCACAGAAGAAGTAAGATGTGACCTGCCCCGCTAAAAAAAGGTACTGGGCCATGTGGCTAACATATACTAAAATAAAGGGCTAATATGAGTTATAAGAGCTAATAAAAAGCCTAAGCTAATGGGCCAATAAGTTTATAATTAATATAGATCTCTGTGTTATTTCTTTGGAGGTTTCCAGCTGTAAAAACTAGACAGGACAAAAACCCCAACCAGCAGGCCCCTCATGCTCCAGTTCCCAGGTGGAGCAATGTTTGAGGGGAATTAGGAGGTGTATCCCTGTTGGGGGAAGTGTGTTGGGAGGGGAGTTGGGGGGGGTGGCCTATGAGGTTTCAAAAGCTCACAACATCCCGAGTCTTTCTCTGAACCTACTTTGGACCAGGATGTGAGTTCACACTACTCCCCAGCACCAGACCTGCCTGCCTGCTGCTCTGCTCCACACCACGGTGGTCATGGACCTTCTGAAACTGTAAGCGCCCTCTAGATGCTTTCTTCTGTAAGTTTCCTCGGTCATGGTGTTAGAAAAGTAACTAAAACAAACTCTGTCTTTCATCCTGAGTGTAGGTGGTGACTGTGTCTCTTCCCATTGGTGGGAGAATGCTTCATAATCTGACAAGACTGGGTAATTGGAGAGATGGGGAAGGGGGTGGTTAAGGCAGTATGGGCCTTTGTTGGGTTAACTACCCTTGATAGGAAAAAAAAATGTTTGTGCCTTACCACGAGATGAAGAAAACCCAGTAACCAGGCAGAAACCCAAAGGACCTCATGAGGATCTCACTTAGCGTCCCAGGGTCCTCCATCCAGCAGTGTCCACTGAAGTGACTGAAGGCGCACAGCACAGTGTGACAGAGTCCACCACAGAGCAATGCACATCACACACCCTCGGGGCGGGGGGCGGGGGATGGGGGGGCAAAGACCAAGGGGAACATTGAGCCATTCTACATTTTGGCAGACTTTACACTATTTCTAGAGTCTTTAGAACAGGCAGCTTTCCTGTGAGACTCTGTGCTACCCAGGCAGCTGTCAGTCCTACTGGATTTCACTCTGGCAGCAGAGGCAATGCACACACGTATTCTTCAACACAAAGCTTCCTGCTCTACAGGACTCTAGTAAGGTTTAGGTTTCCAGAAACCAGGCTTTAATAGTTATCTATAATGACCTCCCAGGAGGTTCTGAAAATCCTGTCTCCACCAAGACCAGGGGTATGACTCATGTCTCATTCCTCTGACCAGCAATTACAGCCATGAGTTCTGCCTCTGGTCTAATGGGCTGTTGATTATGAGGGTGGAGCCCATCCCCTCTGTCCTCCAAGCCTGCTAATATATAACTAACTACACAACAGTCTCCTCTCAACTCAAGAGATCAGAAGCCTGTTTAAACGGTACTTTAACAAAGAACCTTAAAAACGAGAGGGATAAATGGACAAAGAGTACCTAGTTGCTGGCTCCCCCAAGGGGAAATACTCTGGGCAGATGTTGAAGTCAGCTCCAGGATCCCTCCAAGTCATCAGCACTGAAGACCAAGGTTTTAGGGTCATGAAGGAAGTAAAAAGGCAATGATGGATCACTGATGGGCCGGACCACAACTTGGCCAGAACTGCTTAGCTACCTATACCTTTTGCCTTACACTTAAGCCAAAACCTCCGGTCAGGACCTGAGGATGGATGTGGTGTGTGTTTAGGAAGGGCAGTGTTCATCTGAGGTCTTTGTCCCTCTTCCCAGTGTGACCACATTGAGTAGATCTTTCTTTCTATGCCTTTCAGTTACTCATCTGTGTTATCTGCTGTGGTGGTTTGAATGAGAATGTCTCAGTCATTTGAGTACTTTGTGGGCGTTTAAATGGTGCAGCCTTGCTGGAGGGGGTGTACCGCTGGAGATGGACTTTGAGAGCTCAAGACCTCTCCTTCTCTGCAATTTACTCTGTCAGCTTCATGCTTTGCAATTCAAGATGTGAGCTCTCCAGTATCCAGTTCTGGCCACCATGCCTGTTGCTGATAGCCACTTGTCCCTCTGGAACCACGTGTGCAAATAAACCCTTCCTTCTACAAGTTGCATTGGTCATGATCACAGCAACAGAAAAGTAACTAATACACTGACTTATTAGAGACTGGCAGGATGGCTCAGTGGGCAAAGGCAAGGCTGCCAAGCCTGGAAACCCCGAGTTCCACCGACAGACAGAAGCGGTGTGGTGGAAAGTGAGAACCAGTTCCTCTGACTTCCACATGCACTCCGAAGTGCGTGCATATACAATAAATAAATAAATAATATGTTAGCAGACAATTAAAAGGCAGGGATCTGGAGAGATAGCTCAGTAATTAAGAGCACTTCCAGATGACTTGGGTTCAATTCCCAGCACCCACGAGGCCGCTCACATGGGTGTCTGTGAGATGGACACCCTCATACAGATATACATGTGGGCAAACCATGAATGCACATAAAATAAAAATTAACAAGCCATTAAAAAGTTAAAAATCAGGAAATAATGACCTCTGCCTCCTGCAGGGTACAATGTTTGTAATCATGTCTTTTAACATACGTGTTTGTAACCATGTGTTTTAACATACTATCTCTCTTCTTTCAATCCTAAATGCAATCAAAATTTCATTTTCAAAAGGAAATTCTTGGGGGCTGGAGAGATGGCTCAGAGGTTAAGAGCACTGACTGCTCTTCCAGAGGTCCTGAGTTCAATTCCCAACAACCACATGATGGCTCACAACCATCTGTAATGAGGTCTGGTGCCCTTTTCTGGCCTTCAGGCATTGTATACATAATAAATAAATAAATTTTTTAAAAAAGGACATTCTTTAATATAAAAAATTAAGTAAGCCAGCTCATACATTTTTACTCAGCTTTTAAATGCCACTTAAATTTAACCTTTGTTTTATCAAACCTTCTTATAAAAATCATTCTTTGAATAAGGTAACTTAGAAAGACATAGGAGTTTTTATTAACATATAGCCAGTATAAAGACACCTAAACATGACAGTGTATCTCTCTCTGAGCATGACTTGAGCATGTATACTAGCCTTTGCTTTTATAACTTTGTTTGCATACTTTTCCATTTATTTTAATTTATTTGTGTGTGTGTGAATGCCTGCTAGTCTGTGTGCATGCCACATGTGTGCAGCTGCTTACAGATGCCAGAAGGGACCATCAGATCACTGCTGCTAACTACAGCTAACAGTGGTTGTGAGCCATTTGATGCTGACGCCGGGAAATAAACCTAGGTCCTCTACAAGTACAGCAAACATTCTAACTACTGGGTCACCTCCTTAGCCTCCTAAATGCTTCATTGTTGCAGGAGACCCTGCACAGACGCCCCTTGGGGGAGAGGGGGAGGCAAGGAATCAACAACATAGACTCCTGGAGTCAGCTGAGTAGCGGAATGTGCTGCAGACTCCTTTATTGCAGAAATCGGGTTCGTCTTTATATTCCCCTCCCAGCACCCCATTGGGCCTCTAGGCCTCTAGAGGTGTGTTGTCTTTTCTCCATTAGCTCCACTGGCCACTTGCCTCCAAGTCAGCAGTCTCTAGCCACCGCAGCAGACTCCAGGTTGGCCCAAGGGGAAAGTTACTACAGGTTGGCCCAAGGGGAAAGTTACTACAGCCGCATGCTCATTCAAGCTTGGCCGGCTACGGCCCAGTTGGGTCTATCAGCCATCTTCCTCCTACATAAACTCACTAACTTGGCTTCATTTGGCTCACTGTGAAATTCTTTTCTGCAGTGTATCAGAGGGCCCAGCTTTCCCTGATTGGAGGCCCCTGCAAGGCCAGGAAACCACTGCTGGTAGTGCCGGGCTACTGCCGTCTTCATTATCTGTATCTGATTGGTTGGTTTTGTTTCTTTGCTCTCCCTCCCAGCTCAGCTTGGATTCCATGATCACATACAAATATGAAGCAAATTGAGACTGTCCACTGAGTAGAAACAATTTTCCTCAGCCTAATGGCTATCCTCCTCACCCAGGACCAGTGACTGCCTTGATCCCCCTGACTCTGAATTTGCCCTGTTCTCTCCCCAGTTACAAACTTCAAGGCTGCTACCAATACCCTCAGGCCTGTCTTCCAGTGGAATTACGGCTGTTTTCCCCAGTTCTCCGCCAGTTTCCTCCCCAGTTCATCATTTGGGATGAGCATACCAATCCAGTCAGTTGTGCTCCAGAGTCGGGCCTCTGCTGTGTGACTCAGGTAACAAAGTGTGAAGGAAGGGTCGCCTTACCCACTCCCCAAACTCACATCTTTATAAACCATGACGTATTTTTAACTGTAGAAGTTACCATTCCGTTGTGTTGCTGTGATAAAACACAGAGGCCAAAAGCAACTTAAGGGAGGTGTTAATTTTGCCATTTAGTTTCAGAGAGATGAGTCCATTGTGGGGGCCAGCCATGATAAGCTAAGTCTGCGCAGGTCACCCAAAGGAAGCTCTTTACTTCCAACCATTATCACCTGGGACTCTGGCCATTGATGAATTTAAATGGAGTCTGGGGTCTCAATAGTTTACCCTGAGACAATGCCTGGCTGCAGGAGGAACCACAGGCTGAGATTGCCTGACTCCCACCCAAGAGCAGATCATTCAAAGGAAATGCCTGACAATCCAACCGCTGTAGATAGAGGCATCTGCCAGCATACCTCAATAGGACACCCCTAGACAAATGTCAGCCAATCAGGGGCCCTAAACCTCAGAGACCTCTCACCCCCACCCCTACTACTTAAAAACCCTATTCTAATTGAGCTCGAGCCTCTCCAGATATTCCAATATGTTGGACATGCGGAGAGACTGAGTTTGAAAACTTGAGTAACATAAAGGCTCTTTGCTTTTACTTATGGGACTAGGTCTCCTTTGTTGGCTTTTGTGGGGACCCCACGGATTTGGGCATAACCCCATCATGGCGGGAAAGCACAGCAGCAAGTGCCCCGCATGGCAGCGGGAACAGGAAGCTGAGAGCTCACAGCCTTTGCTACACCAGCAAAGCAGTCAGTGAACTAGAAGCAGGATGAGGCTCTACAGTCTCAAAGCCCACCCTTTGGGATGCTCTTCCTCCAGCAAGGCTGCACTTCCTGAACTCCCCAGTAGCACCACCAACTGGGGACCAAGTTTTCAAAATGCCTGAGCCTATGGGGGTATTCTCTTTCAAACCACCCCATTAAGCACAATGAAATTCATACTGAAAAGTTTTTGCGGCCTGATAAACCTCTCCACCGACACAATAATCCAAATCAGACCAAATCAAACAGAATTAGAAAAAGCCCAGGTTTAACAGATACTAACGCTCCCCGGTGGCATTCCAACCCCAGAGAGGAAGAAAGACCAGAAAACCTTGCATTTGTTCTCTGGGGGTGTGTGGGAGGGGCAGTTTAAATACCCTGTGGGAGCGATTGTGAGCACCTCGGGGGAGGGGTCATTGTTTGGTGGCCTTTCTTGGAGGTGGATTCTGGACTGAGGCAACTCCCAGAAGAATGGGACTTAGGATGGAACTTTCCACCCAGACATTCTAGAGGTTTTGTAGTAATAGGTGCGGTGGGCTGCTTCCCGCCACTCGGCTAGCTTTACCCAAAATAATTACACGGACACTGTATTCATTTAAACACTGCTTGGCTCTTTAGCTTTAGCCCTTTTCTCGGCTAACTCTCGCACCTGGACTAGCCCATTTCTTATAATCTGTTGTAGCCCACAAGGTGGCTTACCAGGGAGCTTCTAGCCTACGTCCATCCTGGGTCGGAGCTTCATCACGTGTGCCTCAGAGAGCAGAGCTCTCGCCTCTGCCCGCAAGAGTGGAGCATCGTGTCTCTCTGAGGCGTCTGCCTCCGAGAGGAGAGCTGTCGAGTCTCTGAGCTCACTTCCTCTTCCTCCCAGCATTCTGCTCTGTTCACTCCTCCCACCTACGTTCTAACCTATCAGGTCAAGCAGCTTCTTTATTTAATCAACCAATGACCTTCCTCCATCAAGGTTTGGACCTCCTCTTCTGGGGAAAGAATATTGTTTCTATGTCAGTCACTCTGGGGTAATTGGAGATCCAATGCCCTTGTTAATGATAGGGAACAGAACACTCACAGGAAGCTGGATGAAAACTTGCTGAGCTGGTCTCCCTGGTTAACAACCTTGTTTCCAGCTCTAACGGGCCACTGATGATCTTGCTTCTTATCAACAAACTGATGGCTTTTGTTCAAGAATGGGTCAATACTCTTCGACTGATGGTATTGAGGTCCCAGCATCACCCCCTTGAGTCCCTGGAAAGACAGGACCCATGATTGAGCCTGTCATTGGTACTTCTGAAGGGGGGGAAATGTAGGGCCCAGGGCAGCTTTCCCAGGTCAACTTAGTACACACCTGCCAAGATGAGGTCTATAGGTGAGCTCAGTTTGCCCTAGGGCAATGCTAGCTCCTAGCCGCCCTCCTGTTCCCATTTCACCCTGGGACCTGTTCCTTGCCTTTGAAGGAGACAGTAGTAACAGCTAGATATACACTTATTCTGTGTTTACCCTCGGAATGACTAATTTCTGGTCCGACGGTGGTGGCGTGCGCCTTTAATCCCAGCACTCGGGAGGCAGAGGCAGGTGGATCTCTGTGAGTTCGAGGCCAGCCTGGTCTACAAGAGCTAGTTCCAGGACAGGCTTCAGGGCTCCAGAGAAATCCTACCTCGAAAAAAAAAAAAACTAATTCGGTTTCTTTATTAGCTTTAATTCAGAATCATTAGAGTGTGGAGTTCTAGTCTTGTGAAAGCTGCTGACTTATTATAGACTGTTAGGAAATACAAGGTAGTCAGTCATCCTTAAAGTGCTGATATAGTTACAGGAATAAGCCTTATTTAGTTCCCTGTATATGTTTTCAAAGTCAAACTTAAAACAAATAATGAGAAACAAAGTTTGTCTAATCAGACATACCTAGGCAACCCTCATATTTCAGAGATTTGCAGAATATGGCATTTAAAATAATGATTAAAAAGCTTATTGTATTAGACAGAGATTCTAAGATCCTAGCAGTAACCCAAGGTCTCCAAAGAAGAATTATGGGACACCATGATGTCTCCACCTGGATTACGATGACGCTGACCACTGGGTAAAGTGCCCGAGTATAACACCTGCTGCCAGGACCCAGCCCAGGCTGAACAAACAGCAGGACATTGGAGAATTGATTGCACCGCTTTTGCTTAGATAAAATAAGGTCAGTCTTTTCCATGTCCCTTTTCCATAGGAAAAATATTTACTTTATGGGCCTGGCTAAGACAGTAAGACTGCTGTTCTGGATATTTCTGCCTCCAGTGCTATGGAGATCTGGGTATGACTAACTGTGTATGGACTCTGGTCCCTGTCATTTTTAATAGATTTGGAAACTATTTGGTCTGTACTCAGATAACTTTTTTATCCTTCTGAGACCTCTGATAGTATTAATGGCTAGGGCAGTTATAATGTCAGTTTAACAGCAAAAGGTATCCAGATCCTTCCACAAAGCTTTAGCAACTTGTTAGCTCATTCTAAAGCTACCATACATGTTTCTCTGGACAGCAGAAAAGTATACATGCTTCTAACCAAAATCTGTAGTTTTTGCTATGACTCAAACATATGAATCTATTCCTTCTGTTTACAGATGCCCGTTATCTGCTCTTTTTCTACAATATGGGTTTTTCTTTAAGTAAATAAATTTTAATTTCTCTTCCGAGTTTAAACTTATCTCAATAGGCTTCCACCTGGCTAGCAGAGGCATCTAAGCATTGTGGAACCCTCATCCCTTATTCTCAAAGGGGTGAGAAGAAATTCCCTAGCAGAATGTTTTCCCAGGAAGATAGTGGCCTTCCCCTATCACAAGGTCACTTAGCTCAGACCAGCCAGCCACCTGGTGCAGGCTGATAAAGATGGCCTAACTCAAGAACAATGGCCTTGCTCTAAGAACAAGGAGAAAGCTTGTTAAGCTGACTTAACAGAATGGGGGGGGGAGCAAAAGTCCTTGTACCCATGCCAAAGCAGCTTCAAAGATTCTCTTTGTAGTTATACCTTTAAAAGGCTTACCCCACAGAGGAGATACAACTCCTCTCTACCTCACTACAATGGGGATGGAGAGGAGTTCCAAACATGTTTCTATTATGCTGATTAAACCTTGCTTATTAACAGTCTGGGCCTCCCTGGTGGTCTTTCTCTGGGGGTCATAATCTGGGCACAACAGCATCAGTTGCTGACTACAACCTGTTCTGAATAGCGGTGAGCCCTGAACTTCCTGAAAGCCGATGTGGACCAGTCCAGCTGAGATGAACATGAACACTCCTGTCCCTGCAACAAAGTCTGATGAGTGCCCCATTGCCTAAATTTCCTCCCTACCTTTGGCTAGCCTTTCAACCTGCTTGGGCCTGAATAACAATGCCCCAATGTCAGCTTGAAATAGTTGCAGAAAAGAACACATCATCCCATGTCCCCTTCCCAAAATAGGTTGAAAGGCTGAGACAAGGGGGAACTCCCTGGCATGGGGACAAGATAACTACCTATAGTGCCTGTTAATATACTAGGTCTAGAGTTGTCAATTAATAGATGTATTAATTTCAGTAGTTCCATACCTCCTTAAAACCAGGACCTAAGATTGGGTTTTTGGCATCGGTGCTTGTGAAGGGGGAAATGTAGGAACCAGCCATGATAAGCTACATATAAACAGCACCAAAAGGAAGTTCTTTACTTCCAACCATTATCACCTGTCAGAGTAGGACTCAGCCATTGATAAGTTTAATGGAGGCCTGAGTCTCAGTAGTTTACCCTGAAGCAATACCTGGTTGCAGAAAGGACCATAAACTAAGATTACCTGAGCACCACCCAAGAACAGACCATTCAAAGGAAATGCCAAGTGTTCCAACGCTGTAGAAAGAATCACCTGCCAGCACACACTCACCAAGACACCTCTAGACAAATGTCAGCCAATCAGGGGTCCTGAACCTCAGAAACCCCTCACCCTACCTTTACTACTATAAAAACCCAACTCTGACTGAGCTCAGGGCTCTCCGTTTATTCCAATATGTTGGACGTACAGAGAGACTGAGTTTGCAAACTTGCATAAAATAAAGGCTCTTTGCTTTTACACAGGGTACTCGGTCTCCTTGTTGGCTTTCGAAAGACTTCGCAGATTTGGGCATAACCGTCACATGTTGGAAATACTATAATTATAGTACCAAGAGAAAATTTTCTGGGGAAAACAAGAAATTCTCTCATTAATATGATAATTATTCCTCCCCCTCCTTAGTGTTAAGCTGAATTCCTGGTTACTGGAAACCTGCTGCCACTAATGTAGTAAATCAATCACCAAATTAATAAATCAGGTTTATTCTGAGCAAAGCATTTCTGGATGACCCCAGGGAAAGTTGAGAAGACCACCAAAGGAACCCGCGAGATGGGGGCTTTTTAGTTACCTCTGGGGGTGGACCCGCCAATGGTGGGTTTTCTCAGGGGCAGTCTGGATTGAGGCAGCTATGGGGGAGGGTCCCATAGCTTGGCATCCTGAAGGTGGGGTACAGAATGGTCCGAGCTGGAGATTCCATACATCCCAACCATTTTGGGTAGATACAGATGCCAGTAAACATCTTCCACCTCAACATCCCAGACTCCTTGGGTATAAAGGCACTGGTTCAAGACTGGCTTCTTCCTGCTGACAAGGGACAATGTGGGGAGGGGGAGTCAGGAGTCAGTGGGCTCACACTCAGTGGGAGGTGTGTGTGGAGAGGCATTCAGTTAACTGCCATCCTGGAGACTTCAGGCATCTGTTTCTTGAGGGAGATGAGAAGGCAGGATGCTAGAAGAAAAAACATTGTTTTGATGGCCCTATGAACGGGGCTAGCCAAGGGAAGGGACTGCCATAAAGAATGGGACAGAGAAGTGCCCTGGTTATAAGAGAGGCACAGGTGAATGGACGAGACATGAGAGCAGATATGCCCTTTAAAACGAGATTCCAGTTGCTGGGTACATGCCCATTTGAGGCTGGAGAGGTGGTACCAACGGTGAAGTCCCAGGAGCTGATGCAGGTGCTAGTGTTATCTGGAGGGGCCTCGATAGGTTGGTCTTGGCCCAGGCCTGAGGAGCGAACCTGTAAAATATGTTCAAAAATGGATGAGGTCAAAATAACCTCTGGAGAACTGACAGTTTTTACCAGACCAGATTTCTTTTTTTTTTTTTTTTTTTTTTTTTTGGTTTTTCAAATCAGGGTTTCTCTGTAGCTTTGGAGCCTGTCCTGGAACTCCCTTGGTAGACCAGGCTGGTCTCGAACTCACAGAGATCCACCTGCCTCTGCCTCCCGAGTACTGGGATTACAGGCATGCGCCACCACCGCCCCAGATTTCTTGATACAGTAACAGAACTCTTTTTTTTTTGGTTTTTTGAGACAGAGGGTTTCTCTGTGGCTTTGGAGCCTGTCCTGGAACTAGCTCTGTAGACCAGGCTGGTCTCGAACTCACAGAGATCCGCCTGCCTCTGCCTCCCGAGTGCTGGGATTAAAGGCGTGCGCCACCATCGCCCGGCCCAGTAGCAGAACTCTTTTCCCGGAAACCTGAAGGTGTCTGTAAAACAACTGGAACAGATTTATATCTTGGTGTAGTAGCAAAAGGCTAAGGCTTTAGGTTAAAAGGCATGAACACTTTAGAAGACAATTAATTAGAGGGCATTTTAAACGTTTGAACCTCTGAATTTACAACTGGACTATGAAGCCTGTGAAAGAGGCACTCCTCTCTGTACTTTAAGCAGGAAACTTAACTCATAAACTAATGAGCTACCCTGAGTCATCAAATGTCATCAGAGAGATCTGAGAGGGAGAAGTAAATGAGCGGAAGTGAGAGTTTTTCCTGCTACCCAAGCACTCCCAAGTCTCTCCGTGGTCTGTGATGAACACCAGTCTCAGAACCAGTACTTGCCTTTGGCTGCTAAGCCCAGGAGACCTGACAGATCTTCCTGTGGGGGTAGGGTTTGATCTACCCATCTTGGAAGGATGAGACAATCAATCCCCCGTGTTCTGTCGTCCAGTCCAGGCGGGCCCATGCAGCTGATGAGGTTAAAGGCAATTTTGTCGCTGTGTGGCTGAATTTGTCACATCCAAAACTAGCCTCCAGGTGGAAGTTCTGTGGCCATATGTCTTCTTGGAGACAGAGGAAGATGTAGGAGCTGGCGTGTCTCTATTATAAGAAGTTTTTTTCTTTTTATTAAATGCCACGCTCTCAGATCTGTAAAGGCATTTGAGGATCAGGGTACCATTACCTGTCAGGTATATCTAAATTAGACAAAAAAGTTAAATCTGGACATACGGTTTACCCAATCAGCTACAGCTTACCAATGTTAGCAAGGGCAAAATGAGAAGGAATATTTTAGTCTCTAGTCTTTTGTGGTCCTGGGACCTAGAGCATAATCCTAATCGGTAGAAGGCAAAACCAAGTTTTAACATTGTATTTCTTTTTTCTTTTTTTTTTTTTTTTATTTTCGAGACAGGGTTTCTCTGTGGCTTTGGAGCCTGTCCTGGAACTAGCTCTGTAGACCAGGCTGGTCCGAACTCACAGAGATCCGCCTGCCTCTGCCTCCCAAGTGCTGGGATTAAAGGCGTGCGCCACCACCGCCCGGCTAAGTTTTAACATTGTAAACAATTTACTGTTTTAAATCAATATCAAGGATTTATTCTTAAATTACAAAATCTGGCCACCAGCAAGATTTACTTACATGAATGGGGGGGGGCATGGAGTAATGCCCTCCAGGGGTGGAACCACCAACGGCAGGCTTTTTCAGGGGTTTAGTCTGGACTGAGGCAACTCCAGGGGAGGGTCCCTTTGCTTGGCACCCTGAGGACAGGATCTGGAATGGCCCAAGCTGGAGATTCCACATACTTAGAATGGCTTAGGGTGAATCAGTCTTTCTGAAGGGTGGTCTCTTGGTAGGCTCAGCTAAATTAACTCTTGAAGGAGAAGACAATAGTATTTAATGTTTTAATCTTGGGGGCAAATCAGAATATCATGTCTCCACCCAAGACCTGAGATGAATTTCATTTTTTTTTAAACAGGAGGAAATAGCTTTTCTTTAGTGGTCCTCAGCTGAGCCCTGAAGATATCTGTCTTCAGGGGTCCCCAAGACCCCTGCAACACTCTTCACTCAAAAGTTGAGCGCCTAGAACTACTTAGGAGATGAGCTGAAACGGGGGGATAGATAGAATCCATTTCCACCATGAAAATCCAGACCTCCCAGCATTCACCAAAAGGGTTTGGTGGCTGGAGTTTTTATTACACCCTCACATACAGCCTCAAAGCAAGGGTGCTTGCTTGTGGGGCTGTAAGATCAGAGATCCGGCCAGGTGCTGGTGGTGCACGCCTTTAATCTCTGGCTCAGGAGGCAGAGGCAAGCAGATCTCTGTAAATTCAAGGCCAGCCTGGTCTACAGAACAAGTTCCAGGATAGGTTCCAAAGCTATAGAGAACCCCTGTCTTGAAAAAACAAAACAAACAAACAAAACAAAAAAACCCACAAAGATCAGAGCTCCTGTCCTTGACTCTGGACTTGCAGATAAGACAAAACCAAAGACGTTTCTGTTTCTGGCCAAGGATGAGAATATCCTGGCCCTAAATTGCACAACCATCAGAACAAAACTGACTCTGGGAAGTTGTCCCCTGACCTTCACACAGCATTTTGAAATCATACGGTTATAAATTCCACCCCTAGAGTGCAAGTGCCCATATTCTGATTTTCTAGATGTATTCTGTAGAATGTTGTAATATTTGATTATTTACAGACCCCAAATTAGTTCCCCTTCCTCACCTCATCTTTCCCATGCCTCAGACTTCCAGGCTTCTTTACTCCATAAATAACCCAAACCCTACTAATACCATCAAGGGGTATGGCTGAGAGAGGTGGCTCAGCAATTAAAAGCACTTCCTGTTCTCCCACTGGGCCTGAGCTTGTTTCTTAGTGTGCCGGATAAAGAAACTCCATTTTGCTGGGCAGCCATCTTAGTATCCACTAACAGTTTGCCTCTGACTCCAGATCCCAGAAAATAAGTTCCAAGTAACCCTGACTCGGTGACCACCCCCCCCCATTGAAATCTATAGCCATGACCATCTACTTGTTATGATATGACTAAGTGCAGTTTTAATTTTTGTAACTTGCTTACACAGATACCCGAATACTATTTTGAGTTGCCCTAACCACTTACCTTGACAGAACAGACCAATTGTTGCTTGCTTGTGTAGATTTTGAAGGTCTTCTTGTGGGTTTCCCATTTTAAAAGCCTTTCCCCATACCTCTTCTTCATGACATGCCTGGGATTTGTCTTGAAAGCTGTTGTACTGCTAACGGCTAATCAATAAATATAATTATAATTGGATTTATTCTTTGATGTTTTCTCAGGGGTCAGAAACTTCCTAACACCAATACCCATATCAGGCTGAGACTACAGCTCCAGGGTCTCCGATGCCCTCTTCTGGCCTCTTCATATTCGTGTGTGAAAATACACATGTTTTTTGGTTGTTGTTGTTTGGTCTTTTGGGACAGGGTTTTTCTGTGTAGCCCTGACTGTCCTTGAACTTACTTTGTAGACCAGGCTATCCTCAGACTCAGAGATCCTCCTGCCTCTGCCTCTCTAGTGCTGGGACTAAAGGGGTGTGCCAACACTGCCCAGTATCCACTGGGTTTTTGTTGCTAATACAAAAGGGGTCCTGTTCTTCACTGTGGGTGAGAGTTGGCCTCACATGTGATCTGCTAAAACACAAACAAAAGCTTAAAAGTAGTACAATTGATAAGCGACGTACAATTACACTTGAGAACAGGATGCAACCTTGCACGCATGCTCTGATCTTAGACAAATGTTAGGGGTTAGGAACCTGTCCAGAATTCACAGTTTTTTGAGACGACAGGACCCTGCAGGAAGAGTGAACCTGAGACAAAAGATGCCCAGATTTAAAAGCCTGCTTGACACTTTAAAGGCAAGGCTCTCTGGTGGAAAGAGCACATTTCTTTTCCATTTCCAAAAAAAAAAAAAAAAAAATCAAGTTGAGAATTGGCTGTAACAACAGGCATATGACGCAAAGGAACCCATGAGGTGGCCAGTGGCTGATGTCACCTCAGAGCTGTGTTGCCTCAGCCCCATGTGGATGATAGAACAGAACTGAACCCACTATATACTATTTTTGCTAAAAGTGCTGACCACGCTCTTAGGCACACAAGGTAACTGAACACAAGATGAAATCCTGGCTCCTCTGCCTTGTCTTGGTCTCACTTGGGCTGAAGGCACAGAGCTACATCATCTTTTTCTGTTAGTTTGGTTGTTTGTTTGTGTTAAGTTGGGAGCATCTATCCCAGTCCCCTGACCCTGAGAGTCAGCCATCTGGACTCCAAATCCCAGCAGGCCAGGTCCTGACCCCTCCCTGGGAGTGGGCCCTCAGTACCACTTCCACAGAATATTTAAGTGAACTCCCAAAAGAGGAACATGTGGTCTTCGGGGGACAACCGAGAGTGCAGAGCTCCCATTAAACCTGGATATCTCTTAATTTGGCTTGTTTTGATTTGGCTTGATTGGGATTTTGCGTCGGCGGAGAGCTTGCATTAGAAAAATATTCCTAACAGTTTGGTTTGTTTCTTCTGAGACACAGTCTCTATATATAGCCCTAGCTGCCATGGAACTCGCTATGCAGACCAGACAGACTTCCCTTGAATTCCTAGAGATTCACCCGCCTCTGCCTCGTAAGTGTTGGATTAAAGGTGTGCGACACCACACTAGGCATACAGTGCCTTTAACCCTTCCCTTTGGAGTTACTGTGGATTCCAGGAAGAGCAAACCCTCACAGGATAAGTCCCCCACAATCCCCAGAGGGGCACAATTACTCTGGAACAGAAGTAATCATTGTGTAGAAACCAGATTGGCCTGTCTTCAGCTACCAACAGTGTAACAATCCATCAGACCTCTTTGCAGGACTGGAGCTGTGGGACTGCACCTTGGTCAGTTTGGCTTAATTGTTTCATCTCCTCGAACCAAACCTCTTGATGGTTATCCTGAAGGAGGGTGTGGGGATCACTGGGCCCTTTTATCTTCCCAGTGTGGCTGCACTGAGTAAACCTCTTCTCTAATTTTCATTATGATTCATCTCTTCAATTAATGTGTTAGGTCAGATAGCTGTGCCTAGACTTTAGCTCTAAAACCCCCAACAACAGTGAAGACAAGACTACCCAAAACCAAGTGGGACAACATGGCCAACTGAGATGCCTTGCCACTAACTATCTTTTGCTTTGCTTTCTCATAATGGCGTCTTCATACAATTAGTCTTGTGAATTGTTCCCATCATGCACTGATACTGTGACACATCTGAATATCAATGTGAAGACAGAAAAAATCTTAAGGGGAAATTGCTGAATTTTCTGCCTTTCTTCCCATCTCAGCTCATGAATAATCTTCCTTTCTGTTAAAGTATGAAAGTTTGACCATAAGACAGAGCTACCCAAAATTGTAGAGGCTGTGACTCTCTTGAAGAGTCTATCTATCTATCTATCTATCTATCTATCTATCTATCTATCTATCTATCTATCTATCTCGTACTTTCAATCTGCAATAAAAACCCCCTCCCAGGTCTTGACTGTACCTTACCTCTAAAGTACCAGTATCATGGCAAGAACCTTGGTATGGTCTTCGGATCTCCCTAGCATTCCACAGCAGCAGCAGCAGCAGCAACAGCAGAAGCACTGGTAAAGCCAACTATGTCACCAGGAACTGGTGAACTTTCTTACAACTGTCACTGGAATGTCACTAGATGACTTGGTACTTGAAGGATGCTCTCAGAGTATAACTACTCCAGTGCAGAGCAGGGTAAGAAGCATCCATACAAAAAAAAAAAAAAAGGAACACAAAATTACCAATTCCCCATCTGGGTTTATTTGTTTGCTGCCCTCCCCCATTTTTTTCTAAGAAAATTTTTGTTTTGGTTTTTTGAAACAGGATTTTTTGTGTAATAGCTCTGGCTGTCCCAGAACTCACTCTGTAGCTCAAGTTGGCCTCAAACTCAGATTCACCTGCTTCTGCCTTCCATTAAAGACATGAGCCACCAAACCCTGCTAAAACTTTCCTAGCTTAAATGCAGATCTTCAAGAGTTAATTTTTTTGTTTTTGTTTTTGTTTTTGTGTGTGTGTGTGTTTTTTGTTTTTTGTTTTTTTTCGAGACAGGGTTTCTCTGTGGCTTTGGAGCCTGTCCTGGAACTAGCTC
>NC_022011.1:50288084-50322887 GCF_000317375.1 Microtus ochrogaster | reverse complement strand
TCTGTGGCTTTGGAGCCTGTCCTGGAACTAGCTCTTGTAGACCAGGCTGGCCTCGAACTCACAGAGATCCGCCTGCCTCTGCCTCCCGAGTGCTTGGATTAAAGGCATGCGCCAAACACCGTCCGGCGAGTTAATTATTCAGAACAGAGAAAATGCTTAATGCTTAGGAACACTTGCTGCTCTTGAAGATGGGGATTCAGTTCCCAGAACCTATACTGCAGCTCACAACCAAGCTAAGGGACCTAGCGCCCTCTTCTGGCCTCCACAGGCACCAAGCATGCATACAGTGCACTTAACATGCAAATAAAACACTCATATATAATAAAAACAAACAAATCTTTGGGGAAATAAACAAACAAAAATAATAACAATAAGAAATAAAAATAACCCTTCATCACAGAAGCCTCTCCTTGCGAGAGACAGATACCATAACAGAAAGCCCCAACTGATCAAATTGCAAAGAACAAGCAACCATGTGGTTCCCGCCCTAATTGCTGCATCTACATCACAACTCCTGCACCTAAGTTCCATAGGATCGCTGCAGGAAAGGGAGAGGAAGAATTGTTAGAGACAGAGAAACAGGAAATCTGTAGTAAGGTTTCATCTCCAAACACGGCTGCCTGAACAAAATCTGAACAAGAACAGCAATTGATATGCTAACAAGGAAGGGGGGAATATCATGGCACCTTAAATGCAGCTAAGGAATGTTCAGAGTGGGAGACAGTTTCCTCAGAGAAGATATTAACCCCACTGATTGAGAATAAGATCACTACCACAATTTATTTATTTATTTATTTATTTATTTATTTATTTATTTATTTTTCGAGACAGGGTTTCTCTGTGGTTTTGGAGCCTGTCCTGGAACTCACTCTTGTAGACCAGATTGGTCTCGAACTCAGAGATCTGCCTGCCTCTGCCTCCCGAGTGCTGGGATTAAAGGCGTGCGCCACCACCGCCCGGCTTCACTACCACAATTTAAAGCCAAATTTGAAGAAAGCTTTAATTAAATACTGGCCAGGTAAGTAGGCACTGGCCAAGCTCACACCCAGGTTCCTGGAAAATGGCCCCCACATCATGGTTTACCAAGGCTTAAGGAGGAAAACCTATAATTCATTACATTTCCCATCAGGTACAATGGGGCAAGCATACATCCTGGCGTACCTTCAGCCTGCATCCAATCGGAGGCAAGCGTTCGTCCTGATGTGTTTCCTGCCTGTGAACCTCCCGCCCACATGTGATCACGCTTGCTCACACGTCTGGTGCAGACGGGTCAAACAAACTTGTGTAGGGAGTGAAAACATAAACAGCAGCCTCCAGCATTTCAGGAACTCTCTGTCCTCCAGCAAGGGGCTTGCAGATCAGAGGTATTTTGTTTCCTGGATCTCTCAGGCATAGTCATTAAAACTTAAAATGAAACTTTGGCCCCGCAGAGTCCTCAAATTGGATATTCAGTACCGAGTAGCCAACCATGAAATCACATATAACCCAAGTAATATTATGCAGACTGAGCACATTGTATTTATATTTAGAAATACATACATATGCTCACAGATACTGAGCCCGCATGAGACTGACCTAGACACTCTGCATATGTGTTACAGTTGTGTAGCTTGGTCCTCTTATGGGACTCCTAACAGCAGAAAGAAGGGCTGTCTCTGCTTCTTTTACTGGCTTTAAGGACCCTACTTAAACGCGTCATCTGCATGACTGGCCAAGAAGGAACGCTGAAGATGGCCTTGAGGGGTGTAACCAAACTTCCTGCAAATCCTGTTTTCTCCTTCCTGAATTTTGCTATATGACCACCAGCTACCTCAAACAGCCATCCCTCTGTCTCATGGGATTATGGGTATTTTCTTCCATGTCTGGCAAAACAACAATAAAAACTTCTATCAAGAGCTCACAAGGACTGGAGAAATGGCTCAGAAGAACACCTATTGTTTTCGCAGAGGACCTAGGGTTTGGTTGCTAGCACCCACATGGTGGCTCATAACTGTCTTTAACTCTAGTTCTGGGCATTGGACCCCCTCTTCTGGCCTCTGAGGGTACCAGTTAGAAAACAAGTTCAGTGCTGCACAAAGGAAGACACATAGTGAAAGTAACCAACAAAGCACTTTCCATTTGTAAAAAAAGGTGTACCAAAATCCACACGGGGTTGCCTATACACGGGCAAGGGGGCCTGTCCTTTAATTCAGGCTCAGGAGGCTCATTGGCAGGCTCTTTACAAAATCTGATTGGCTAGCTGGCCAAGGAGGAAGAGGAAGCCCAAGGAACAAGGCCCTCATCAGGATAACCACCTTTGTTAAGAAAAAACGTTCACAACAGAACCTCCCACAAAGCACCTATACCACTAGAGGACTCAGTTTTTGAGGACATTATGGATTCAAACCATAACCAGTGGTTCTCCCGGAATGTTTTAGAGTATATGTTACGTTTTACACCTTCAAAAACTTAGAACTCTAGCCACTGCCTAACTTTATCTGCCCAGTATTCTGGATTTTTCCCCATTATTCCCGTGTACTAGAGCATCATGCTGAGGCCAGTGCTCTGCTCACTGCAGGCCCTGAAGACGGAGCTCAGGTCATCAGGCTCAACAGGAAGGGCTTTGCCCAGAGCCATCTCACCTGGTGCCTTTGGTTCTTTGGTTGGGGTGGGCATGTGCCTATGTACTTTCACAGTTGGTTCGGACTTCCACCTCACTGGTGCTGGTTCTCTCCTCTTTCTGCCACCATGCACTCCGGGCTAGCTGGCTTAAGAGCTCCCAGGGAAACTCTGGCTCTACCTCCCATCTTTCAGTTGAGTGCTGGAATTATAGGTGCACACATCTGGATTTTGAAGTGTTCCAAATATTAAAGTTGGATTGTCTGGCTTGCACAGCTACTGCTATACCAGCAAGGCATCACCCCAGCTGTGTTCATTTTTTAGGACAGGGTCTCCCTCTGAAGATCAGGCCAGCTTGGATCTTTTCGTTATCGTCTTCTTGCTTCGGCCTCTCCAGTGCCGAGATTATAGGAGTGTGCCACCACTTCTGTCTAGATGACATCCTTTTGAGACAGGGTCTCTTGTTGCCCTAGCTGGCCCCAAACTGAGACCCACCTGCCTCTGTCCCCTGAGTGCTGTGAACTGAAGGCACATGTCATAACACCCAACAATCATTTAATCTGCTTACTTAGCCTTTAGTACTACAAAGATACTCCAGCCCGACCAGCCACTCCTGAACCCATGCGCTCCCCAGGGAGGGTGACTGCACCTGCAGTCAGTCCATTCTTCTCACTGGCTAACAGCCGTACCACCTTCATTCAAACCCTCACCTTGGCCAGCACCCCAGCAGCCATTCTGCCCAGACTCCCTGCCACCAAAACCACACTGACTTCCTTATCTTAGGGTTTCTGTTGCTGTGATAAAACACCGTAACCAAAAGCAACATGGGGGAGGAAAAGGTTTATTTCATGTTAATTTCCAGGTAACAGTACATCACCAAGAGAAGTCAGGGCAAGAACCCTGAGGCAGAACTAAAGGAAGAGCCATAGAGGAACATCGCTTACTGGTTTGTTCCCCATGGCCAGCTTTCTTATCTAATCCAGGACCACTAGCCCAGAGGTGGCACTGCCCACAATGAACTGGGCCCAGCCACATCATTCACCAGTAAAGGAAGTGGACCACAGGCTTGCCCGCAGGCCAGTCCAGTGAGGTTGTCTCCTCAGTGAGGTTCCCTCTTCTCAGATAACTCTAGCTTATGTTAAACTGACATAAACTAGCCAGCACACCACTACTTCCCAAGCCTCTGACAGCAACTGGCTCACAGGAGGCCATGTTACCCAAGGCACATCCTGCAGATCCCAGAGAGACTCTGGGTTTTGAAGCTCTGGCCCAGAGACAGACCTAACAGGATCATATTCCCGAGAACTTCTGTGGGCTCCCTTCTGTTGCCAGGGACTTGTGAACACTGAAGCAGTAGTCAAGGCCTTTTGTTCTCACGGTTACTGGAAATACAGGTGGGTGGGAAGGTCAGGTGGGCAGCTCACCTCAACTGTACTACCTTGCTTCTGGAGTCTTCAGAAACATGAACACACACACAGAGACAGACAGACAGACACACCCTCACAGGACTTGGGCACAGATCCTCTTCATCCCTCCCAGGACTGGAGGACACTGTTCTACTTAAGGACGATGGCAAAACATCCTCTTGGCACATGACTGGAGCCCTCACTGTGGCTGCGGGGTGCAAGAACGCATCAGTCTCACATAGGAGACCCGCGGTCCGTCACCTAGGTGTCTGGCCAGGAATGTGGCAGGTGCAAGCTGCTCAGGAGAGGCCTGCACGCTCCAGGTCCTGTGGCAGTATCCGGCCCTTCTTGCGGGCCTTCTGCAGGCGCCGCTCGGCCTTCGCGGCCTTCTTCTTGCGCAGGTTCTGGCGCCGCTTGTCCTGACGCTGCTGCATCTTCTCTACCACGTGCTCTGAGCGCTTCTCCCACCTGCGCTGCCGCTGTGCCTTGCGCTTCTCTTTGCGCTTCAAGGCTTCCCTCAGCAGTTGCTCATTGTCACGGATCTTCACACCCTCCGCCTTGTACAGCAAGTTGGTCCACTTCATCTTGGCCTCCAGTTCTTGGGCCTTGCCTGCATCCTGGTCTCGCAGCTCCTCCAGCCGGCCCTGGCGCGCCTGCAGACGCTCCAGCAGCTGCCTGTAGTTCCTGCCCGTCAGTGGTGTCAGGTTCCCTTTCACCTTCTGCCGCTTCTCCTTCTTCCGCTGGGGCTTGCTGGCGGGCTCCTCTTCAGTCACTTCCACCTGCAGGTGAGAGGCACATCAGTGAGGCGGTAACACAGACCAATGACACGGCTTTTGCTCCCTTAGATGAGTCACCAACATGCACCTATACCAACAACAAGGTGCAAAGTTAGGCCAAAGGCATTCAGCCCGCACAGCCCCCACCTTATTAAAGATAAGCCCTGACTCCTGCGGCTCCTTGCAGGCCACATCTGGGGGTGCCTCAGCCGGCTCCTCCTTGTTCTCAGCCTTTGCAGCCTTCTCCTTTGCTCGAAGCTCCTTCCGCTTCCTCTTCTTCCGTTCCCTCTCCTGTTTCCTCCGCTGTCTTTTCTCTAGGGTGGCAGCTGACAGCTCCTTGGTGCTACCCTGAGGGAGAAAGGTAAAACATAAAAAATGAGGACTCACTCAATCTCGAAGTCGTCTGCATATGGCTGTGATGAGAGAAAATCCTCATGCAGGCCGCAAGTCCATGCATCAGCAGCATATGACGTGTTGTGTTCCCCAGATCCAAATAGCACCAGCAATGAGGAAGCCCTAGGAAGAACCCCTGCTCCAGTTCCTAGCCTCCCCCTCCCCCCAGCACACCAGAGCTTCATCTTGCACTGTCCTAGAATTCAGTACTTAGACTGGGTTTCTATGGAGGGTCTGTCCTAACCACTGTATATTCTGCTTATGATGGACTCAGGTTGAGTGCTCTCTCTACCACTTTCTGGACCACAGACAGACAGACCAACCGAGGCCTGCACTGCAGGACAGAGGGCCTTGAGCCTTGAACCTCTCTCTCTTAGGAACCTGAAGAGGGTAAGAAGTTAAAGCTCAAAGAAGAGCCTTAGAAAGAGTGGCAGGGGAGAGCACCATGTAGCACTATGTCAAGGCTAGTCAGTTCACCTTGCTTCTGGACACTAACCTTTAGAGGAACAACTCCGACTATACTCTACCCATGTGGCATCAGTGGAGGCAGCTCCCTAAAGGAAGGAGGCTACGCTTCTCTGAGGGACACAGAGCATTCAGGTGGCAGATGTCTCTAGGGACTGAGGTACTCAAGAAAGGAACTACACCTGCTACCTCAGCCAAGAGGTACCCTGTTGTAGAATATTAGTTAAAGATGTGTAATAGTCATTTATGCTGTGGAATATTTATTTAGTGATATGGAGATGTGTTGCATTCTTTCATGTTGCATTTGTTTAACTCTGTAAAGCCGTGTTACTTTGCCTGTTTAAACACCTGATTGGTCTAATAGAGTTGAACAGTCAATAGCAAGGCAGGAGAGAGAAATAGGTGGGTCTGGCAGGCAGAGAGAAGAAAAGCAAGAAGGGGAACAAGAAAAGGAAGAGAGGAAAATCCCAGGGGTCAGTCACACAACCAGGCATGGAGCAAGAAAGAGGTATATAGTTTATAGGAAGGTAAAAGCCCAGAGGCAAAAGGTAGACGGGACAATTTAAGGTAAGAAAAGCTAGCTAGAAATAAGCCAAGCTAAGGCTGGACATTCGTAAGTAAAAATAAGTCTCTGAGTACTGGGAGCTGGGTGGTGGGCCCCCAAAGAGAGAGTAGAACAAAAGACCAACTACAGTGCCGCACACCCTAGGTTGGCAGAGAACTTGGGGGGTAAGGGGGGAGCACTCGACAAGCCTCCTCCAGGAGCTCAGGAGCACGCCCACTCACCTGGCCCCGGGCCAGCTGCATCTTCTCATGCAGCCGCTGTCGCAGGAAATCCAGTGCAAAGACAGAATCAGGTGCTGTGGCTTGGCCATCTGCAGGGAAGGAGCCTATGCTGAAAGGGGAGCTCTCCCCAGCAACCACCACCGTTTCTCTCTCTTCCTTCCCCAACGCTGCTTGTGGGTTTACAAGCCACAGTCAGTTCCAGCACAGCCCCAGTGCTTGTTGTCACCTTGTCACGTGACACGGCATGTGGCACTGGACATCAAGAGCTCTTGTGCCCTGTCGGCCATTCGGCTCCCTATCATCTTCCCTCACTGAAGGTTCTTCTGAGCAGTGGGGACATTTGCCTCTAGGCCCCAGCCCAGCCCTGATCATGCATGCTTTTGGAGTCCCTCACCTTTAGGAGACTCCAGGGAGCTGGAGTTCTTCTCTTGTTTGGACACCATTAGTTTCTTAGCCCTAGACAAGGTGGGAGCCGTCTTCCCTGGGGGCTTGGTCTTGTGCTCTGCAGCTTTCTGTTCCTGGTCCTGAGATTTCTTTTGTGTTTTCTTCCTTTTCTTTTTGGGGGGCCCGGCAGCTTCCAAGCGTTTTGTTCTGACAGCTGAAATGCAAACCAAGCTGAATCCCTTTTCTCTGATCAACTCAGCAAAGAAAGATCCTGCAGGGGCACCAATCCTAGTGATGCAGAGGACCAGGTGGCTAAGCTAGTGCCACCTATCCTGAGCTTGGCATTACCAACTGCCTGGGCAACAGTGGCCACAAATCTGTAATCCCAGTGTTTGGAGGCCAAGGCACCCGGACTGCTCAGAGTTTGAAGCCAGGCTGGGCTATGTAGCAAGACCCTGCCTCAAAAAACAAAAATAAACTAACGGTTTTTTTGTTTTTTTTTTTTTTTAAAGTTCAAACTGTACTCAGGCACTTGACCCAGCAGATTGCACATGAGGAGTGAAACGCAAAGTCTGGTTTCAGTCATCGCCACCAAAATACACTTCCAGGAACAAACGAGGACACCGGCACGAGCCCAAAACTGAATGAACCCTGGGCTCATCTATAGCAAGTTCCTCCTAGACAAACCCTTCCATCTTGGAGGGAAGCTCCGTAAGCTCAGGAACTAAACATCAAGGCTTCAGGAAGTCCTGAAACTGACCAGATTCACTAGCCCCTTCTTCCCCAAGACTATACAGGAGGAAGGCCAATGGATTCTTAGTCAAGCAGGACCACGTGGAATAAACTCTCCAACCCGCTGCGCTGCAAGCTGTGCAGTGCACTCCAGGTTTCCAGCTTTGCAGAGCCACCACCCATGCTGGGGTGGGCTTTGGTGCTACAGCTATTTTGTAATTATGTCTGCTCTTGGAAGTCACCCCAATAAAGCTCACTGGTTAACCACACTGGCCTTCGGTAGTACTCAATGGCCCGCCATTGCTGCGTCTGCAAAGACTGATGGACTCATCAGAACCCAGTGGTGCAGAGAGGCTGCAATGTTGCAGGTTCAGAGGAAATGACCTCATCTCTGGTTAGCTCTAGTCCCATAAATAATCCGTTCCCAGCCCACCTCTACATCTGTGACTAACAGATAAAAAACCATTCGGGAAGCTATTAACTTAGCAGATCAACCTAAAAGTTAACACCATCAGCTCCGGGCATAACACGCCTTTAATCCCAGCACTCTGGAGCCGGAGGCAGAGGCAGGCGGATCTCTGAGTTGAGGACAGCCTGGTCTACAGAGCTCCAGGACAGCCAAAGATACACAGAGAAACCCTGTTTCTTTCTCTCTCTCTCTCTCTCTTTCTTTCTTTCTTGAGACAAGGTTCTCTGTAGCCTTAGAGCCTGTCCCGGAACTAGCTCTTGTAGACCAGGCTGGCCTTGAACTCACAGAGATCCACCTACCTCTGCCTCCCAAGCACCACCGTCCAGCGAGAAACAAAACAATGTCAAAAAAACAAAAATGTCATCAGCACCTGGGCCCTCATATTACCATAACCACCTGATACAAACACCAATGTATTTTAAACTTGCCTTGGCTTTCTTTGTTCCGTAAAGCTTAAAGAAACTGCTTCAAGAACATTCTGTGTTGAAAACTGGAATTTGGGGTAACCTAAATTCGTGTTCCCAGGCCACGGTCATTCAAAATGGGCTCCAGAATAAACTATTGAAGGTGACGGCTGTGGATTTCTGAAATTCACGGTGATCTGCCTTGCTTCTGTTTGCCAAGTACTGGTACTAAGGGCATGTAGACCATGATTCTCACCGTTTCCCGTCCCCACCCCAAAAGACTCATTTACTCTTATTTTATGAATGTTTTAAGTATGTGTGCCTGTGCATCATAACTGTGCTGGTGCCAGTGGAGGCCAGAAGGGGGCGTAAGACCTCCTGGAGCTGGAGTTAGGGACTGTTGTAAGCTGTCATGTGTCCGCTGGAAACTGCATCTGGGTCCTATACAAGAGTAACAAGAGCTCTTAACCGCTGAGCCATCTCTCCAGCCCCTCTTTTTTACTTTTTGGATGGGTTCCCTGAAGTTGCCCATGCAGAGGTGAACTTACCGTGTAGTCCACACAGGCCTGCGGGCCGTTACCCTTGGGGTCCTCAGCCTTAGGCTCCCACCAACCAGCGGCAATGAACTCTTTGTTTTGTTTTTCGAGACAGGGTTTCTCTGTGGTTTTGGAGCCTATCCTAGAACTAGCTCTTGTAGACCAGGCTGCTCTCGAACTCACGGAGATCTCCTGCCTCTGCCTCCAGAATGCTGGGATTAAAGGCGTGCGCCACCACCGCCCGGCAATGAACTCTTTATGATGCAAGATTTACTTCCACTTTCAATGATGAGGGAATGTTAGCATTTTAAACTAAAGGCCCAAGAACGGAGTGCACGTTCTTTCAACGGGTGAATCACACGCGCTGACAAACATGCCAGTGAGAAAACTCGGTGACCTCGTCACACTTCACTAAGCGAGTACGTTTTTCTTTCCGTTTGAGTCTGGTAGTTCCCTAACTACCTTTCCCTCCATCACGGCCCAGCGCCCTCAGGAGCCGTAGCTGTCCCCTCCGGTACCCGCTCACTCTTGCAGCACGCGTGGAGGGTTCCGACCGAGGAGAGCGGGCCCGTGCGACGGCATCCACTCCCAAAGGCTGCTCGGGTAGTCTGCCTTACCCCACTTGCTCCCCTGCCTCTCGGGGCCAGGCTGTGTGCAGATCTTCTTGGCCAAGTCCTGCAGATACGCATCCTTGGCTTGCAGAGAGGCCATGGTTGGAGGCCACGCTCGGATATTCCGCGGTCCTGAGCACCGCCGGAAGCACCCTGAACGTAGGCGCCGACAGCCTAGCGCTCGATTTTCCAGCCTGTCCACGCCGGAAATATTGTGTGCGCAGGCGCCGCCAAGCCAACGCTCGTTATTAGTTCAGGAGCACCGGAAGTCACCACCCAAAGTATTTGTCTCCATTCACTCTCGGTTAGCAAGCTAGTCAGCCTCGGAAGTCCTCGGAAGTCCTCGGAAGCCGCGATGTACGCACCCGCGGCCCACCCGGAGATCGATTAGCCAGGCCTGAGGGGCCGGCTAGTCCTTAACCTGGAGGCGTTCCTCTGAAAGAAGCAACCTGTAAGGTCAGGACTTCAGTCCAGCCCGCCCCGCCAGACAGAACGGAAGCCGTTCTAGCTCCTTCCCAATTAATCAACCTGAAGCCCAGAATCCAGCCTGCAGGGGATGCCCAACACCCCACGACCACTCCGCCACACGGAGCAAAACACAAACCGGTATCTTGGGGTGGGGTGGGGAACACATGAGTATGGCGTGAATCCTAGATTACATGTAGTCACGTATTAATTGTTTTGATGGCATTGGGCCTTTAGGGATGAAAATCCCCTTGCAGACTTGCAGATAGATGGCATTGAAATGGCTTATATACGAGGAAATGGAGGGAAGAGCGAGTCCTTAGTAGGGCCTATACAGGCCTTGCTATACACGTGCTACATAGCATGTAATTCATCTAGGATCACTCACAAGTTAATGCTCGTGAGAAAAAAGATAAAAATAAAGGTGACACAGAAGTTACATCACTGACTCTTGAGTTCCTAGAGAACTGAATCCCTGGCTGTCTCTCCGGGGAGTTCTGCCACCAGCAGCATAAGCTGAAGGAAGACAGTGGTGTCCTTTAAATGAGAAGCTTTGCTTTTAAATAAAGGACAGAATTGGCCAAACAGAATAAAACACAAGAATCAGTCTCTCAAGCCGGGCGATGGTGGCACACGCCTTTAATCCCAGCACTCGGGAGGCAGAGGCAGGTGGATCTCTGTGAGTTCGAGACCAGCCTGGTCTACAGAGCTAGTTCCAGTACAGGCTCCAAAGCCACAGAGAAACCCTGTCTCGAAAAACCAAAAAAAAAAAAAAAAAAAAAAAAATCAGTCTTTCATTAAGGTTTCTGGAACCCCTTCTGAACCGTTGCTTCTGGTGCCTCCCCAAGTCCTCTACCCTGTGCCTAAGCTTTCTCAATGACACTCATAGGTTCTTCCAATAGTTAACATATTGCAGACATCACTCTGATGGAAAACTCCATCAATGGGGCAGTGACTTCCCCAGCTACCCACTTGTGTGCTACCTTCTATTTGGTTATGTAGGTGCTGGGCCACCTGGTGACCAGCCCATGTTCCTCATAGACCCGGGATGGCTTTCATGAATGAAGCATGCTCATGGTAGTTAGGAGTGACAGGCTGAAGGCAAACACACGCCCCAGTGTCATGGTTTCTGCATGTCAGTGTTGAGCCTGGTACTGAGAGGCAATGGGGTCCGAGTTCCTAGTTGTTTCTGCCACTCAATTTCTCAGCCTGTGGCTCTAGGCATGACACACCCCTTCAAGCCCATGCCTACTTCAAGATGCAGACATGACAGCACTAAGTTGAGGTGGCAGAAATAGGTGGCACCGGAGGTACAAGTGCTGCACTCATATAACTTAAGTAATGGCAGACTTTTCATTCCTTTACCAAATGTCAAGGACCTACTAGATGCTAGTGGGAGAGGAGCTATACAAGGAATGTAAACGGAGACTGTTCTTTCATTTCCCAGCCGCCCAGACCCAAATAATCACACAGAAACTAGATTAATTACAACACTGCTTGGCCAATAGCTTAAGCATATTAGCATATTCCCAGCTAGCTCTTCATATTAAATTAACCCATTTCTATTAATCTGTGTATCACCACGATGCTGTGGCTTACTGGCATCTTTCTCCTTCGGCAGCTACATGGTGTCTCCTTTACTCTGCCTACTCTCTCTATATATCTCTGTTCGGATTTCCCACTTGCTTTATTCTGCCCTGCCATAGGCCGAAGCAGCTTCTTTTATTAGCCAATGGTAATAAAACATTTCACAGCATACAGAGGGCAATCCCACATCAGAGTTGGGGCTGTTGCTTGAGGAACCCGGGGGAATCTTAGACTGATCAGGAAAGAAAAATGAACAGCACAAAAAGGTAATGTTTTATTCAACAGTTTCGTCACAAAAGTAGCAGAATGAAAATGGTGGCAGAATCCAGGAAGATGCCCTGGCTAGCTAGCTGCCTCGGTCTTGCTAGGACTGTCAGCTGTGGCACAAACAATTGTGCTCCAGGCACCAGGCAGTGGACAGGGCTCTCTATACAGGAGCTTGAGTCAAATATGGATGGCTGAACTTGGCTAAGGTCCACTGAGCACCTCCTAATTCTCAACAAACTGAGGCTTTCTATCATCAGTCATCCTCCCTATTCAAGGTCCTCAATGGGACCAACTTCCATCTGGCAGTCAGGAAGGTAGCCACTAGAGCCATCCATCTGCCTGTAAATAACTGAACAGCATTCCTGAACTATCAGGGAACTGGCCCTGGCCTGGCCAGGTCCCTGAGGCTACAGTGGTTCCTGATCCCGAAGTGGGAGCTAAGACTGAAGAAGCAAGGCTGTGGCGGGCACCCACAGGACTTCCTTTCTGATAAACTAGGGTCCTGGGGAGGGCTCAGGTGTGTTCTGTGGGGCCAGGGCCACCACCATGGGAGTGGGCAGGGGCTGCAGACTGCAGGGGACCAGCACCAGTCTCCGGGGACGCCAGAAGAGGGGCTGAGAGGCCATCAGCAGAATCTGTGTCGAGGTCCAGCCTCCAGTAAGCTTCACATAAAGGCAGGTCATTAGCTTCGCAGAGACTTGAGCTTTGCCACCACAAGAAACCCCCAGGAATGACAGGAGCAGGCAGAGGAAAGCCAGGGAGGGGAAAGCAAGACAGATGCAGAGTTAAGAAATGAACATCACCTGATTGCCTCCCCTTCCTCTCCTCTGTGCTAGCCCCTCTGCTACCAGTTCTGACTGCCCTTGCAGTCAGATGCCATCAACAGACCAAGTGACTTAGGCAAGCTCTCCCCATGGGCCACTTGTCCTTCCTGACACTAATGAATCCCCGTCCCTGTGGGTCTCCTCCCATCCTGACTGCCCACCCATTAACAGTATGGCAGTGATAAGACTTTACAAAGAGCTCAACATGGCAGAGACCTGTCTGTTCCTATCAGGGAATGGGCCTAACTATAAAAAGTCAGGAACAGAGGTCCATTTCTGTACACACCACTGCTCCAGCCCTACAGCTTCAAGCCCCACACTTTCACACACTCCATCTCCCCATGCTACACAGGGAAGACTAGAGGTGGAAGCGGCGAGGATTAAGCCTCAGCGGTCATGGCAGGTTACCGGGAACACATCTGTTTCCACAGCTTTCTAATATGCACAAGGCCCTAGCCACATAACTGCCCAACAGTCCCTCTCTGAACTACCCAAAAGAGTAGCATCCCAGGAGAGTGGAGGGGAGGCAAAGCCAGAATCAGCAAGCAGTGAGTATATAGGCAGGAGTAGCTGTGCAGAAGGGAAGCTGGGCAGCTGGTGGTGGTGTGGGCACACAGAATAACCCCACTGGCCCTGCACAGAAGAGCCCTGCCATTTAAGGTAATTCATAGGCAGAGGGGCCGCTGCCATATCATGAGGAATATGAAAAAGGTGACTGTCCAAAAGGAACGCTGGTTTTCTCAGAAACCCATGCAGGTGATGCAGAGACTGAGGCTTTGGAAACCTGGCACACTGGATTTCTGTCTTAAGCAATTTCATCCCCTCCTCCATTAACTCCTATAGCAGGGCTAAGTCACTGCCCCAAGACTGATCCACCCAGGGGCCCTTGAAGCAGTAACTGTCTAAAGGGTAGCGACAGGAAGAATTCATCCTGGTGAGTGGGGGCAGAGGAGATGGTCCCATTCATTTGCTAAGCTGATGAATATTGGGATCAAGGACAGCCCCAGAACTGCCCCAGTTGGCAGTGACCCTGAAGACTAGGATGGGGAAAACAAGCCCTAGATCATATACTGCCCAGCTCTGGACATCTTCTGTGCAGCAGAAGCCCACACCTACCACCAGGGGAAGCCAGGTTTGCCTGGGAGAGGGTGCTGCGGGACGGAACCTGAATTTCAAGCTGAGGGGATGTGAGCCAGGCCTCCATTCTCCAGCCTCAGTTTCCCACATAGTTCACATTGTACTCCTAATTTCTCAGGGCCTCTCTAGCTCAGAAACTGTCAGGTTTCAAGTGGCCCTTCAGAGGACTAGGTGACAGATCCTACCTACGCTATCCTAGGTCTGACACCTCCATAAGGCTGAGCTGACCAGAAACAGGACATCCAAGTACCCAAGTCCAGTTCTCAGAGCTGCTCTGCTTGAGCTCCTTCCTCCTCCTTCCCAGTGTTCCCCACCCCTACACTGAGGAATTTGATGATATCTGCATAGAACTGAATCTCTGGGCAAGCAGTAGGCAGTGATGTCCCAGGGAGTGGACATAGTTATAGACCTAGAAGGCCACAGGGGCCAATCCATCCTTGGCTGAAGTGTCAAGACAGAGATTTAGAGCAGGAAGGCAGACTGCACTGCCCAGGAGACTTCCTTGCCCCCTGGGGATGCCCTTCTCTGGCCGCTGAGACCAAGTCCTGTGATTTTTCACTCCACTTCATTGAGGGGAAGGCCTGGGCACCAGCTGGTGGCTGGCTGTGACTGTCTGTCCATCAGGGGCTCTGCTGTCAAGGAGGACTTGGAAAAACACAAGGCCCTGAAGGCCCTAGTTAGCCTGGAGAGGCAGCAGGTACCACTTTCATGCGAGTCCAGCCCTATTTGTACCTGGACGAGTAGTACTCCTCCTCCAGCTCATAGAGGTCGATGGAGACCTCATCCCGCAAGGTGATGAGCTTGCGGTCACACTCTTCCTGCAGGGCGCGCAGCTGCTGGTTACGCTGGTCAATGGCTTCATTCACAGATGGGAAGTCATTAAGGATCAGGAACTGCTTGAGATCAGATACCAGCTTCATCAGCGACTCACCAGCTCGGACCTGCCACCATCATAATCAGGATAAACATGAGAGGAGACAGAGATGGTGGCCCTGCCCTGTGTAACTGGTGCTGGGCCAACCGTGGGTTTCTGCAAGTCTCAACTTCATGATCAGCAAAGAGTCAGAGTCTGCACAGAGTCATCTGTGAGGACAGAGGAGGGCTGGGAAGGCAAGGTCAGAACCCACCTGACCACATAAGTTTGCTCACTTCAAGCTTTCCCGCCCCAACCATGAACACATCCCGTGCACTCAACTCCAAGTCAACAGAAGACCATGCCCTGGGGTTCCTCCTGACCCATTCCTTCCCAGAGATGGCACAAATGCAAGTTGGGCAGGATTCCGTGGGGTCTTTGCCTCACACGGTGTCATTTGCTAGTACCCACTGCACAGACACTGGCCTACTGGGCTTTCCCTGGAACATCAAGAGGGGCTCACACTTCACATACGCCATTTCACATACGACAAAAGGCCACTTTGCCTTTCCAGTCACAACCAGCCTTGGGGAACCTTTGTCAGCAAGAATGGCTGCCTTCCTCCCAACTACTATACAGGATGGAAAAGGTCGTATGTCTATTGCACCCACCCACCCACCCCAGTACCCACCAGGGGCAACTTCCTCTGCCCCGCCCCACTGTTCTCTTGTTTTCCTTTGGTCCATCTGTGACCCCTACAGGGGTGTTTTCCACCCTGGCCACTCACGATGTTGGCAGCTCGCACATGCATCTCGTAATTGTCTTGTTCACCCTGAGTAGCCCGCGACACCTGTGTCTCATCCTCAATCTGGAGACAAATAAAAAAGCTTAGAATCAGCACAGGCAGCCACCTGGCTTAGCCTGGTTGACAGGAACCCAACAGCTAATAGCCACTGCCACCACCCCAAGAGCCACCACCCCAGCCTGTCTATCAGGCCTTCCTGCATACCCAGAACCCTACTTCCTATCTAGACAGCTGGCAATGTCCACTCCAACCCCCTCTCATTCTGTGGGTGACAATAGGTGACTTCATCACATAAAAAGGACACTGCAAGTCTTTTTGAGAAAGTTTACAGGAAATAAGATGTTCAATAAAGAAGTAAAAAGACATTTTCTTTTAATCTTTTGTTTTTAAGGCAAGGTCTCATGTAACTCAGGCTGGCCTGAACTTCTGATCCTCCTGCCTCCACTTCCTAAATCCTAACAGTAAAGAACTGTGCCAACATCTAGTTTATCCAGTGCCAGGGACTGAATACAGGGCTTTGTAACTGCTAGGTAAGCACCTTACAATGGCAGCAACTATGTTGAGTAGCTAACTAAGCAATGCTTCCTCACAAAAAAGCCTGAACTGTTGTTCTCAGCTTACATTACAGATAGACCAGTTAGAGACGGACACAGACCTCAGTGGTCTTGAGGCATCTCAGACATAGAGCAGCAGCTCTCAACATTGCGATTCATAATAATAACAGTTGCAAATTTATAGTTATGAAGTAGCAACAAAAATAACTTTGTGGTGGGGAGGGTCACCACAAAATGAGGACTTGTATTAAAGGAGCAAACTCATCAGTCATCACAAGAATCTACAGCAATGGGGAAACAGTGCCCAGTAACTAAAGCAGAGCCCTGGCAATTCGGCCACAGCCCTCTGCTCTACCCACGCCTGTCATTATTTGGCTTTTCTATTCACCTGCTGACCTTTTGACGCGTCGTCGCTCACACCCGCACCGAACTGATCACATTCCCTTTGCATCCCCACCCCTTCAACAGAATCCAAACTCATGTATGTACCCAGACCCCAGGGAACGCCGCCAGTTCCTGCCTTCTCCCTTGGCCTCGGAACAGCGACCACACACCTTGGCGGTCTTGATGATCTCGGTGAAGTTGTCCATGATGGACTTGATGTCGTCTTTGAGCCGCTTGTTGTAGGACTGCAGCAGCGTCTCCTTGCTCTGGGGCAAGGCTCTCTGCTGGGCCATGGCAGGTCCCGGGTGACAGCCGCCACAGTCCGGTCAGACCCGAAACGAGCACACAGAGCCTGCGGGGGTGGGGAGCGGGATTCCGCTACATCAGCTTCCTCCTCCGCGAAAGCGGGCCCTTTACCGCGCTCGGGTTTTGCTCCCTACACCCGCTACCACTCGGGACCTGCGGTACCTTGCCTGGTCCTGCGCCCTCAGCGAACGCGCAGCCGCCGTTCCGCAGGCTCCGCCCAGGCCCCGCCCCACTTCCGCCGACAGAGTGCGGAGTGATCCAGTCGCTTTAAATCCGAAATCCCGCGCAGGCGCCAACTCTCGCGATCTCCGAAGCTGCTTACATATTACCCACAATCCCCTTTTTCTTTCTCTCTACTCCAGCCCGGCAAGATGGTGAGTGACCTAGCGCCTTGGCTTCATCCACCTCCATCCGCCGCCCGACGCCGTCTCCCGGGGTCCGCGGCCGCGCTTGGCGCCTCGGGGGCCTGCGCTGAAAGGGAGCGGCGGCGAGCGGCGCGCAGGGGACAAATCTGCCGCCCGATGGGATGGCGACGACGGAGGACACAGCCTCACGGGCTTTCTCTCTTGTGTTCAGCCCAAGGGAAAGAAGGCCAAGGGGAAGAAGGTGGCCCCGGCCCCCGCCGTCGTGAAGAAGCAGGAGGCGAAGAAGGTGGTGAATCCTTTGTTTGAGAAGAGGCCTAAGAACTTCGGCATTGGTAAGAAGTGGGGCGAGTGCTGTCCCGATGACGCGGCGGTGGCTACAGGGGACCTGGGGGTTGGGGTTTACTCTGGACGGAACCAAGCCGACGGTGGGCGCCCTGGTTTTCACGTAGCCACAGCGGGAACTTCGGCTACCGTGCCTGCTGGCGGGCCATGGCTTTCGGTTACAGCGGGATGTGGCGTTGTGTGCAGATGATGTAAAAGAATATTTGCTATCAGAAAAGCGGTGATGACATTTGAACCACCAAGATCGCTGATGCACCAGCACCTACCTTTCCGAGCGCCTAGATGTAGCCCGGCGCAGCGATGACTCCTGATTGGTGGTGTCGCTCTTTGCTTCCCAGGGCAGGACATCCAGCCCAAGAGAGATCTCACGCGCTTCGTCAAATGGCCCCGCTACATTAGGCTGCAGCGGCAGAGGGCCATCCTCTATAAGCGGCTCAAAGTTCCTCCTGCCATTAACCAGTTCACCCAGGCCCTGGACCGGCAAACAGGTGAGGTTTTGAAAAGCGGCCGGTTTGATGTCACCGGAGCATGAGATTGGTCCTGAGTTGTCATTTTTACTGTTAGCAAAGGAAAAGGGTGCTTGCTGAGCGGGCACGAAGGCTGCAGGGTCTCAGCGCCCTTATACAGTGGCTGGGGTGGGTGGAAAGGGGTCCCCAGCCACTCTGCTCGAAACAGCCAGCTATCTTCAAGCTCAGTAAGGTGGGGAAGCTGTTACAGAAGGAAGATGCCCAAGGTTGACCTCTAGCCTTCTCGTCTGCACGTACCACACTAGGATAAATAGTTTGGGGTTCTTTTTGACATCTTGTAGTCCTGGTTGTTCTGAACTCAAAATGTAGACCCAGGCGGGCGTTGAACTCGAAATCCTGTTTCCCCAGGTGCTGGGTTAAAGGGTTCCACAAGGATGGGCTTTTTTTTTTTTTAACTCTTTCATGCCACAGTTGTACAAGGGTTCAGAGACCCTCTACAAGGCCTGAATATGTAAAATGCCTTTCAAGTGACAGGTTAGAATTGGGCCTGAGTGAGAGACTGCCCGCCACATGACCACACTCAGGAAGCTACGTAGCAGACTTAAAGACACAAGCCTCAAGTCTAACTCAAGAATGTTTTCCCAGCTACCCAGTTGCTTAAACTTGCCCACAAGTACAGGCCAGAGACCAAGCAGGAAAAGAAGCAGAGGCTGCTGGCCCGCGCTGAGAAGAAAGCTGCCGGCAAAGGGGATGTCCCGACTAAGAGACCACCTGTCCTTCGAGCGGGTAAGTGGACCCCTGGGAAAGGAGGGGTGGTGGGGCAGGCTGTGCGGTGATGTCTGAATTTCTTCACCTGAGAGCACTGTGGAGAGTGAAATCGAGCTTTTTAACCCTGAGTCACAGCTTTGTGAAACTGCTTTTGTGACTCTAGCAGCCCAAGCAAGCACTCAGGCAAAGTGGTTGTATGTTGTGTATTCCAGGCGTCAATACAGTCACCACTTTGGTAGAGAACAAGAAGGCTCAGCTGGTGGTGATTGCCCACGATGTAGACCCCATTGAGGTAGGTCTGGTGGTTTAAGCATCAAGTGCAGTACTGCCAGGGTCCTGTGGGAGGGTGGGGTCGGTTTTGTGAGTTGAAGATAAGGAATCCATTTGTGTGGCTCTTGCAATGATGTGAATCTTTGACTGAAGTGCTTTGATGTGCAATCACATGAGCTTTTTAACCCTGAGCATTTGCCACAAAGTAGCGGGGTAGCTGGCTACTGCTTCTGCTCCCAAACACATAACTTATCCTTGTTTCTAGCTGGTGGTCTTCCTGCCTGCTCTGTGTCGCAAGATGGGGGTCCCCTACTGCATCATCAAGGGAAAGGCCAGGCTGGGGCGGCTGGTCCATAGGAAGACGTGCACCACTGTTGCCTTCACACAGGTTAACTCGTGAGTATTTGGGCTTGTCCTTAAGCTTCCCTTACCCTCCCAGGTTTTGGACCATTTGCCAATGATGGTTAAGAATTTCTTCACCTGAATCAGCCGTGTGGTCATTCTGTGTCTGAGGCAAAAAAGAAAATAAGATGCTTGTAACAGAAAAATTATTCCTGTGTCTGCTTCCTAGAGTAACAAAGCCTTTCTCCCTTCCTTGCCAGGGAAGACAAGGGTGCTCTGGCCAAGCTGGTGGAAGCTATTAGGACCAATTACAACGACAGATATGATGAGGTGAGCAGTTCTATACAGAGCATGGGATTGGTTGTGCTTTTAGCAGTCGGATTTGAATTGCCCACTTGGAGTCAGTGAATATAGGACGTTAGCTGATGTGTGCTTGTATTAGAGGACAGGCCGAACTGACGTGTTACATCTGTATTTCAGATCCGCCGCCACTGGGGAGGCAACGTCCTGGGTCCTAAATCTGTGGCTAGAATTGCCAAGCTGGAAAAGGCAAAGGCCAAAGAACTCGCCACTAAACTGGGTTAAATGTACTGCTGAGTTTTCTGTACATAAATATAATTATAAAACTTCCATCTAATGTCTGGTTATTTGGGTTGATGTAAGCATGTGCTTAAAATGTCTTGAAACCAAGCCAGGGTTTAAAGATAACAATCTTTATTTTATAGGAACAGGTTTGTTAACTTCACACACCTGGTGTCCGCCGCACAAATTTTTGAAACCACAAGTATGATGTGGCTGCACACAGTCCATACCTGTGATTGAAAGAAATTTAGTTGTCCGCTCATACATTGTGGGGGGGGGGTGTAATAAGACAGAAGGAGGACTAACCAGGTAATGATGTACTGCATGTGCTCATTCCGAAGAGTGACTCTTGTCTGCCCTCCAATGGGTCCTCCAGGGATTGTACTCTCTGCAGACAATAGAACTTACTGTCCACCTCTAGTGGGATTCCTCAGCACTCAGTTCCCTACCTACTAAAAGCCAACTGGGTGTTCCTCTGCCCCATATCAAACTGTAGGTGCCAGGGAAAGAAGGGGAAGTGGGAGGGTCCAGGCTGCCACAACGTACTGAAGTCTGCATCGATGAAAATGGGGTCTGCGCCTGTTATCTTGGCCATAGCTTCCAGATCCCGATAATGCCAGTGATTCTGTTCTGGACTGTTCTCAGGGACAAAGGGCTTCCTGGTTTCTGTTAGCCTCACTATGCCAACTAGGTCTACTTCTCCAAGAACCTACGAAGTAAGGTGAGACAGAAGTCCTACATGGAAAATGGGTGGATTATAATATCCCAAACTAAAAAGCCTATCTCTTACCTGGCCTTTCTGTCTGGTTTCCGGATTCACTTTCTTCTTGGGAACAAACCCTCTGTTAACCAGGATGGTAACTCTGAAACAATAAAAGTGTCCCTTTGGGTGAGGAAGGGTTCCAGCACAGATCATCACTAATGGTCACTGCAACATCTACAGGACAGTTCGGCAGAATTGTTTGTTCTGTGGATCCAGTCCAACACAGCCTCAGTGACTCAAACCCTATCAATGAACTGGCTAAGACAGTTGCTTAATGTCAGAATTGGAGACCTTGGAAATGATCCAGCTGTATTAGTTGAATCTCATGGACTCCCCAGGGTCTGAAGGTTGGTTGAGCACGGTGAGGGAAGCTGCCAGGCCATAGCCTACTCACCCCAAGTCAGAGCAGTGGAAAGGAGTAACTACATAGGCTCCACTTTCCATTGAGGAAGAGATTCGGCCAGCATCACGGGCCTCTCGAGCAGGGTCCACCTTGGTCCGAGGCATCATGTACAGCTCTTTGGAGTGGTCAAAGTGCCCCCTGACCTTCACTGGCCTGTACTCCAGGTTTTTCAGTTCCATTGGGCTACAAGGAGGAAGGGCTGTGGGTAAGCCAGGAGTGTCTAAGAATGTTGACAAAGCTACCAAGGCAGAAAGGGTAAGAAAGGCCCAGTGAGGATCATCAGATAACAAGTTGTGTCCTCCATAGAGGTGATCTCAGCACCAGCCTCTGATGCCATATGGGAATGTGATCTGCAAGAAAAGTTATGGGTTGAGTCAAACTTCACCTGTTACCTATCTTAAGTACCTAAGCCTCACCACTATGGGGGATCCTTGAAAGACCTGAAAAGGGAAATAATGGCATCAAAAATACATCCCTCCTATTTATGTTTCATGCTCTTTGGCAGTTTCTTTTTTCTTTTTGGTTTTTCGAGACGGTTTCTGTGTGGCTTTAGAGCCTGTCCTGGCACTAGCTCTGTAGACCAGGCTGGTCTCGAACTCACAGAGATCCGCCTGCCTCTGCCTCCCGAGTGCTGGGATTAAAGGCGTGCGCCACCACCGCCCGGCTCTTTGGCAGTTTCATAAAGGCAATCAGTAGCCAGTCTGGTGGGAAATTTTGAGGACCCTGCCCAAGGGCAGAAATTACTGAGAAGACACCAAACAAGCCAGGGCCCCACGCTGCTCCTAAATGGGATGGATTGGGTGGACAGTCACACTCACTCGGCAGGCAGAGGAATGGGCTCAGCCATTATTCGAGACTCTAATTCTGCAATCAGTTTCAGCTTCCATTTCCGACGTTGGACCTACAGAAACAACATGAGCTAAGCAAACATCAGTGGGTTCCAAGGCTCAGAGATACCCAAATTAGACCCTGGTCTTCACCTGCCAAGTCCCCAGGCCAAAAGCAGTAGCAGGGATGAGAAGCAGGAACCATTGGAGGAAAGAGTCGTCCTCTGCTTTAGCGGCGGCTGCTTCAGCAGTAGAACTGTAGCACCTGCTTGGTCTCCACACCATCCCTGGAGGGAGTTTTATAATACTGGCATGGGGTCAGAAGGCCTAGAACAAACAGAACTGGGTGGCCAATTCCTCGAGCAGACTTGGGTTAATGCCCACAGAGGATGTAAAGAAAGGAGCAATTAACAGCACCTGTGCCCAATCCGCTCCCAGTAGACCACTGCGGGCTGAATGGAGACAGGTGTCCAAGCGCACCCAGGTCTCAGCCTTTCTCACCTGAGCGGAAAGAAAGCCCGAGGATGTTCCTTCTGGAAATGCGGAGCGGGGCCTGCGGGGACCGAACAGGCCGCGGGGCTGTAAGTTCAGGGACCTCAGGGACGCCAAGCTCGTGCACCTGGGCTAGGTACAGGACAGGGTCCTTCCCGGCCCAGCACCAACCCAGGCTAGAGCCTCTTAGGCAGGGTCCACCCCTGACCCTGCTCCACCCCAGGCAAAGCCCTCTTGGGAAGGGTCCTCCTCGGCCCCATTCCACTCCAGGCTCGATTCTCCCGGGCCCCTCCACGTCCCCTCGCTCACCAGCCGCGGGCAGGACCACTGGGGCCACCGCGTCAAGCTCTGCCGCAGCACTGAGAAAGCCTTCACCGCCGCCATCTTTGAACACTTCCGGGACCGAGAAATCTGCTTCCGGGACGGGACGGCACTCTGACCCACGTGGTAACAGCGGTGTCAGAGGAGCATCTCAGATCATGGACGAACTACCAGCTGATGTGCGGGCTTTCCTGTACCAGCATCCCAGCCTGAGGCTGCAGCCGAATACTCAGAAGGTCCGAGGAGAACCGTGCCAGGGAGGAGTAGGACCAGGAAGGAACGGGACTCGGGAGGAGTGAGACCCGGAAGGACCGTGCCTGCCGGGGAGGAGTGGGACCCCGGAGTACTGTGCCTGCAAAACAGTGGGACCCGGAGGTCGGGACAGGGGAGGGGCGGGGCTGGCAAGAACCACTTGTGGACAGGCGGTTCATCCATAGGTACGCTGCTCTCTAACCGGCCATGAGCTACCCTGCCGTCTGCCGGAGCTTCAGGTCTACACCAGCGGCAAGAAGTACCAGCGGCTGTCCAGAGCCTCCCCGGACTTCGATTACACAGCGTTCGAGCCACACATCGTGCCCAGCACAAAGAATCCGTACGTAGGTGGCCGGCCAGCGCCTGGCAGAGCCTGTGCTCCCTTTGGGGACCCTATGGTTGTGTGGATGATATATCCTCACATGGGACTTCCTGAGCCATTTCCCCTTACATTCACCCTGGAGCAGTTTCTTTTTCTTGGGTGACAATCTGGATTTTTAATCCCAGATGCTGAGTGGAATTGTTTGGGAAGCTGTTTTCGAAAGTAAGACTGTAGCTTGATCTGAAATACACTATGTAGACCAGGCTGACCTCAACTCAGATACCAGTCTGCCTCTCTGCCTCCTGAGTGCTGGGATAATAGACAGCCATGACCTGTGGTTGGGAAGCCTGTCAAAGTCCAGGCACTGAGACTAAACGCAGAGCAGCCCCCAGGAGAACTTCGGGTGTTTGTAGCTTGCAGTCATGGTGGAGCCCACAGGTCTGGTCCTTGGTATGCACTGTCCCTCCATACCCCTGTTTGCCCTGTAGGCACCAATTGTTCTGCAAACTCACCCTGAGGCACATCAACAAGTCCCCAGAGCATGTGCTGAGGCATGTCCAGGGCCGGAGGTATCAGAGAGCACTTCATCAATGTAAGTCACCTGTTACCTATCTTGAGGATGCGTGTCCCCTGCCCCCAACCAGAAAGGTGCCTTGACCCTCCTTCATTGTCCACTGTTGGTATACTTGGTTGGTCTTGCACATGAGAGGGTAGTGGAGTGGCTCCTGACCTCACCACTGTAAAGCTGGAAGTGGGCTGGGAAGGAGTTGTGGTGAGTGGTACAGCAGGCTGAGGCTGCAGTGCCAAAACTCCAGGATCCAGTCATCTGATACTGCAGGAGAGCCTTGGGGACTGTTGTCAGGACCTAGATTGGTGCAAACAGCCTTCTAGGGACTTGCAGACAGACCTGGTGTTTGATGGGCACAGCCAGGGGTGGGAAGGCATCCCAAGTGGTTGAGAGTGGGGGGGACTCTTGTGGTATTTTAACCTCCAGAGGGTTAGGGAGGGAGGATGGTGCCAGGCCAGGAGACTTGAGATAAGGCCAGCTTGGGGACTAGGGACGTGAAGGAAGGTCTCCCATGCCACCACAGGACAATGAGGGTGAGAAAGTGATTGAGATTAGGTCATTGGGAGGCTACGGGGGTGAAGGAGTTAGGCAGAGCCAGGCCTTGGCAAGGAGGGCTGGGAAGGTAGGGGAGATGTAGAAGCTGGGGATAAGTGGGAGGCTTCAGGGATGGCACCGCCTTTTTCCTGCCCATTGGGAACCAGATCTTCCCACACATCTTGGAGCTACGGCTTGGATGTGCCTTTGTTAGCTTTGTAATCTGCTGGGCAGGGATCCCCATGAGAGAGAATTATAAAGCTGGAGCTGAGATGGAGCCAGAAGGCAGTGAGACCACTTCATAGTGGCCTGCTGAGGACACCGGGAGACGACCTTGTGCTGGTACTCATGAGCAGACAGACCGTAGTGGTCCTGGGAGCAGATGGCAGAGATGAAGTGGAAGACCCTAGAGATGCCAGGTTCCAGTTAGACTGTCACCCCCAAGATCAATGATGACTAGAGCTGGTGTCCCCCACCCAAGGAGATGGTTCTGGACCAACTGGGAAGCCCAAAAAGCTATGCCTCCTTAGTACCTGAGGATAGCAGTGGTAACCCTAGCAAGGCCTTCCATGAAGTCAGACTCAGGAGACAGAAGATCAGTCAGCTGACCCTGAGGTCCAGAGGTTCCGGGTTGTTCATGTCTGTCCAGTAGGGTAGAAGAATAAAACACTGCCATAATACCGCCCATAGCTTAGCTTCATACCAAGAGAACACCAGTGTAAGTAAGCTTGCTGGTCTCTTAGATGAGGAGTGTCAGAAACAAGGTGTGGAGTATGTCCCTGCCTGCCTATTGCACAAGAAGAGGAAGAGGGAGGACCACATGGATGGAGATGGGCTACCTGGTCAGAGAACAGCTTTCTGGGAGCCAGCTTCCAGTGACGAGGGAGGATCCCTGAGTGATGACAGCATGACAGACCTATACCCACGTGAGTAGGCACAGCCCGATTCCTGCCCTCCTGTTCGCCTCCTGCTAGGTATCTTGTGGTCCTAATCTGTTAGCCAGGTTTCCCAGGAAAGCGATGCTTTTACCTGTGGCATAGCTCAGGAAGGTTGTTTGTTCCTTCCAGCTGAGCTATTCACAAAAAAGGATCTGGGCAAGCCTGAGAATGACACTACTGAAGACTTTCTGACAGACCAAGAGGAAGAGAAGCTAAAGCAGTCGAGAGAGAAGGGCACTGGGGAGAGGAGAGAAGTTAAAGTGGACCGCAAGAGGAGCCGTAAACTCAGAAAGGTGAGTGTGTGCCGCAGAGTGCTGAGGTCAGGAGGGCTACACAGCCTGGCCGAGTGAGGCTGGACAGCTAGTGCTCCCCATAGTTTTAACAAATTCTGCAAGTAGTGCACTGTCAACCTAACAGCCTATAAATATGGAAGCCGAGGCCACTTCAGAAGGTCTCCAGGAGCAGGTCCTGACCAATGGCTTCTCAGCTCTGAGCTGGGTGCCCTACAACACAGGACTAAGGATTAGCTGCTGGACACCACTTCTCTAAGTGACAGGAGTGAGGATTCTGTTAGAGAAGCCAGGTGGACAATGTCTGGAGTGACTCTGGCCACACACTGCCCCAGCATAAAAGGGAAAACTGTCAAGAACACAGGCTGCTTTTCAGCCTTAGACACACAGTGCCTTCCTTCCATGTGAACTTGCAAAGGCCCTGGTCACTATTTTCTGCTTTCACAGAAGCAGTTCACCTCGTTGACCAAGAAGTTCAAGAGCCATCATCACCACAAGCCCAAGAACTTCAGTTCTTCCTTTAAGCAGCTGGGAAAATGAACCGTGCAGAGAAAGCCTTTGGGTGTCCTTGGAACTGGCCACTGATGTCCTGACATTGGCTGTTGCCCAGAGTGGGCCTGGAGGTTCTGTTCAGAAGGTGACAGCAGCAGGGATTTGAAGATTCCTCTTCGTACATGGCTTTTCTGTGGTCTTTAGTGACTCACTGTAGCATCCTGACTTTGCCAGGCCCGCACCCTGGCTGGTCACCACATAGGATCACACTATATACCACAAATGCCATTATTTATTTTGATGTTTCCAAAGATCAAAACATTTTCAAACACAACTAAGATATAAAATACAGCATAAAAATGAGGTTTATACCTATTCCCACATAAAGCTAAAGCATTTTCAGAAACCGTTTTGCCAAACCAATGTGTAGATCTTTTTTTTTTTGTCCCATCCCAGGCACAGCCCACAGAAAGCTGGTAGATGGGCCAGGGTATCCTTGGGATGGGGGCTGCTGCTGCTGAGAGGCATGCATTTGCCTCCTAGGATCTGCCCCATTCCACAAACTGGAATATTACGGGGCTGCCACTGCAGGTAACGGAGCAGGTGGGTATACACTGAGGCAGCTCTGCTTGTCAAGGGACTTGGTAGTAAGGAAATGTCATGGCGTGAGCCACTGCTGGAACTCACACAAGGAGGAGTAGGCAGGCTGTAAGGCTGCGGAACACGGGCTGGGTGTTGAGAAGGTGAATTCAGACTGCAGAGCCCGTGAGGCAAGGGGAAGAGGCAGGATTGACCCAAGGTGACTCAAGAGGACAGAGTCCTGCCTACCCAGCTGATGCCAGAAAGGAGGACACCTCCAGGACTCTGCACCTAAGGGTAAGTGAGCTGCCAGCTCCTCTCCAGGGGTTCTAAGCCTGTCTACCTGTCTCCTCCAAAAGACCTGGGGAAGGTGGAGAAGGAGCACAACCACCCTCATGGCACTACCATACAGATGAGCAGGACCACAGCATTAGACAGCTTCCCCACCCCACAAAAAGAGAAACACGGTATAAGGCAATGTTAGAAAACTTTAAATACAGGACTGAGATCAAATTGGTAAGGCATCACAAATTGTAAAAAGTATCTTGGCTGCATCCAGCAGAGCAAGTTGACAAAAATCTGAGCAAGCAACAGCCTCAGGGAAATGGTGTCATCGGGGCTGTCGATGGGGTAAACTCAGCCTGGAACAAGGAGTTAAGCTGGGGGGGAGCACGGTCTGTGGGATCCAGGCCTTGCTCTGAGAAGGTCAAGTGTGAGGTAACTGGATTGAGCCTGGGTGCCTTCAGTACTGGGGCTCCTCACTTCTGGGCCCCATGGCATTACTGCTCCCCAAGCTGGTTTTGTGGTGGGCCATCCTGTGAGCAGCTGGATCTCCTGCCCTTCCCACCACCAAGCTGGAGGGGATAGCAGTACCTAAACCAGCAGCTTTCCAAGAACTTCCTACCCCTGACCCATCCCATCCCTGCTTGGAGCCAGGGTCCCTTTGACCCAGGAAACAGCATTCAGCCAGCTGACACCAAGGACTTGGGCCAGCAGTAGCAGCCACCTCTCCAATACTTTACTATTCTCTAGGCTTGGGGTTTCTCTAACATCTTCATTGATCCTATAAAATACAGGGGCAGAAGCAATGCTGGGCCACTGGTAGGATTCTGAACTGGAGGTTTCAACTGTTTGGTGTTTGGCTGGACCATCCTAAGTCATTTAGTAGTTTGAGCTAAGGATGTAAACTTAAAACTAAAAGGGAGCCGGGCGGTGGTGGCACACGCCTGTAATCCTAGCACTTAGGAGGCAGAGACAGGCGGATCTCTGTGAGTTCGAGGCCAGCCTGGTCCACCCAAGGGAGTTCCAGGACAGGCTCCAAAAGCTACAGAGAAACCCTGTCTCAAAAAACCAAAAAAAAAAAAAAAAAACCACCTAAAAGGGAAACTGCTTTGAATGATAAAGTATAGCTCAGTACAACTTGAAGGCCCTCATCCCTCAAAAGAAACTCAAAGACAGGATTGAGGCCATAGCCCACCACACTGTCTACTCGAATCCTTGGCTAAGGAATGACCATCCAGCTGCCCAGCCCTGGATAGTTAGACTCCAGACTGTTTCCAAAGCAGATTTTACCTTCAGTTTTCAGGTGTCTGAAAATAAAGTTCTCAGAACATCTGTGCCTTTACCAAGGGAAGGGAAGGGAAGAGGACACATAAACGCTGGCAGTTTGTTGTCTACCCTGAACCAGTCCAGGGCCTTGTGCCTCAGCCAGGGAGGGGAGGGATCTGTCTGTTACCACTCTTTCTTCTTCTCGTCCATGGAGACACCCCCTGGGCCAAGAGCCACCACCAGGAGCAGGCCTCCAATCACTGACATGGTCTGGAAGAAGTCATACTTCAGGAAGTCATGCATGGGTTTATAGACCGGGATTGTCCAGAAGGCGTTGAAATACACGTTGATGGCAAACAGCCAGACGACGAGAGTCAAAGCTGCCAGCTTGGTTTTAAAACCAATGGCTACTAAGATCATCAGAGCTGTGCCCACAATGTTCTGGACGATCTGCACAGATTCAAAGAAAAAACATTCAGACTAAAGGTCAGGAAAAAAGCTGTGCACACTTGTATCTGAGCTAGGCTCATATAGCTCTCACTAGGGCAGGAGGAGAGCTGAAGACTGTATAGGCAGAAGGAGCACACAAACCGGAAAACTATTTTTTTTTTTTGCATGTGGGGGTATCAATACTAATTTCCAGAAAAAATTCTATATTAAAGATGCTTTGGGGGCTGGAGAGATATCTCAGTGGTTTAAGAGCATTGCCTGCTCTTCCAAAGGTCCTGAGTTCAATTTCCGGCAACCACATGGTAGCTCACAACCATCTGTAATGAGGTCTGGTGCCCTCTTTTGGCCTGCAGACATACACACAGAATATTGTATCCATAATGAATAAATATTTTTTAAAAAAGATGCTTTGGCTTTATATGTACTCCCCAAATACCATGTGCTGGAAAATTCCCCAAATCTTATCAGTGGCGTTTGCCTGCTAGAACTTTGGTGAGTAACTAGGCTGTGAATGAAGACTTGTTCCTCAGTCTCATGTGATACCCTGTATTTCCTCGGTACTCTACAGAGTTCTTAACCACAAGACCCTTACCAGATGTGACCTCTTCACCTTGGGTCTCCCTGCCACCCAAGCCCTAAGCTGAATATAACATCATTCTCTATAGTGTCCCTTCTGTGGTATTCAGTTACTACAACAGAAAATGAACTAAGAAAACTGGTATCAAGAAGTGAGGTTGTTGCTAAAGTAGCACCTGACTATAGAACGGTAATGATCAGAAGTTGGAGACATTTAGAGAACCATACTGAAATGAATGGAGCAGTGACAGCAACTCTGGGAAGAGCTGAGAAGACAAAAGACTGTAATGTCACTGGTAGTGTTCAATGGCCTTGACCAGCATCCTGTTGCAGCACATGTAAAACAGTAAACATGAAACAAGGGTTTGTAAAACAGGAAAAGCCATTCTTGTTAGAAAACTGCAATGCGTTAGGCAGTTGTGCATGCCATTAATCCCAGCACTTGGGAGGCAGAGGCAGGCTGATCTCTGTGAGTTCAAGGCCAGCCTGGTCTACAAAGAGCATTCCAGGAAGCCAGGGCTATACAGAGAAACCCTGTCTCTTTAAAACAACAACAACAACTAGGTTGGGTGTTGTGGCACACACCTTTAATTCCAGCTCTCAGGAGGCAGAAACAGGTGGATCTCTGAGTTCTAGGCCAGCAAGCCACCCAGGGTTACAGAGAGAAAACTTATCTTGAAAATCTAAAATAAAATGATGATGATGATGATGATGAAAGAAGCTGTATTGAATTCTGCTGCATTGTGTCCACGCCTAGGACCTTACAGAATACAGAACTATCTGGCAGAAGAAACCTACAGTAGCAAAGCATTCAGGTTATGTGGCTGCTTTTGATCCTGACTGTTTACAGTAAAATAAGGGTACAAAGACTGAATTTTTAACAAGGAAAATGTGAGGACACATGAGAAGTTCTTTGGCCAAGTGGTAGAGAATGAAAGATAGTTTTTCAGGGTCTCTTCTATGTAACCCCAACTAGCCTTGAACTTACAATCCTCTTGTCTCTGTATCCCAGGCACTAGGATTTTAGGTCTGTGACATACTGGCCAAGGAACATTAAAAAAAAAAAAAAAGAAGAAGAAAAAGGAGAGGAGGAGGAGAGAGAGAGAGAAAGAGACAGAGAGAGAAGGATATGTTTGTATTTTTGTTTGAGTATATGCATATGTGGAGGAGGGTGGAGGCCAGAAGAGGGTGCTGGATATCTTCTATTCTTTTTGAAGAAGGGTCTCTCTGAACCTAGAGCTCATCTCAGCTACAGGAAGAAGCAATCTGAACAATCCTGCCTCTGCTCTCCTAAAAGGCCAGATTACAGGCATTTGCTAGACGCCAGATAGTTACTCTCATGCTAAGATTTGAACTCTGGTCCTAACTGGTCACAGAAAAACCACTCTTGGCCAATGAGCCATCTCTCAGCCCCCAAGCACCATATTTCAGTGTAGACTATTTGGGAAAGATAAGTTAACAGCTGAAGTGCTCCCCTGGTCTACACCGTAACTCTGAGAGCTCATTTCATCTATACCCGCCTAGAAACCCATGCTGGAAAGCACTCCTCCCCCGCCTCCAATAATGCTAACTTCTAATGTGTGACAGATAAAACCAGAATGTATTGGCCAACAGTGTGAATTGAACTCTGAAGTAGAGTAGTCAGGAGTCTGCAGAGGGCACTGGCCTTTCCCTAGCAGAGCTGGGCAGGTTCATTTACAAGCATGGCCTCATCTCAGGCTGTGCTCAGGCACAGCTGTGCCAACAGGCAGCACATGGCTCAGGGTACTCACAGAAAAGAAGCTGGCATCAAAGTGAAGGAGGGTCATGAACATCAGGACCAGCAGGACCCTTCCTCCAAGCTGCATGTACTGCTTGGGGGAGCTCTCACGCATGGTGGGAACACCAGCAAACATGCTCTTCCCTTCTGAGCGGGACTCTGCCAAGAGCAGCAGCAAACCTCCTCCTAAAGCCAGGTTCCTGAGGAACAGAAATGTCACCTACATTTACCAAACATATGTCTACGAAGCCAGAGCACACCAAAGCCCACCCTTCCTTTCTTTAAAACAAACCACCACTCAATGGGACAAGGACAGGCTGAATACAAAGGACCAGCTTCAAGTTAAACCTGGATAATCATGGAACCAAGCTCTGGTCTCTACCCACTTCTACTCAAACCCTCAGTCTACACACCCATGCGATATGGGGCTAGAAGACAAGACCCCTCACTATCAAGCCAGGATTCCAGCTGCGGGGTAAAGGACCGCTGTGCCCATTGAAACCCTTATTCTCAGAGGCACAGTGGGGACTACAGAAGGTGGCACTAGCCTACAGATGCTCCAGTGAGAGGGCCAAGTACTCCACTTTGCCACCCAAAATGCACCTACCTCATCAGAAACTTCAAGTCCCACAAAATGCTGTAGGCAATTGTCTGAAGGAACAGAGAGAGAAAATTGAATTAGCATTTTCACACTAATGTCTATAGATTTACTAGCAGTAGGAGGTAGGATCATCCAATGGGATAAGAATATTAAATACACAAACTATTAAGACACTGAGGGCAGATCACTGGGACAGTTTGTCTCAGAATTTCTAACAGAGCACAGTGTAGCCTCTGGACCTGTTTGACTAACAAAGTTGTACTATAATGTCCTAGAACACAAAGCATCTGCAAGTATAGGCTGAACTATCCTGCTTAAGCATCCCATTCCGGCTAATTAGGCATTCTTATCTGTCAAATGCAGTGACTCCCAGTTCATATATAGCTGCAGTCAATCTGTGGCCTATGTCTGTGTCACAGAAGTTCAGGAAAAGGGGAATGATGGCCCAGTACCTATGGCCAACACCTGTTTGGGGCTATCTGCTCCTAAACCCTACCTAGGAGGGAAGACTAGTCACTTCTCCAAAAGGAAAAGCAGCTCTGGACAGCCAGATACACAGGAGGGATAAGATGAAGGGGGAAGATACTAGACACAATATATAGCTCCACCAAAGCAAAGCAAAGTGAGACCTACCCCACAGCCCATGTACTTAACAAGAGAAGCACTAGGTGTCTGTGTACCTGCAGTGCGATGATTCCAAACAGCCCAAAGCAGGCGTACTGCACGAAGTTCCTGCTCAGCACCAAAACACAGCCAGCTAGAAAGAGGACAGAGTTAGGGGCTGCGTGTATCCAGGACAAGACGACACCTCTGTTCCAGGGCTGCTGAGCTGCAGCACCCCAAGCAAAGCACCTTCCCAGAGCCTTGATGGCAGGCAAAGCCCATGCCCTGGAGCCTGCTCAGCTTCTGAACCACACTAGTCCAGATCACACTTTGCTGTGGAGAGCCATAGCTCTGTGTGCCAAGGGCCACCAGTGCAGGATTGACTGCTCCACTATGGAGCCCATCCAAAATGCTTAAAAGCACAAGTCCTTTCTCACCCCCTAACAAGCAAAGGCAAGAAAGCTGTCACCAGAAGATGGGATGTCAGAAGATCAATGTGAATCCAAAAGCCCCAATTCTCTGCTGACTAAAACCCTTTATCCTTTCTGGACACCTCCTTCTTTGATTACCTTAACTGCCCGGGCTCTAGCATCTGCTCCTGCATTTACAAAGCAGGGACTGTGTCCAACTTTTTTCTTTATTTATAGACAGAGTCTCACTATATAGACCCAGCTTCCCTGGAACTTGCTTTATTACATAGGCCAGGTTGGCCCTGAGCTCAAAAGAGGCAGCCCCTGCCTTTGCCTCCTGAATGCTGGCATTAAAGGTGTGAGTCACCACACCAGGCTTGTGTCCAATTTCTATAGCAAAATAAATGAGCACAAGACTGGGTATGCATCATGCATCCAAAAGGTCACAGAAATGAACCGTGGCTGTCATGCTTCAAAGCCCAGGGCATGGCTAAAGCTGTAATCTAAGATGACAAGCACCTGGGTCTTCATCACCATCAGTCTTCAGCCTGAAAAGGGGGTACTCAGGCCTCAACCACAAGTTTGGGGAGTATCATTCAAGGGAACAAGATGCCCCAGAAGTATATTAGAGAGGCTCAGAGCCACTTACTCAACTGTCCCAGGAGGTTGAGGAACACGAAGGATGAGGCCAACAGGTAGCCACAGCTCCAGGTGGTGTCAATATAGTCACGTTGCTCACTCCACTGGAACCACATACGGATGCCATCCTCCAAGAAGGTGCTAATCAGGCAGAGTCGTGCCACATGAGGCAGGTACTGTTTGGTGACTCGCAGGAACTGCAGGACCACAGAACACACTGGTGAGGTGGCTGTAGCCTCAATATGTAGGCAACAGGGCGAAGGATCAAGCCAGCTCTGTGCAAGGTAGAGGCCTTCAGCAGTGCCAGTGCCTTCCCTGCCCTAGGTGCCCCCCTTAAGAGGATATGTGATGATCCAACACTCAGCCCCAGAGACAAAGACATCATCACATGCATCTGGCACAGAACCATAAGGCAATGTCCAGTACTATTTACCAGCATTGCTCCACCTCCAGAGACATCAAGGGAGAAATGCCACAAGACACACAGTTTCCATGCCCAGTGAGGGGCATTAACAAGTAGGAGGCACAGACACTATCTGAAAGGCTCTCAGAGATCTTCCAGCCCAGGGATTCTCCCACCTCAGCCCCATCACATCCAGGGCTATCTCCCCAGCACTGAAGAGTATAGACTAGCAAGGCATCGCTTATCCCCACCCACAAGATGCCACAAGCAGCATTCCCAACTACAGCACCAAAACAAATGCCTCTATTGTTGCCACTATTACCCACCCCAACAAAATCCCTACGGAAAGTTCACTATCCTATAGGGCAACTGTGGTACAGATCAACAGCTGTGCTATGGGCTTGAAAGTCCTGGGATGTTCTCACAGCCTATATGACCAAAGCAAGGTTAGAACTGCCAAATATGAGACTGACAATGATTGCAGTGAAACTCAAGTGTGAAAATCACCAGCAAAGGGCAGTTCTGAAATGCACATTCATGGCTCCCTTCTGTCCCTGTGAAGACAGCATTTGATGGCTTGATTAGGAGGCCAGCATACTCTATTGAAGCTAGGTGCAAATGCCATGTAGGTGAACTCCATACTTTTCGTCAGAGCTGAGCTGCAGGTGGAAAAAATCCAAGGATATCATAGAGGCCCAGGAGAAAGATCAAGGAGCCACCCATGGACTGACGTGTCAAGAAGAGTCTAAAGGGCAGAGTCTGACCCCACCAGGGCAGCGGAGTGAACGTGGGCTGTGCAAGCCCTCCCAGGGCTGACTAAAACAGCTGCTGGAAGAGATGAGGATGTATATAAGTACTTCCAAATTCTCCTTTGAAAAGGAGAATTTAAAAAGCTGCTTCAGCCAGGTGGTGGTGGCACATGCCTTTAATCCCAGTACTCAGGAGGCAGAGATAGGTGGATCTCTGTGAGTTCAAGGCCAGCCTGGTCTACAAGAGCTAGTTCCAGGACAGGCTCCAAAGCTACAGAGAACCAGTCAAGAAAGAAAAGAGAAAGAAATAAAGAGAGAGAGGGAGAGAGGGCATGAAATAAATAAAGAGGAAGGAAGGAAGGAAGGAAGGAAGGAAGGAAGGAAGGAAGGAAGGAAGGAAAAAGAA
>NC_022011.1:50279213-50287984 GCF_000317375.1 Microtus ochrogaster | reverse complement strand
AAGGAAGGAAGGAAGGAAGGAAGAAAGAAAGAAAGAAAGAAAGAAAGAAAGAAAGAAAGAAAGAAAGAAAGAAAGAAAGAAAGAAAGAAAGACTGCTCCAAAGTCCTGGATGGTCAGATCAGCCTTCAGCCCACAAATGGGTTGCCCAGGCCTGGCCTGGCCAGGCCAAGCCAGCAGTGCAGACAAGCTCCACCTGGGGCAAGGAACAGCAAAGTCACAGTACTGATACCCACATCCTTTAGACACACAGTCTGTGCCCCTGATGTGCATATATCTGCAGGTGCTTATTCGGCCCTACTGAAGAGGCAGAAGCCACACTGATAGCACAACAGAGACCAGTCAGCAGCTCTGGGAGTCCGAGCACAGGCACTCAGGCCACTGTTTTCACCCTGTCCAACCGATCTTTTCTGACCCTGGCCAGCAATGTGCTCCAGGCATTCTGTTGGATAGGGTAGGGGTTGCTATCCTTCAACAAGTAAGGACCACACAATTACTGGTTGCTAAGATTCCTTCCCAATTTGCAGAGTGAAAAATCTGTAAGAATAAAAAGAGAAGATGTGCTTTAAAACAGGAAAAGTAACCAGGTATGATGACGCAAAGCCTGTGAGGCCAGCTTTTAGGGAGGCTGAGGCAGGAGGATTACTTAACTTGAGCCTAGTATTTCAAGACCACGTTTGGCAACATAGGGACCCAATCTCACAATAAACAAAAGGAAAAGAAGTTCCAAATGTGCTTGAGTTTTAGGGCCCTGGTAGAGAGAACACACATACTACATCCTGTTAGGTGAGGGGACAAGTGACACCACTTACCCTTCCAGTTTCTGCCTCATGGCCCTTGTATTCTAGAAGCAGCCAGCAGTGATGCAATCACCAATATTCTATGAAAAAGGTAAAGACCACCACCACGGCTCTCAGCGCAGTCCTGAGAAATGACCCTCATATTGTGAAGCACCTAGCGGAAGCTGTGCAGACCACAGGAGGGTGTGGACTCTCAGCAGCCACAGACACTGGAGGTGTTCTGACTTGCTTCCAAATGAGAACTGTTCCCCGACACAATTACAATGATGCTGCGCCCACCGAGCAAACCAGCCCAGCCCTGCTCCTCCCTCAAGAACCTCACCACAGATGCTCAATTGCTACAATCCACTAGATATGGTTAAAACGTCCCGAAGAGTCTGCTCCTCTTAATTGGAGTGTCTGGGTCAAGAGGATTAAAGAGTAGAAGACAGTAATGGAGGGAGGGACAAGTCACACCTCCTTTCCACGCCAGCATGGTTGGGAGACCACAGCAGTGATTTGCTTCTGGGGGAAAGTGCAGAACTGCAGGTAATATGTGCTGAACTAAGCACATCTGCTGGGCTCTGCTTTCCAAAGACAAGCCTCTGTCAGGTGGGCACAGGGCACCAGTCAACAGCCTTCCTTTGATGTGCATCTGAACACAGGCAGGAGAAAAGCCGAGTTTAACAACAAAGATAGACAGCCCTGCACACATCACAGCTCCTGCTCACATCATGTCCCACAGCCACATCACTTCTGTGCTTGCAGACCCTGCCAGTGTCCCAGCTCGCAATGGCCATGAATACCAAGAGCAAAGAAACTCCATAACCCCAGTTCTCACTGCAGAGCCTGGAAAAGCCAGTGGTGGATGCTGATGAGGAACGCTTGTGGGAAGAAAGGCAGACAAATCAACCCACCTTGACAAACAGGCTTCTCATGAGCTTTGCAAACAAGTAGGATGTGCTCACGGGCAGTGAAGCAACCAGCTAGGATAAGAAACTAAAAGGCTCAGTAATGAAAAGCTCAAAGGGCCCAAGTTTGGTTCCAGTAACCACATGGAAGTTTACAACCATCCACCTGTAACTCCAGTTCCTGGCGATCCAATACCCTATTCATATAGTCTTCTTTGGGCATCAGGCACACAAGTGGTACAGACGTATACGCGGGCAAAACACTCATACACATGCAAAAACAAAAGTAAAATAAAAAATGAGGAAGGTTAAATCTGCCTGAGGGAGAGGACCGAGGGGATTTAGGATATAATCCTATCTGTCCTGAGATAGGACCCAGGAAACAGGTCAGGATAACACAGTGAGTGCTGCTACCCTCACACGGAGCAGAAACACAAACCTCCTCGTTCGTCTTCAGGACAGAAAGGGCTCCAGGGCAGCTGCTGCCCTCGGTTTGGGAGAACTTTAAGGAAATGTGGCGTTAGATTTATGCCTCGGTGAACTCTGTTCAAAAGACCCACAAGCTCAGGACCTGAGAACAGCAACAGGCAGGCAAGGTCAGCTCAACAGTATGGGGGCTCCCCTGGATTCTGGGACCTCCAGAAAATATCCCCAAGCACTGTTATAGGTATCCAATGCACCACAGGCAGAAAGGCTGCAAGACCACCTTCCTTTTCTATAAACTAGAACAGTTAAAAGAGGGCAAAGACAGTAAGGACTGAGCCTCATCTTACGGGCACTAACCAGCCTCCCATGGCTCTCTACCTCACTTTCCCAGAAGGGGGCACTGTTTAACCTCCAGTCAAAACCAGCAAGCAGAGCCGTGAGTCAGCTCCCCCAATCCTTAAAGGTCTCAGAGGTACAAGACAAAGCACTGGGAAATAAAAGGCTCAGCCCCCCGACCCCACCCCAACATCAGGCCCTACCCAGGCCATATGGTGTTCATCACAAGTCAATGAGTACATGAGGTGCAAGGAACCTCATCAGGCCCACTCTGGCACTTCAACAAAGGCCCACACCAGCTCCTTGGACAAGTCAACACACCAAAGTCCACATTGGGAAAGTAAGGCCCCTGTAGCTTTCCTATCACCCTGGTAACAGCCATCAGGCAGAATCCATTAAGCACTAATGTTCCTAGTGTGAATTCACTTGGAAGCTACAATCTGCCTACCTTGAATCAAGCAGCAGCCACAGGACACAGGTCTGATTTTGAGTTCCTGGTTCTTTCCCACCTGGGTTCTGATGGCGTCTGAAGGCCTATCTCCTAGACTTAGCACTCCTCAGGTCCTGGCTTCCTGGGAGCAAGAGGACACGTTCCCTAGCTGCCAAGGGCAAAGAGCTTGATGCCAGGGCAGAGATGTAGCTCACAGGGGCCTGCCTGCAGGGCCCAGCCTCCACCAAACCAAAGGGAAAGGCTGAGTTCTACCAACATAGCGGGAAGCTGACCTCTAGGTAACAAGACCAGGACTGTGCAGATCATAACAAACCTCTCTGTGGTCCTAGGAAGATGGAGCCTTGATGGCCAGCCCCCCAGGAAGGTAGGGATGCCCAGTTAATGGCTCAGTGTTGTCATCACTATCAGAAACTTTTCCAGGTTTCAGATGAGAAGCCTGATTTTTCTGGGCAAATCTGTGCAAAGTCAGTTCTACTTTTGCTTTCTAAAGACAAGGCTAGACAACACGGATGTGTGACACTGTCTGGCAACATCTTAGAGGTAATACCAGATTCCTAACACATTCGATCCTTTCATTAGAAACCTGGACAGACTAGCAGCAGCTTCCTCAATGTTACAGGTGAATATTCAACACAAAAATCTCCCAGGACTGGTCACACTGAGGCCACAGGAGGGCATCTCTGTGGAAGACTCCTTGGGGACACAGGTCCTGACACTGGTTCAGCAGAGCAAGAGTCACATCTCCCAGCAGCCTCACAGGCGCTCCCGTAGTGTCCTTTGCTATCTTCCAGGTGGGTTCCGAGGCTAATCCCTGCAAGCAGGAACCTTCACTGGGAAAGCAACAGGCCATCTGAAGTGCTGGCATCGTCACACTGGTGTGTGGCTCAAAGACAACTCCAGGCCCGGGATGTGAGCTGCCCTGGACACCAGGCTTGTAGTAGGAGACCCAGAGAGTTTCTTCCTGGGTTGGTGGCCACTGCCAAGTCCAAGAGCCTCAACCAAACACTGGGTAGAGGTGGACACTGTGCTCCCCACAAAAGCGTGCCCAGTCCCAAATTTTGGCTTCATTCGCTTAAACCGAAACAAAATTCATGGAGGACTTCATAAAAGATGAGCTTTTCCTCTAGTTGAAACCTATCATTCGATAGTTGGCAGCTGCTTGGGGATATTTTATCTGGGTCAGGTTGTGAAATCCACTTGCAAAATGGAGTGTTTTCCAGCAGAAGACTGTGAGGTGAGCAGCTCACAAACTTCCCCGGCTATGAAGCCACCTTCTTAGAGAGCTGCTACTCAGGGAAGAAAAAAAAAAAATGGGTCACTGACAATTATGTCAATGAAGCCCAGCATGTGAGGAAGACCATGGCCCTTGAGAACTTTGGTGTCTTTGTGATGAATACAATTTTAAGGTTATGTCTTTAGTGCCAAATCATAACCTTAAAAAAAAAAAAAACTTTCCAAAGGGGGCGAAAATGACTTTAGAAAATATCAGCTCACACAAAAGTAGTTCAGCAGAACCGAATGAGAACATGAGAGATGACTCCCCTCAAAAGGAGGAGTAGAATAGCTTATTTGACCCATAGCTCATCTGAAGATGCTCACACACACCCAAGCCTTCCAGTAGTCTAGGCCACAAAATGCTTCTTCGGATCACCGATAGCCACGAACACACTAAGTGAACCAGAACAGGCTGGAGGGTGGGCCCGGTACCACTCAGCCTACAGTGCTAGCTCAGGCTCCATTATTACTTCGCAGACCTAGCGGGGCAATTTCAGAAGTCAAAGGCTCACACCTACACAACTCCCACCCCGTTCCTATCGAACTTAATTTTAAAAAGTGGGTGCTACCTGCGCCTCTTTCGGGCTCTAATCCTGCCCGGCTAGTCGCTGGGGCCCAGGCTCGTCCCAGGCCTTCCCTGTGGTTCACTAGCCACCTGTACACTAGGGAGGGAGAGCCGAGAGGTAGTCTCCTCTCCTCCGATGTCGTGGACCCAGGCCGGACAACCGGGGCAGAGTCCACGCCAAGAGGGAGGGGCAGTATGGTCCCCGACGGTGGGCAGCGGGGTGCACACTGGGTATCCCCATCCCCAGAAGTCCCCAAGGGGCTGCCGCGGTGCAGAGGGCAGAGCGCAGCACCGCGGGCCCTGGGAGTCTCCCTGTCGACCCCCGCCCACGCGCCCGCGGATCTTTCCGTGGAGCTGGGCAGGACGGCGAAGGCGAGGGCGAGCGTCCGTGGGGCTGTGAGGGCCGGAGGGCTGTGGGGCGGGTCGAACCTGGTCGGCGAAGTCCTCGGCCGTACCCATCAGGTCGTTCTGGCCCATGGCGGCGGCGGCAGCGGGCTCAGCTGGCGGGTCCTCGGCGCTCGCGCCTGCTGCGGCCTCCACAGGAAGTGCCCGGCGGCCGGCCTTGCTGCGCCGCGGCGGCTCTAGCAGCTGCCACGTAGGCCAAGCCTTAAAGGGGCCGCGCCTGCCGCGCGCCCTCACGCTCCAGACCCCGCCCGCCACGCTCGAGGGGCCGCCCGTCGGTGCTCCGCCCTTCAAGAAAAGGGCCCGCCCCTCCGCACGCCCTTCAAGCATATGTCCCGCCCCCTCTGCTCTAGGCCACGCCCCTTAAGCCCTATCTCCCCCTAGAACCCGAAGCCCCGCCCACATAGCACCCTCGCCATCCAGCAGACCCCGCCCACGCGCTAGACGCCCTGCCACCCACAGCTCCCGCCCCCTAGACCTTGAAGCCCCGCCTACCGTTGTCGTTACAGTGCACGCCCAGCCCTCCACCCGACGAACACACCGGACCCTGCCTTCCGTTCGGTCCGTGGAGCCGTACGCTCAGCGGCTTCTTCTTTAAGGGGCGGAGTATGAGGACGCCGCGTGCGTGCCAAAGGCCTAGGCAGACCCGCCCGGGTCGGCGAAGTCAGATAGTGGGGCTGCGGAGTGGGGGGGGGGGGGGGGGGGGGGGGGGGGGGGGGGGGGGGGGGGAGGAAGACGGGGTAGTTACTATTGAGCATGCTCAGTTGAGGGTCTGTCTACCGCCCTCCCTGGCTCGAGGGTCTACTGTCTTCCCTGTACTCAGCAGAGTGTCAGTGAGGCAAAGTGTCTCCTCAAGATACCATGGAAAAGTTTCAGGTGCTGCCCAGGGTCCGTGGATAGTGGGGGACAGGTCCGAGGACCAGCCTCTGTCACAATCTGACCCCATAATCCCGCTAGTGCCTTTCTTCGAGCGCTTCGCCTCCCAGGGCCTCAGTTTCCCTCTCTAAAATGATGACCGACCCCCAGTCTCAACTCTGGTTGGAGAATGATGCATATGCCCTTTCCCCCTGTGTGTTTGTACGCTTGGGTCTAGGAACAAAAACCTGAATGGATGTTCTTTTAAAACTGTCCTTTTTTCTCTGTGAGTTCGAGGCCAGCCTGGTCTACAAGAGTTCTAGGCAGGCTCCAAAGTTACAGAGAAACCCTGTCTTGAAAAACCAAAAACACAAAAACTGCCCTCCCACCCTTCCATGCCACCCTCATTAAATGTTAGACTCAGCCAATAAAAGCTTCGCTTTCGTGGGTTAGATTTTCCTCCCTTTTGCAGGATTCTCTGAGGTTTACAGGCATTAGTCAAACAGGAACTTTTAAAGCAAAACAAAAAAAAATTAAAAATAATAGCATAGTTTTGATGTTGTGGTCAGCTCTCCTAGGACTCCCTGATTCTGTCTATCCTTCCAGCACTTCCTCTAGGTATCTTGTCCCCTCCCCCCACCCTGATAACTGTCTCGGCACTCAGAGATCTCAGCCACCCTCTACCCCACAGCCCTGACCTTGCAGGCCAGCTCTGAGGGTGTGGCTTCCATCACAAGCTCTGGCTCAGACCCCAGAGTGCTATATACTCAGGCAAGGACCTTGCTCCCTGGGCCTCAGTATCTCTCAGGTAGCTAGAATCAGTGCAGGTCACCAGGGGTGGCCGCGCAGTACTTCCTGTAGTGCTGAGCCCCAGGGAGGCTGTGACAGCACCAGTTTCACTGATCACAGAGCCTTGTTGGGATGCTTTCTTTGGAGAGGGGCGCCGGAAGATGGTGTTGCTGTGGTTTAGAACCGCTAAACATTGTCCCAGGGCAGCTTGCTCTTACTGTCAGGCTGGAAGAGGGTTATGAGGATGTAAACTAAGCGTTCCAGAACGGGTTTCCAGGGAGATTGTATTGCTTGCTTTGGCGGGCCCAGTGTGCAGCCAGCACCCGTGGGAAATAGAGCAGTGTGCACTTCCTCACAGTCTCTCTCTTCCTCGAGGGTAGATTTTGCAAGAGTTCCGTCCTGGGGCCTTAGGAGTGAACCTGGTAGTGGTGGATACGGAAGCGGAAACTGAAAACAAGTACATGCTAAAGCAGGTAAGGAACAGAGCTCTGTGAGCCATGGGGTACGGTTCTGTAACCGTGGCTTTTCCAGTTCCAAGCTCACCATCCCAGGTTAGAAAGGCCTCTCCAATGCCCAGGATGCCCAGGAAGCCTGGTGGGGTAGGCTGTACCGTGGGACTTCCCAGAGTTCCATCTGTTCCCACGCACACACACTTTGGTGAGGAGAGACACTGTTTGACTCTGCTAACCCCAGTGCTTGTCTGCATGCCCACTGTCATCTCACTGGCCCCAACAACCCTGTCAGGAGTCCATCCTCACCAGGTTTGCAGCTTCCGAGAGGATTTGAATTTGATAAGCAGTAACATGGTAGTACTTAGTACAGAACCATTGATCTGACCAAAAGGGGGGGGGGGTCACAGAGACTGAGCAAAGGGCACAGAACTAGCCCAGCTGGGGTGGGATGTAGACCCACAGGAGCACCCCAAGAGGAGTGGCTGCTGTGTAAGTCCCTTATACACCTTCCTCTGGGATGGTGACAAGGACCTTGGGGATTGGGGCCTGACCATATTCTGCCAGGTCTCCCAAGGGCTGCAGCCCCAGGGGGCGGGGCTGGGGCGTTTATGTACCTTATTGCTAGCTAGCCTGGGATCAGCTGCCTTGTCTCACACGCCAGTGGCCTAAGTGGCTGCCTGTCTTCTGAGCAATTAAAAGAGTTTTGTTTTGTTTTGTTTTTTAAAGCTAGCCACATCAGGTTTGATGCACACTATAAACTCACAGCATTTGGGAGGAAGACCTTAGCGCTGGAGTTCAAGGTCAGCTTGGTTTTTCTAAATAGAAATCAGGTGAGGGGTTATAGGCAGGAGCCTGCGTGTCTTTCCGGTCCTCTGTGTGTTTGTAAGACGGGTACGGAGGTTGATAATATCTCATATATTGACGCTGTCTCAGCGGTCACCGTGGCTTCCTCCTCTCCTATCTGACAGCTGTGTTTCCTCCCAGCAAGTGCTGCTTCAGCGCGGTACGTGGCCCAGCCTGTCCTCTCTTATGGCTTTAGCTAGATTTGTGTTTCCGCAGAATAAACAACTGTGATAAACATCTTTAGAGATTTTTTTATAGGGTCTCCTCCCTTGAGCACATATAACTTCCTTAGGAAAAAAATCCACGGAGTAGGACTTCAGGAACCATTGAAAGATTTTACTGGTTCGATTTGTTTTGTTTTGTTTTGCTTTGTTTGAATACCTGTGTAGCCCTGGCTGTCCTGGAACTCATTGTGTAGACCAGGCTGGCCTCAAATTCACAGAGCTCCATCTGCCTGCCTCTTCCTATAGAGTCCTGGGATTGAAAGCATGCGGAACTACACCACTGAGCTAAATCCTGTCCCCAACATCGCTGGTTCAATTTGTTCTTTACGTTATTTTAGAATAAGTGGTTTGGTTTGGTTTTGAGGCAGGATTGGACCAGGTTTTTCTTTTCTTTTCTTTTTTTTTTTTTTGGTTTTTCGAGACAGGGTTTCTCTGTGGCTTTGGAGCCTGTCCTGGAACTAGCTCT
>NC_022011.1:50263276-50277420 GCF_000317375.1 Microtus ochrogaster | reverse complement strand
AGTTCCAGGACAGGCTCCAAAGCTACAGAGAAACCCTGTCTCGAAAAACCAAAAAAAAAAAAAAATCTTCTTGTTGAAAGGTGGTGGCACACACCTTTAATCCCAGCACTCCGGAGGCAGCAACAGGAAGATCTCAGAGTTCAAGGCCAACCTGGTCTACAGAGCTAGTTCCGGGACAACTAAGGCTGCACAAAGAAACCCTGTCTGAGAAAAAAAATGTTCTTGTTTTCTTTACATTTGTTTAGTGTGTGTGTGTGCGCGTGCATATGTGTGACTCTTAACACACCTGAGGAGTTCAGAGGACATCTTTGGGGGATTGGTTCTCTCCTTTGCCTTCGCTCACTAAGTCAGCTCACAGTTTCTGAAGATGTTTTTCTTCAGTGTTGGAACTGTAGTACAGTGGTGGGGTTTGTGCATCAGTTGCTCAGAACCCTGGGTTCTATCGCCAGCACTGAACGGGAATTTTTTTCTTCTAGTTATAAAAGAAGAACAATACAAACTTTGGAAGCACACAGAGAAAATATTTACAAAGAAAACATAACCAGTGTGTTTGCTGAGTGTGCCAGTGCACACCCAGTCCTGGCATTGAATGGGTCTTGAGTTGGAGGCAGCCTGGACTGCATGTGAGGCTCAGACTCAAGGCTGAGATGTGGCTGTGGTAAAGCAGCAGCCTCAACTACGCGAGGCATGAAAGAAGGAAGGGCCAGGGAAGGGTGGGAGGACGGTGGGCTGTAAGTTACCCTCACAGCCACAGATGGCCTCAGTTTCAAGCTTCATAGACAGCGCTATAAGCACTTTCTTTGGGCCTTTCTAGCAATGTCACCCGAGGTGAGATGCATCTCCTCCTCCATGATGGTCACTTGCCGGTTGGTTTCCTTCTGGAGTTGCCTGTCCCTGCACACTGCCAGTCAACATCTCTTGTGTCATACACAGCATCACTGGGGCAGAGGAGGACCTAGTGACATTCTGACATGTGGAAAGAGCATGGGACGGTCCACCATCTCACGGACATGTTGTCCATTCCCAATGATGTGTACCAGGCCGGGTGCTTTCCCACCCAGCTTCCAGGCAAAACTATTGCCCATCTGGCCACAGAGTCCAGGAGGCCATTTCTGCTGCCTGACTGGGTTTGTTTCCTAAGTACTTTTCTCACTGTGACTTTGCGCAGTACTGTCTCCAGCCCAGCCTGCTCTCTCCTCTCCTGGCGCCCACTCTGGAGTCCCACACCAGCCTCCTGGCCTCTCCCCAGCAGGCTGCACAACTTCCTTGCGCACACACACATGGCGCCCCCACCCAGAGCCGGTGACCCACCTCTTGGTTGGAACATGTAGCAGAGCAGTACTGACTGAGACACTCTGTTCCCTTTCTGTACAGCTGATGTCCCTGATGAAGCTCCAGCACCCCAACATCTCTCTGTACCATGAGATGTTCATCATGTGGAACAATGAGGTGGGTTGGAGCACCTACAGCCCAGCCGCTGACCGCACGGATCACTGAGAGGCTGGCATCGCCTGGCTCCTATGTGTGATCTCAAATGCTCCCCTAACAGCCTCATCACAGGAGGCCTGTCAGCCACTTCCACACAGTGGGTAGAAGTCAGTTAAAACAGGAGGTCAGGTGCTAGGCTTCAGACTGCATCTTTAATGGTGAGGTTTTGGCTTCTGTGGAAGGGGCTGATACTGGGAAGCTGCTCTTCTGTCCCCTCCCTCAATTGTCCCCACGCTGTGGACTCCTTACTCTCCTGGCTCCAGAACAGTTACTAAATAGGAGAGCAGAGTAGGAACACTATTCTCAGTTTATGATGGAATCTGAAGCCCCCATACCTCACAGTGGATCCTGAGAGGGGCTTCCCAGACCTGTGCCCTATTGGCAAAGGACTTCCTGTCTCAGTAATGACTAGGGCTTTCCTAAAGCCCACCTGCAGAGGGGACTGAAGGGCCTCCACTCTGTCCCATCTCCACATCAGTTTCCTTGCTGGGTTGACAACTAGGGGCTAGAGAGGGCACTCACTGCACGTACCCCTCAGAGTTTCCCAAGCACCCTGCTGCTTTCAGAGAGGACGTTTCATTGGAGGAAACAGATCTGGCCACTGGCTACAATTGGGCCCTGAGCAGGGTGGGATCCTCAGAGGAGCTCCCAGAGTCTTAAGAGAGGAACTGTTCACCAATCGAGGAGTAAGGACAGTTCCACAAAGGGCTCTGCACACACAGAGGCCAGGAACAACCACAGGGCCCGCTGCGGTATGGCATAGGAATGGGCACAAGAGAGTAAGGGGGCCCCACTGGGCAGTGCTACCATTCATTGCCACCACAGACGGTGGCCATTGGAAGATGCCCTGGAGTAAGGGGTCCTACACAGCCCCCAGACCCAGGCTTTGAGCAATTGGTTAAGGGGCCTTGTGTTCTGACAGATCTCCTCTCTGTTCCTCTGCCTGGTGATGGACTATTACGCCAAAGGAACCTTCCAGAATGTCATGGAGTATAAGAGGAATAGAAAAGAGACTATTGACTCTGAGGTAAGAGACACTCTGAGCCACCAAGTCTGGTGGCCACCTAAAAGTCCCTGCAGTAGGAGACAGAGGAGCCGAAGGGTCTGACCTTAATTAAGTTTCTCTTCCATGTACGGAGGCATTCTACCACAATATGCACGTATCTCAGTTGCATATTTTGATGCACTGTGCACATACCACCAGCAGCCCAGTGCTAAGGGTTAGACATCCTTAGGACCCAGAAAGTTGCAAGGCAGAAGCATCTGATGGGGTTCTGCTTCCAGAGACTTTAACGCACTTCCTAGAGGTCATCGAGGTGAGTTCAGTGTGTGGCTCAAATACATGCTGTCCACTCAGCCCTATGCCTTTCAGGCCTAGCCATGACTTGCTTCTCCCTGTGGTCAGCTAGACACCTTTGTTCATGGCAAGGCAGTGCCCAGTGGCTCTGCCTCTCCTGCACAGATGAGCCTTTGGTCACCCCCAGTCAGGGCTGTAGAGTAAGGCTGCCAGGAGCATTGGGGGAAGGGCTCGTTTCTTGCCTAATTACCCAGGACTGGGTTCCTGAACCCGACAGCAGAAGATGTGGCTTCAGTAAGCATTCTAGCAGAAGCATGTTGGTCAGGGTTTACCTTCCCCAGAAGCAAAGAGGGTTCCCTTCCATTTGGTCCTCTGGTCGGTTATCATGGGGCCTGTGTTTTCCCTGTCAAGAATTGAGGGGCTAGTGACATTTTGTTATGACTTTAATTTGCACTTCCTGTCATTAGACCAGGGAAACACATTTTTTAGATATGTGCTTTTGTTTGTTATGTTGTGTTTTTTTAAAAAATATTTATTTATTATGTATACAATTTTCTGTCAGTGTGTATGCCTGAAGGCCAGAAGAGGGCGCCAGACCTCTTTACAGATGGTTGTGAGCCACCATGTGGTTGCTGGGAATCGAACTCGGGTCCTTTGGAAGAGCAAGCAATGCTCTTAACCACTGAGCCATCTCTCCAGCCCCTGTGTTTGTTTGTTTGTTTGTTTTTTGTTCTTGTTGTTTTGCTTTATTTTTTGAGGTGACCATGAACTCACTCAGTTCTGGAATTATAGGCCTCCAGCAACATTTTGGCCATTCAGAGTTTTCTTCTCTGCCTGTTTAACTCCTCTGCACATTTAACTCCTCTGTCCATTCAAATTTTTTTCTTGTTTATTTGTAGACATTCTTTACATATGGTAGATATCAGTGTGGGGCTTGCCAGTTCACTTGCTTGATACTACCTTGTGATAGGCAGTTCTTGGGGTAATGGAGGCCAGTTGATGAATATCCTCCTGCGGTCAGGACCTTTTGGTCAGAGGTCACGGGGCTTTCCTTAGTTTTCTTCTAGACCCTTATAAGCTTTCACTTTAACCTTTGGGCCTAGTACCCTCCAGAGATGGTCTGAGCATGCTTCCCTCTGAGACTTTCTGTGCACCTGTGGGCCAGACACCATCTCCCCGAGAGGCTCAGAGGAGGCATGTAGCTCATTTCATTGCTTGCACCTCAGGAGCAGGCTCTGGGGTGGGCTTGCACCTTTGACATTGGTAGAAATCTGGGAAACCATTAAGTGAGCTCCTCTATCAGGATAGGGGCCACGGTGTGCTTACCGGGAATATTCTAGCCTACATCCATCCTGGGTCGGAGCTTCATCGCATGTCTGCCCGGGAGAGGGGAGCATGGCCTCTGAGCTCACTTCCTCTTCCTCCCAGCATTCTGTTCTGTTTACTCCTCCCACCTATGTTTTTTTTTAAATATTTATTGATTTATTATGTATACAATATTCTGTCCATATGTATGCCTGCAGGTCAGAAGAGGGCACCAGACCTCATTACAGATGGTTGTGAGCTACCATGTGGTTGCTGGGAATTGAACTCAGGACCTTTGGAAGAGCAGGCAATGCCCTTAACCGCTGAGCCATCTCTCCAGCTCCCCACCTATGTTTTAACCTATGAGGCCAAGCAGTTTCTTTATTACTTAACCAATGACCTTCCTCCATCAAGTAGCCACTGGCAGCCCCAGGGCACCCAGCATCTCCAGCATGTCACTGCCCCACTGACTGTATGGTCATATGCACCCAGCTCTGCAGAGACTGCCCTTTAGGAAGTTCCCAGGCCCCTTCCAACACTGCATCCCCTACTTCTTCCTCAGTGGATGCACACCATGCTGAGCCAGTTGCTGGATGCCATCGAGTACCTGCACCAGCTGAACATCATTCACAGGTGACGATGGGGACTGTCCAAAACTCCCAGGTCCAGATCTGAGCAGGATGGGGCATCTTCTTTGAACTCCCCGTCCGCTTGTCTGAGAGAACAGGGCACCTCCCCAGGAAGCCTCTGAGCGCCTGACTCACCCCAAAGTCACAGGGCTGTGACAGTGTGGGGGCCGGGCGGGGTGGTTCTAAAGGGCAAGGGAACAGAGATAAGATGCCAACGAAGAGAGGTGAGGTTGCCTGCAGTAGCACAGCCTCTGGACAGGCCAGTATGAGTCGGGGCAATCCAGGCCTATCCTTTGACCCCTGCACCCAGCTTCAGGCCCAAGATCTACAGTGGGAGGATCTGGGAGATAGCTTCCACCAACACGGGCCGTACGTGCAAAGTGAATGGGTGCCCATGTTAATGTCACCGGCGGTACAGAAGAATGGGTACCTTCTCCAATAAGGGGCCTCAGTGCTTGTACTTTCAATGGAGAAGGGGTCTTCCCTAATGTACAGAAACTGAATAGAAGTCATATTTTGTTGTCTGGGTTTCTGTCCTGCCCGGAACAATTGTCCCGCACCACTATTTTAAGAAACAATTATTTGCCGGGCGATGGTGGCGCACGCCTTTAATCCCAGCACTCGGGAGGCAGAGGCAGGTGGATCTCTGTGAGTTCGAGACCAGCCTGGTCTACAGAGCTAGTGCCAGGACAGGCTCCAAAGCCACAGAGAAACCCTGTGTCGAAAAACCAAAAAATAAAATAAAATAAAATAAAAAAATAAAGAAACAATTATTTAATATGAGCATGGCATTTTCTTGAAGAGTGAAAAGGGCTGGACCTGGCTTGGGAGAGCAAGCTTAAGGCTCAGGTGTGTGCTAGCCCTGCTCAGGCTGCTGCATGGCACCAGGGGTCCCTGCTTTTGGTTGCAGGAACCTGAAGCCTTCCAACATCGCCCTTGTCAATGAAAACTACTGCAAACTGCAGGACTTGAGCTCCCAGGCACTGATGACACATGAAGCCAAGTGGAATGTCCGAGCAGAAGAAGGTGGCCGGGGAGAGGGGGTTGTCTAGGAATGTGTGCCAAGGGAGGTGGTGGCTCTTGGCATCCAGAGGGCAGTGGCTACTCTTAGGGCTGGTCTTTTTGGCTCAGATGGTCCAGAGACCTCCTACCTAGGGCATAACACAGTAGACATGCCGCTGTGGGTAAGGCACAGGGCCCAGAGGATGCCAGCCTGTGAGAAGGAGCCCTCAGAAGCACAGCAATGGTCGTGGGCCTCTCTAGAGATGCTGATTCTTGTGGGGAAGAGAGCATCCAAGAAGGACAGAAGCTGCATTTAGTGTTACACAAGTCTTCTGGGATGTAGGCACTGACCATGCATGATCCACAGAGGCCCAAAAATAGCCCAGGGGATGAAAAGATGGTAGGGTAAAAGGGATGGAGTAGCAAGCCTGCTAACAGCTGCCCAGATAGACAGAGCAACCCTGGGAGAGAAGTCAGAGTCCTGTGGTGGCAGAGATTGTCCTTGGCACACCGAGTATGGGTGAGTGAGTAGATGAACGGGCAGACGGATGCATGGACTGGCGATTAGGTGGGCACATGGAAGGGTGGTTTGGAGGTGTCGATGGTGTGTTCCTTGGGGTCTGACTTTGCCGTTTGACTGGGAAATGAAGTGACTACCTGAGGCCAGGCATGCTGATAGAACAGGGCAAGGGCCCTGTACTTTCATTTCTTTCTGCAGGGCTCAGGTTTAGGAATGAGGCAGGGCAGCCAGAACTTTGCCCTGAGGTCCTGACATTTAGAAGGGATAAGCTGTTCAAAGAGGGCCACACTTTAGTTTTTCTGGAATATGTCTTTCCCATCTCTTGCTTGCTGCCACACTGATAGGCAGCCACTCGGGCCAGCCTGCCAGATAGCACCCAGATGGACAGGCCTCCCTGGTGAGGTTAAGGTCTGTCCCAACAGTGGGTTCATTGCTACAGCTTGCGATTCTCATCTGGCCCAAGGAGGGTGACCGAAGGGTTCCTGACGTGAGCCCTTGCAAAGGAATACTAAAATGGGGACAGTGTGGCTGAGTGTGCTGGAGCAAGCCTGATGTCTCGGCACTAGGAGGCAGAAAGACCTGGGGTTCAAGACCAATATGGGATACAGGTGATCCTCTCTCAAAACACCCAAAAGGGGAGTGGTAGTGCTGAGGCAGGTTTGCTCTGCTGTTTCCCTGTCCCCAGGGAACATGGGACGCAGTGGTTCTTCCACCTTGATCTTGCCCACAGACCCCTGCCATAAGTCCTGGATGGCTCCTGAAACTCTCAAATTCTCCTTCACCTGCAAATCTGACATCTGGTCCCTGGGCTGCATCATTCTAGACATGGCTACTTGCTCCTTCCTGGATGTAAGTGTCTTGTGGAGAAGCCACCTGCCCTCATTCTTCTTACCATACTACCCTGACTTTCTCTCTGTTCCATGTAGGCTATAGGATGTTCACTTTCCCCAGGCCCCTGCCTCAGCTCTTGCTCAGCCTGGTGAGGGAACACTGATAGCAGCGGTCATCTTCATGGCTCAGAGAAGTCCAAGTCAGATGCTCTTTTTCCTTGAAGGACACAGAAGCCATGCACCTGCGGAAGGGCATCCGCCAACATCCAGGCAGCCTGAAGCCCATCCTGAAGTCTATGGAGGAGAAGAAGATCCCCGGTGCAGAGATCTTCTGTTTGCTTCTGCCCTACATGCTGCACATCAATCCCTCTGATCGACTAGGCATCAAGTGAGCCCAGGGCTGGGTCTTCTTTTAGCCTATCAGTGTACCTCTGAGTATCTTCCCACCTTCACACACGGAAAGCTGTCCTGATTGGTCCACATATATTCCTTAAGTACTTGGCAGCCACTAATCTTGAGCATATGCTGGGGGGTTTTTTGGTTTTGTTTTTTTAAATTGGGTCTCACTCTGTGGCCTAGGCTAGCTTTGAATCCTTAGTGATCTTCCTGCCTCAGCTTCCTGACTGCTGGAATTAAGGTGTGCACATCTGGCTTAAAAAAAAAAAAAAGATGCAAGCAGCTCTGCTTTCCCAGGGACTGTAGAACAACTTCAAGGACACGCATCACTTTCAGGAGTCCAGGGAGTTTCTGTTCTAATAATGTCAGTCAGAAACCCTGTCATGTTTTTGTTACTGTTTCGGCTTGGTTTTTGGAGACAGTTTCTCTGTAACTGCCCTAGCCATCCTGGAACTAGCTTTGTAGACCAATCTGGCCTCAAATTCAGAGATCCACCTGCCTCTGTCTCCCAAGTACTGGGATTAAAGGTATGTGCCACCATACCTTTATTTATTATTTATTATTTATTTATTATTTTCTTCTGCTTTCTCTCTCTCTCTTTTTTTTTTTCAAGACAGGGTTTCTCTGTGCAGCCCTGGCTGTCCTGGAATTCCCTTTGTAGACCAGGCTGGTCTAGAACTCAAGAGATTCATCTGCCTCTACCTCCTGAGTGCTGGGATTAAAGGTGTGTGCAACCACCACCCAATGTTCATGTTTTTAAGGAAGAAAGGGGCATAAAGCCAAAGTTCTGGACCCAGGACCACCCTTGAAGGCCCTTCCACAGATAGAGTCTACTTCATAGAGTAGAGCAGGTTCCTATAAATGGAACTATAAAGATGGTTACTAGCTACACATGAGACACAGTGAAGCCCTACTCACCAGGAAGACTGCTGTTTAGCATCTGCCACTATGGGTCACCCACAGCCCAAGGCAGAGGGAGGCTCTTATGGAAAGCCACCTGTATTCTCTGTTCCTTTGCCAGGGATGTGATCCGAATCACCTTCATGAGCAGCTCCTTCAGAAACTCCTGTGTTGCTCTGAACATGCACCGGCAGGCGGTTCCCATTTTCATCACTGATGTGCTACTGGAAGGCAACATGGCCAACGTCTTAGGTGACAGTGGGGACACGGGGCAGTGCTGGGAGCTGCTGTGGCCTTGGCATTAGTTTAAGAGGCTTAGTGTCGGGGCTGGAGAGATGGCTCAGCGGTTAAGAGCATTGCCTGCTCTTCCAAAGGTTCTGAGTTCAATTCCCAGCAACCATATGGTGGCTCACAACCACCGGTAATAAGATCTGGTGCCAACTTCTGTCTGCAGGGACACATGCAGGCAGACCATTGTATACATAATAAATAAATAAATAAAAGAGGCTTAGTGTCTCCCACAACTTGGTCCTAGACCTGCTGCTTATGCATGATTAGTGAGTGGTCAGTTTCCAGGCCCCCCCCCCCACGCTGTATACCCTGCCCTGGCTTAAGCAGCCTGGCCCTGCCTGTGTTTTCCCCGCTCCTCCATCCCCTGCTCCCACTGGACAAATCCCCTGTGTGGTTAAGACCTGTTCAGTGCCCATGTTGTCCAGAGTCCTATGCCCTTTGACTCCACACCCTGGATGCTGGGTGTCTTCCTCACTTGCTGTGTGCTTCCTGTGTGCCAGAGTGTATGACAGCAAGCACGGCCCTCAGTAGGCTTCCTATATGTTCTTGTTCCTGCAGATGTCATGCAGAATTTCTCCACCCGACCAGAGGTCCAGCTCAGGGCCCTTAATAAGCTTGTGACAATGCCAGAGGAAGATCTAGGTAATGGTGCAGGCACCTCCCCCAGGCTCCTGGGAAAGGCTGGGAGGTGGAAATGGAGCAGTGTGGATGGGGGTGGGAACTGCCAGCCTTTCATTTCAGGCTGCTAACTGGAATTCTTCCTGATCCCATGCTTACTAGCAGAGGAGGGTAGGAGAGAGGCTGGCTTTTCCGCATGATTTCACAGGTCAACAGGAAATCCATCTAGCATTAGGAAGGCTGAGGCAAGAGGACTGAGACCTGGACAACTATAGGAGAAAGGCCTTGTTTAAAGTTTCAGAAAGGGTCTTACTAAGTTGCTCATGCTGGTCTCAAACTCTCTGTGTGGTCCAAAAAGTCCTTGAACTTGTGGTCCTTCTGCCTCTGCCCCTAGAGTACCTACAAGTGTGCACCATCACACCTGGCTAAAGAGACCCATCCATCTGTCCCACCATCTCTACAGTGGGCATCTGCTTACTTCTCATTTTCCATTTTTATAAACAGCACCACGATTGACCACTTGGCATACGTGGCTGCGCGTGCTTGTACCCCTGGATATCAAGTGTAAATGCTGCATACCATCTTCCACAAGCACACCAACTTGCCCTCTTACCAGAATGCTCAAGAACAACTCTTTCCTGGCATTACGGCTTCTTGGGAGATTTTAAATGTCTGAAGACATGCTTTCCTGTCTCTCCTGCTCCCATGTCATACTCGTCTACCATCCATACACCCTTCCCTCCAGCTAGTTCGTCACTTCCTTCCTTCCTCCATCTGCTCACTCACCCGTCTTACCCATTCCTCCATCTACCTGTCCATCCACAAAACACATCCAGAGGACACCAAAGATCTGTCTGAGTGGTTAGGACAGCAGAGGTTATAAGGAGGCTGATGTGTGACTCCTAATGAGTTAACAGACCCCTCATATTGGCCGTTACTCTCCCGAAGTCCCTTTTATAGTGAGACTGTAGCCGAGATAAAGCCCAGGGCAAGACAGTTGTCTTTCTGGATAACAGGGGCTATAAGCCCAATAGTGGGCCTCATCCACCACCCCAGAGCTGCCTCTTCCTCGGCCTCGTCAGAGTGAACATCCTGTGGTTATTTCCTGGGCACAAGTGTTCCTCAATCTGACATTGTTTTCATAAGCCAAGTCTCAAGACAGTGACAGCCACAGGGGCTGGGTTTACACAGCCATTTTTTTTTAATTTATTATGCATATACACACCAGAACTCATTATAGCCGGTTGTGAGCCACCATGTGATTACAGGGACTTGAACTCAGGACCTCTGGAAGAGCAGCCAGTGCTCTTAACCTCTGAGCCATCTCTCCAGCCCCCTTATACAGGCATCATTGACTCTCAGCTTTGGTATCTAAAAGTGAGCTGAGAAGACTTGCTTTTTTTTTTTTTTTTTTTTTTTTTTGGTTTTTCGAGACATGGTTTCTCTGTGGCTTTGGAGTCTGTCCTGGAACTCGCTTTGTAGACCAGGCTGGTCTCGAACTCACAGAGATCCGCCTGCCTCTGCCTCCCCAGTGCTGGGATTAAAGGCGTGCGCCACCATCGCCCGGCAAGACTTGCTTCTTGAAGCTGCTTCAAGTATATGCCTTGGCAGAGCTGGGCATGGTGTCATTGTGCCTGTGGTCTTTTACTCAAGAGGCTGAGGCAAGAAAACCACTACAGCCCAGGAACTCCAAGTTAGCCTGGACAACACAGGATGTGGACCTTGGCAGATGGTCTACTTCATGAGCTCCATGAACACACAGGCTGCTCATCCTTCTCTGCCCTTGTGTTCACCCACATGGATCCTCTGTATTCACTAGTGGGCTCCCAGCAGCCTCTGGGTCACACAGCCCAGCTGCTCCTGTGCCTCACTGTGCTGTGTGCGGTACAGGCTTGCCATGGCCCCCAGAGCTGGTGGAGGAGGTGCTCAACATCATCAAGCAGCACGAGAGGATCCTGGACATTCTGCTCAGCACCTGCTCCCTGCTGCTGCGTGTTCTGGGCCAAGGTAGGCACCAGACTGGATGGAGAAGCCCCACCCTCCTGGTTCCTCTGCCTCACCAGCTCCTCCAACTCCCCACTCATCCCCAGCATCTGTCTTTCCAGTCTATTGTTCCCTTCTGTGCCTATGTAACTCCATCTCAGAGAGAGGGCATAATTAACGTCTGCACTCACCGGGTCTACATGGGGTCAGGGACCCTGCATAAGCCCGTCTCTCTCAACTGTTCCCCAGCTCTATCATAAGAGCTGGACAGGATGGTCTAGTGGGCTTGGAGGGTGTGACTGCCAGCAGGGGGACAGCACTCTGCCGCTGAGCTCCCCCAGCACTCAGGAACAGGAAGAAAACAAGCTACATCTTTAAGCCTGGAGCATCTAGTTAGCCCTTTACCTTTCTAGTCTTAATACTGAGGGCCTAACCACCACACAGATTGTGTCTATTTTCAGGGAAGAGGGGGTAATCAAATCCAGGTCCTCTTGCATACTAGATAAGCACTCTACCACCAAGCAAGAGCCCACAAATTCCACTAAATATTCATTGGGAAGGACCCAGCAAGGTCTTGGAGGCCAGAACTGGAACTAGATGCTATAAGCTTGCTGGTGAGCAAGGCCCCCATCTTTACAAAGACCCGACCTAAATAACAGACAGATCTGTTTCTTTAGTTCAAAGAGATGATGTTGTACCCACTAGGCTCAACCTTAGAGCCCCAACTGTGGGGTTAACCCACGTTCTTTGTCTGGCTCCATCAGCACTGGCACAAGACTCAGAAGCTGAGATCCCAAGGGACCATTTTATCATCTCTTTTCTGATGAATGCCTTGAGGAGCCACCCTGAATCTGAAAGGCTTATTACCATGGTTTACAACCTGCTCACTATCATCTCCAGCCAAGGTGAGTGTGCTGGTCTTTTTCTGTCCTTCCTTTCTACTCTAAAAATCCAGGGACGGAACAGAGGCCTTGGGAGATGGGCAGGAGAGGAGCTCATTCTCAAGATGGATAGCCATACTGTTCTCTGCTCTTAATGGCAGCATGGGTACTACTTGGAAGCTGAGGACAGTGGCCAAGAATCAAATGAGTAGTTAACAGGTCAGGTCAAGGTTAGACACTGAGCCACTCCATGCCTTTGGCTTCTCACCTACACTAAGCCCACTTGAGTGAGAGGCTTATTAGAGGTAGGTATAAAATAGACCAGCCAGGCAGGCTAGGGATTGCATCAGCCCAATGGGAAAAGGATTTTTAGATACCTTTCCTCCAAGTGTTTGTGGTTGTCCACAGGGTTGATCTCTGAAGAGCTGGAGGAGGAGGGGTTGTTTCTGCTTGCCCAAGAGCACCTGGACCACTTCCAGGAGGACAGGGACATCTGCCTTGCTATCCTGAGCCTGCTCTGGTCCCTCCTGATAGATGGTGAGGCCCTCCCTTTACAAGCCCCACTGCATGAGACCTGCTAAAGCAGTGGCTTTCAACCTGTAGATTGCGACCCCTTTGGGGGCTGAACAACCTTTTCACAAAGGTTGTCTAAGACCGTCAGAAAACAGATATACATTATGATTTGTAACACCAATAACTTTATGGTTAGGGGTCATCACAACACAAGGAACTGTATCAAAGGGTCACAGCATTAGGAAGGTCGAGAGCCACCATAGTAGAGCCTCTGTATCAGCAGTTCTCAGTCTGTTACAACCTACAGGTTGAGAACCGCAGCTCTCTATCTTATCCCTTAAGCACAGGAGGGCAACCCCAGCCCTATAGGGCTCTTCTGAGAGCCTAGCACAGGGGCACAGTGAGACAAAAGTGAGATAAGAGAGGGAGGCCTTCAGGATGCCTATCCAGTGAGTAGGCAACCCTGGCTTCAGAGGTCAGCCAGAACTTGATGCCCTATCCTGGTTTTTGTTTTAAGATGGGGGTTCCAGGGCCTTCTAGATACTGTTTTGCTCTAGGAGAGAGGGTTCCAAGCCATGGCAGCTCCAGAAAACTGCAGAGATCCTGCTAATGTCACAAGTGCAGAAAGTCCTCATCTCTACTGATGAGTCTACAGTAGACGCTGGCATTGGAAAGCCCCAGTTTCTGAGGACATCTGTCCCCTTTGTCCTCTGCTGTTGTTGGTGGGAGAGAGCAGTATGGAGGGGTACACATAGAGCAGGTACCTCTCGTCATACGTGGCATGGTGTCTCCCACCCTTGTCCTCATTCTAGCTGCCACTTTGGACAAAGAGCCCTTGCAGAAGCTCTCAGTCGCAGTCACCTCGGTGCTGGCCATGCACCCCGAGGACGTGGAAATGGCTGAAGCTGGCTGTGCGGTGCTCTGGATGCTGTCCTTGTTGGGTGAGCAGCCTGAGGTCTTGGTAACAGGGAGGGTGACCCTGGACACATAAGGCAACAAAGTTTATGCTCTGTAGGCTGCATAAAGGAGAGTCAGTTTGAGAAGGTGGTAGAGCTATTCCTGAGAAGCATCCAGCTGTGCCCTGGCAGAGTTCTGCTGGTGAACAATGTTTGTCGTGGCCTGGCCAGCCTTGCAAAGGTATCTGGTAAGTCTGGGAAAAGACAGACTGCCACCATGGAGGTGGGACAGAAGCTAGCTCCCGGGGCTGGAGAGATGGCTCAGCGGTTAAGAGCACTGATTGTTCTTCCAAAGGTCCTGAGTTCAATTCCCAGCAACCACATGGTGGCTTACAACCACCTGTAATAAAAAAATCTGGTGTCAACTTCTGGCCTGCAGGGATACCTACAGGCAAAACATTGTATACATAACATATAAATCTTTTTTTTTTTTTTGGTTTTTCGAGACAGGGTTTCTCTGTGGCTTTGGAGCCTGTCCTGGAACTAGCTCTGTAGACCAGGCTGCCATGTGGGTGCTGGGAATTGAACCTGGGTT
>NC_022011.1:50243383-50263176 GCF_000317375.1 Microtus ochrogaster | reverse complement strand
CAGGCTGCCTCGAACTCACAGAGATCCGCCTGCCTCTGCCTCCCGAGTGCTGGGATTAAAGGCGTGCGCCACCACCGCCCGGCTATAACATATAAATCTTAAAAACAAACAAACAAACAAACAAAGCTAGCTCCCTGCAGTGATGTCAACCAGGTGACCCCAAACTGGAAAAGGAAAAACCAGTCTTCAGGAAACCCCACTGGGACTTCTCTATTTTGGTGTCTTGGGACCACCTCCCCACCTATACACATGGGATACCCCACAGCTGCATGGATTTCCTACATATAGGTCTGTCTCCAAGTCCAGGCTTAGGCCACCTCTTACACTAAGTACTGGCAGTTGTCCTTTGTAGAGAACTCTGGGCCCAGGAATGGGCCATGGTCAGCAACAGTGAACAGTAGGGATATTCCCACCCTTGGTCTGTAACGACCACTTCCCTTGCTCTAAGAGCTGTCTCCTTGGTCTCATTCCTGATGGGTTCTACTCAAGCCAGTCCACTGGGCTTCCCAAGCTGGTGGGACCTCCAGGAAGCAGTTGGGGATCTTAGTTCCTCCTGACTTATCCCTGACATCCTTATACACAGCACCCTGTGGGGAGGGTTCAGCCCTCTGAACCCTGTTAACTGATGCAGAATGTTAGGGCCACCTGTACAGGAGACCCTCCTCCACAGTGCCACAGCAGAGCTTCCGTGCTGAGGAGAAGAGGAACACAAGTGCTGTATTTCCCTTGGGAGTGGGGCTCGCTGCCAACAGGTGCAAAGCTATGCATGCTGCAGAGACAAAGTGGAACAAGCACCTCTTCCAGCATTTTACAGAGCATGGGTCAGCCCTGACTTCAGGAGCTTCCTTCACAGAAGGCTGGGATTCCTGGTCAAAGAGAGCTCTCCCAACCGCCTTATGACCATGGTCATGCTACTTCCCAGTGACAGTGGGTACAGGGGGCTGAGAAGTAAGGGCAGCTGCAAAGGGGCTATACTCGAATATATTAAAACCCAAATTCCCTTGCATCCCTCCCCTAGAACTGGTGGCCTTCCGAATAGCAATACTGGAAGAGGGCAGCAGCGGCCTCTACCTCCTCCAAGATATCTACCATCTCTACAATGATGACCCTGAGGTGGTTGAGAACCTCTGCATGCTGTTGGCCCACCTGGCTTCCTACAGTGAGGACCCTTTCCTTGTCCTCTCCCTGGCAGGAAGGGAAGGAGTCCCAGAGCTTGGTCTCAAACCCCTGTGACTTCCCACTCATTAACTCCAAGCAAAAGTGGTACCCAACTGACCTTATCTGGCTGGTGGGCAGGGATCCTGAATCTCACCACCTTCTCTGTTCCACTGCAGAGGAGATCCTGCCAGAGCTGGAGTCTGGAGGTATCAAGGACCTAGTCCGGATAATCCGGGGACGTTTTACTTCTAGCCTGGTAAATCACGGTGACACCTCTATCAAGCTGGAACACTTGTGTGGCACTGACCCAGAGCTCCACATGATGCTCTTCTATTACTCTCTTCCTGTGATGGGGCTAAATCCAATCTCAAGGGGGAAGGGTAGCTAGACCACTTCAAAGATTCCATCCGTCAGGGGGCTATGTCATCAAAGTAATTGCTCCTGGATCCTGACACCCCCGGAACAAATGGTTCACTTGTTTCCTCCTCCCAGGAGCTGATTTCTTATGCTGACACGGTACTTCAGGCACTAGATGCAGCTGCACACTCCAATCCCCAGAAGCAGCAGCTTGAACCTGCTTCAGAGCCGGAAGCCCCCAAGGTCTCCTCCCCACCTCAGAAAGATCCTATCTTCCGGCCCTGAAATGCTGCCCTTCTGGTCCTGGAGAGTACTGTATTTTGCACTCCTTGGTGAATAAAGAAGCCCTAAGCTGGTCATACCATGCCATGCCATGGTGTTAATGGTCCTGCACTGCAGGGTATTAGAAACGTCTAGATGATGGGAAGAAGCTAAGCTTCCACAAACTCCATTTATTTTTGACAGCGCTGGGAATGGGCCCAGGGTCTTGCACACTGCGGACAAGTGCTCTGAGTTCACATCTCAGTTCACAGCTCCATTCTAAGAGTTGTCAGGTAGGTCCATAAAGTTCACTGCTCACTCTGGACCTGTTGCCAGAAGACAGCAGGCAGATGCCTTTCTGTTTGCAGTGCACCAGAGTGATAGGATCTTACACCTCCAGGTGTACCTGTGCTCCAAGTCTCACCCAAGGACTATGTGGAGAACAGCATATTGAATGTTGGCATTTTTAGATGACTGAGCCAAGCAGGGAACATAGGAGAAAGTACCCACAGCTAAGTAGCTTTAAGAAAGTCCTCACTGGGCAGCTGCTATGTTGGCCAGATTGGCTTGCAGCAGACTGAAGGCCCTTGGATCCCTTAGGTCCAGCAGTGCTTATCCCCTTGCTCCTTAGGAGAAGGTGCTGAGTGCCCTGGCTGAATGCAGCTGTGCTCAGTGTTAAGGGTGGTACAGGTGGTTGGCATACACAGACACTGCAGCACACTCATCCATTCCAATCTCTCCTTCCTCTGAACCTACGCCACACCCAGACTTCTGTCCTGGTAGCAGAGTCCAGGAGGAGGAAGTTCCAGCAGCTCCCATGTCACACCCCTGCAGCCATGGCTCTGAAAACGCTCACCAGAGTAAGTCCCTGCTGTGCAGAAATCTGATGGGCCTCCATAATCCCATCCCAACTGCCACTGAAGAGTCACTGAAGGATGCAGAGGAGGTGGCAGTAGTAAGCTGGTGCTAAGCGTACTCGCTGCAGGGCTTTGGGGTGGTGGCTGGGGGGCGCCGGTCTGCAGTAATGCTCTCCCACTGCCGCTTTGCCATGATGTACAGCCTCATTGCTGCCTGGGCATCCTGGACCTGGGTGACACACAGCAATGTTGACTACCCAGCTAGTGAGAAGACATGGTGGCCAGAGGCCACAAAAGCAACCCTATGACTACTGAGTCTTCATGATAGCCACAGCACTGAGGCTACATGGCCAAGAGAGGCACATACTTCATAGGGTGACCGTGGTAAGGCGATGAAAGAAAATCATGAAAAATGGCTGGAACACCAGAGCACAAGCTAACTCCCGTGCTTCAGACTCAGCCACTCTGTTAAAACGGGCAGAAAGGGAAACCCTACAGCAGCAGGAAGCCGCTGAGATAGGCACAAGGGCTCAAAGAGGTAGAGGCTGCACTGCAGGGGAACCTGCTCTCCAGAAAGACTGATTGGCCAAGGTGGGGGGGGGGGGGCACTGTTGGGACTGAGAGCCCAGAACCATAAAGTCCTAAGGCACCTTTGTTAAGGTTTGGAAACGCTCTGTTCCTCCATGGCTCAAGTGCTGGAGCTAAGTCATCAACATGGCAGTACAGGGGTAACAGGACCTTTCAGTGTTGGGGCCTAGTGGGAGGTCAAAGGGTGCTAGAAGCACATTAGGTGATTCTTGGGGTACCAGTAAGTTCTGCCAAGAGTGAACTGCTGCTTCTCCCTCCTTGACATCTCTCTGATCAACTAAGCCTCATTACCATGAAGTCCCTAACCTCAGTTATTTAGTAAAATACTGCAAGTACACTAATAGTCTTCAATTAGACTGGTGAATTTTGTTTCAGATTCTTACAGAGTATTCTTTGTATTGAGTTCAAGTTAAATATAAATATTTAAGATATAATCAACATTTCCTGAGCCTGATCTGCCTAGGATCCTCTCTTCTATGTCTACGGTCAAGTGATACATAGGAACCTAGGTATTAAGGTCAGGGGCTGTTACCCAATGATACTTACTGAACAATGTTCTGCCTGCTGGACCCTGATCCCCAGAATTTTCTCACAAAGTTGTTTCAGAGATGGTCTTCCACTCTGTAGAGAGAAGGTGCATACCACTGAATGTGCTGCTTTCACAGGCTCTGCCCAAGGAGGACACAGATAGCCACACCTCAGTCCTGCAGTTTTCTTTCCACCAGGAGAATCTGTGGCATGTAGGGTTGCAACCATTAGCCCACTGTGGCTTATGACATTGCTTATCAGCCAATAAAGGAGGAGTTTGGGGCTGGAGATCTACCAAGTGGTAGAATGCTTTTAATTTTTAAATTTTTATTAGTGACACACAGATATGTCTATCTGCATGTGGGTATGTGCATGTAAGTGCAAGGCCTAAAAAGGCTAGAGGTGTCAGGTTCCCTGAAACTGAAGTTCTAGATGACTGTGAATCACCTGACAAGGGCTCTGAGAATTTAACACATGCTCTCTGTAAGAGCAGCAAGTGCCCTTAACCAGTGAGCCACGTCTGAGGAAACCTGTGGAGCCAGTTCTCTTCAGTTCCAGGGATCAAACTCAGGTTGCCAGACTCAAGCAGCAAGCCCTCTTAAAGGTTAAAATGAGAAACCAAAACAAACTAAATCCCTTTAGCCACGGGGGGGTCAGTGCCAGGGACCAGCCATGGTTCAAGACTCATTACGTACCCTTACTTGACTCCTGAAAGGTTTGAATTTTTGGGTGTCCCTGATTTTCTTTTTTGGATGATCAAGGAAGAGTACCTAGAAGAAAATGATGACAAGTATCTTCATTTCAGTCTGCAGTAGTGGAGCTAGCTCCCTTTCCCCTCTTCCAAAGAACCAGAAGGTGTAACACTCAGAAAAAGGCAGAGCTCCTTAAATTAATCGCTCTCCCTTAAGGGGAGGCCCAATATTAAGAACCATGTTAATAAAAATAAAATCTTGGCCAGGTGTGGTACACACTTTTAATCCTAGCACTCCGGAGGTGGAGGTGGGTGGACAAACAAAAACAAAAAACAAACAAACAAAAAAAAAACCAGAATAGAATAGAATCTTGACATCAAGATGCTGAGAAAAAAGTCAATTAACTAACCTGCAACCTTCTTTATCTGAACTGATTCTGTTCACGGGGAAGCACAAAATGAAAGTTAACAGCTTACTCTGCAACCTGGGAGACTTCACACAGCCCAAAAAAGTAACCCACTAGAGGAAGCATGTGTGTCCCTGGTGACAGTCTTCTCTAAGGTGATTCAACATATCAGCAGGCAGGTAACTTTCATTCATTTTCAATTGTAAACATTTGTTATTTTTATTTTTTTGGTGCGGGATGAGACCCAGGGCCGCATGCACCCTGCCACTGAGCTATGTGCCTAGACCCATACATTTGAATGGGAACTAAACTCCCACCTAGAGGTTCCTGAAACAGAGAGTAAAGTGGTACCACAGTTCATACCCAGCAGGCATCTAAAGGGGCAGCAGCTACAAGTCAGATGTCCTAGCACTGGGTGGTCTCTGTCACCTAACTGGCTGATGTGTGGCTGGTCGAGGGAGGTGATTAGCTGGAATGACACGGAGGAAACATGGGCCCATGCGGATCCTCACTAGGAACAGCTGAGTAGTAGCAGCAGGTCAGCTCTGCCAGCCTGGGATGCTGAGGAGCAGTGGGGAAGTATCTGGGTGTGTACCCACTGCTCTCATGGAGCCATCTCTCAATATCCCAAAACTCAGCTCTGCCACCCTTAAGCCTAATCCCTGTCTCCAAAGGATTAATCAAGATCTGCTTACACTGTGTGATTGTTGGTGGCACCCAGTAAGGTTCTGATGCCTGGCTTTAAATATCCACCATAGCAGACTGCCGCAGAGGTATCCCTTATGCCAAGTAGACTATGCTCCCATTTTCCTCCAATGGACCAGACAGCAGTTTGCTTGTGAACTTAAAGTGACCCATGTAATAAACTCAGGCTAGGTCTTCCTAAGATGCCAGGGGAGAACAGGAGGCTGGGCTTCCAGCATCACAGCCATGCCTAGATATGAAGTGGACAAACAACAAGAACCCCAGGGGTCTAACAGTGTAGAGAAATTTGTCTCTGGTCATGGGGCATACAGCTAGACACCAGACCATCTGCCAGATCAGACAGGTGACACTCAGAGTCCCCTTCATAGAACTGTCAGCACTCTGGCACTGGAACCAGTGTAGTCAGGACTCTAAAAACAAGTACCTAATGTGGTCTCTTAGACAGCAAGAGCCCAGGTACCTGACACTATTCCCAGAGAACTTCCAAGTCAAGATAAAAATTCAAAATGAAAATCCCCCCAGAGTGGTGCTTCTAGAGACAGGCATATGGGGCCGTGTGTGGCTCACATGAAAGAGCTATGGCCCCAAGACCAGCACCTTTAAATCATTGTGCAACGCGTGCCCCACCAGGATTCTGCCCTTCAATATTTCTGCCACTTCCTTCTTCACAACTTCAAACTCTTCTCCTGAAAACCAAGCAAAGAAGTGGTTAACAACACATAACTCACCTAGATTCTCACAGACGTTCCTCCCGTTCCCTGGTCAGACTGATGATAACAGGTCAGGCCCTTAATGATACACAGAGCTTCAATGGGAGGTAGACCCCTACAAGTGTCTCGCTGGACCTCAGGGACGTGCAAAGCCTAGGAGACCCACTGTGCCTTGTGCTCTGTTCCCACTTTTGGGGACAGTTAAAGAAAAAAAAAAGGGGGGGGGACAAGCTCTACTTAAAACCAACTAGTGGACTGGCAGCAGTTAGCAAGCCCCAGAGAAGCTTAAGAGCATTTAAGACTCTTAGGTATTCCTGACGATATGCTTCCCACTCAACACAACTCATACTTATGACTTCCCAAGTGGACTCAGACTGCATCTCTCCCACAGACAGTACAAGGAGGGCTGCATGGACCCGAGTCTGGTCTGCTGCTCTTTCCCAGCAGACATCCTTTGGGGACCACCCTGCCCCCACTCCTACCAAAATCACTTCTGCTCAACTCTGTTCAGAGCTAATAGGACCAGACTCCTTCTGAGATAGAATACAAGAGCTGCTGGTCAGCTTACTGTTCAACAGAGCCACCTTATTGGCCATGGATACCAAGAGAAGCAAACAGGCAGTGTGTGGTGAGGAATGGGGGAGAGATCACAAGGCTGCATCTCTAGCGATCTCCAGGTCTCTCTAGGAGGCAGGCTCAGAATATCCTAGATGTCCTCTCCTATTATAAATCAGACCTAGTCTCTGCTATGTTAGGTCACTTCTTCCAGCCACCTCCCTATCCAACCCCTGCTCAGAACCAGTCTTCTGATCTCCACCCTGTTCTCAACGTCCTGCTGGAGGCCTTACTGCTAACACTGCACTAGAGTTTCCCAAACAGATCCTGTGATCTGTCCCCCAGCTCCCATGTGCCCTACTCACCCTTCATGGCTTCCCTCCTGGTCCCTAACACACTCCATTTTATTCCCCAATGCTATACAACAGAAAGAAATCCAAGAGCACTATCCTGCGTAGGAGGCAAAGAAGCAAGGACACAAATAGACAACAGCCAGGAAAGATACCTTTTGCATCTGCACAGTATGCTACTCTGAGGAAGAGGTAAGCAGTGCCAGGACCCCTGTCATGCCTTGTTCCAGAACACCAAGGAGAAAGCAGGAGAGAAATAAGTCCTGCTACCATCTCCATTGCTACACTCAAATCCTATGGACATCATACCCTGTTTCAGGTTCTCAGGCCGTATCCCACTGACTGCTGTCCTGTAGTCTGTCACGGGCTCAGTTGGCTTCACGTACTTGTCGTAAACACACTTCCCATACTGGTTCACGATGGACACGCGGGCTGCGATGCTCTCTTCCCCCTTGGGGCCCACGCCTACCATCTCACAGTCCAGGGCCAAGGCTTTTGTCAGGCTGAGGGGAACCAAAGGCCCCAGTGTAATAAATATCACAAACCGGGATTCTAGGCCAGTGAGCCAAGACCATTCATCACCATTTTGCACCCCTAAAACCTACTGAGCAGTCATGGCTCAGTGTTTGCTCCTCCTCCCCTGAGAGATTACAGCCCCAGAAGGCAGAACATTCCCAGCAGCCATGGCCCGAGCACAGCTTACCCGCTAAAGGCCTGTTCCTTCTCCAGGGTGATGTTACTCTTGCTCTGCCCCAGCCGCTTCCATACCAGCATGGCTGCCTCTGGGCCTATGGCAGCTTCAATATCATCTGGATCCACATCATCAAACCAGATGTCTTCCCTATGAGGCAAGGATGAGAGTGTCTGGCTGTGAATAGACATGGGGCACTGGATGCCTGTTGAAGGAATCTCTCTCCCTGTTGGTAGGCTGTGAAGAGTGGGAGGGCTGGCAGGACTGTGCCCCAGCACACTCAGTCCAGTTGAGCCGCTGCTGCACTTTCCTTTTACTGCTGTTCTTTCTTTCTCTAATACCTGTGATGGCCAGAAGAGGGCAGGCAAGGGATCCCCTGAAACTCTCGGAGTTATATAATAAAGTTGTGCACTTCCAGGAGGGAATCCAGGCCTATGAAAGAGCAGCCAGTACTCTTAGCCACTGAGCCAGCTCTCCAACTCCTCACAGTTGTTCATTAGTATCTGCAAATGTATCTATTATCCAAGACTTAAAACTACATATAAAACACAAAGAATGTAATTAACAGAAATGTGACCCACTTCAATAGAGTTGACCACTGACATCTAATTAAATTATAGATGTGTTATCAATCAGGATACACAGGCAGGAGGACTGCATGACACAGAGGCCAAGGCCTTGCACTGTCTCCACATTTTGGGAGAGTGAGAAAGACACAGTCGATATTAGATGTTCCATGGCTATCTGATGTCAATGTACTAACAGGCCTCTTGTTTTATGTTCCTTGCCTTCTTCACTAGGCTACCCTGACTACCCCCCATACAAATGCTAAAGTAAACATACGTATCTCCCCTACTTCTATCAGCCTTAGGAAGGAAGCAAGGATGAGAGTATCTGGCTGTGAATAGACATGGAGCACTGGATGCCAGTTGAAGAAATCTCTCTCCCTGTTGGTAGGCTGTGAGGAACAGGAGGGCTGGCAGTGAGGGGGCAGCACTGTGAGGGCTGGCAGGACTCTAAAAACAAGTACCTAATGTGGTCTCTTAGACAGCAAGAGCCCAGGTACCTGACACTATTCCCAGAGAACTTCCAAGTCAAGATAAAAATTCAAAATGAAAATCCCCCAGAGTGGTGCTTCTAGAGACAGGCATGTGAGGCCGTGTGTGTCCCCCTAACCCAGCCTGCCTGTAGGGCTCAGAAGAGGCAGCCAAACCCATACACTTTACCCTTCAGTGCTATGTCCTGTAGTCTAGTCTGTCATGGTTTCAGCAGATTTGACAAAACCGTCATAAACTTACTCTCCATACTGATTCCCAAGGGGATGCTTTCCTTCCCCACAATCTAGGGCCCAGATTTTCTTTAAGCTAAAGAGAAGGAAAGGCTCAGATAGCAAGAGCCAGACCGCCTTATAAGCACATCCCTTCGAGGAGAAGTATCACCACAGTGCTCATTAAGTAGCCAAAAGACACTAACACATGCTGTACCTCAGCTCCCCTAATCATACAGATGGCCTCACTGAAGAAAGGATGCAGAAACATGCCCAAAGCCATCAACTGGCAAGAGGCAGGGCTGGGCTTCACAGGACTCCTGGTTCCAGCACACATTAATGCCAAAGTTTTTGCTGGCCTTTCCTTTATGCCAAGCTCTACGCTGGGGTCCAAAGACACAGCACTGACTGTACAGGGTCTGCCTTCAGCAACCCACACTCTAGGGGAAACAGATGACAAGTAAACAAAACAAACCCCATAGGGTCAGAGAGGAAGACTGCACCAGGACCAGTGCTCATGTCTTCTCAGCGGGGAAGACGTGGAGGCTAGGTGCTCATGAAGGACCATCTGTATCTGTGGCCCAGTAGCAAAGGACATACCAGTCACCAAAGCAGAGCTGATACTCACTCAGTAGGTGTGGACTGATTCAAGACGACAGCTGCCTCCTTAGCTTTCCGCTTATGCTTGGTGTCCCCTTGATGAGAAGAGATGTCACTATACGTCCTCTTCTTGGCTCCTTTCTTCTGTTCTGTTGCAGAGGTATTTGTGGGAGGTACTAGTATCTTCCTGTCCTTCTTAGATGTAGACGTAACAGAACCCCTAGTGGTCTGGTCTTTTTCTGTTCTCTTCCTGTCTCCCTTTGACTTTTCTGAGGTCTCTTTTTTATTCTGCTGGATTATCTGGGAATGCATTTTGTCATCGTTCTGAGAGACAAGAGGTTTTTCTGGGACCTGTGACTTTTGTTTCAGCAGCTAATGGGATCAAAATTAAATATATGCCACATTTAAATTCTGAACTGACAAAGCACAGACTAAAGAAACGTATATATAAATGCATACACAAACATGTAGCTACCATCCACACACAATTCCAGTCACCATCACCAATAGAAAATTATTGGGAAAACCCTTTATTTTTAAAATTTTATTTTTATACGTATGGGTGTTTTGCTTGCATATATGTCTGTGCACCACATGCATGCCTGGTGCCCACAGAGGACAGAAGACAACACTGGATCCCCTGCAACTAGAGTTAGACAGTTGTGAGTCACCACATGGGTGCCAGGAATTAAACCAGGGTCCGCTGGAAGAGCATGCACACTCTTGATTGCTGAGCCATCTCTCCAGCCCCTGGAAAAGCCTTGTTTTTACTCTTAAGTCACTGGCATTGAGATTCTTTTCCTTGGCTTATCTCAACGCATAATCTGGCATCTGCTTCTTCACTCTGCATTTCAAACTCTAGGCCATGCATACCTGAGTGGCTTAACACCCAGAGCATTTCATTCTGGGGCAGGAGCATCATTTCCCTTCTTTAATGTGGAGTTGCACATAGAGTGACTTTCATGGTTGACACGCTGGGACACAATGATCACTTCCTTTACACTATCTCTGGAGGCTGGCTACAGCTCGGGGTCTGAGGAAGACCCAAGGGAAGGGAGAGCAATGGAAAGAAAAAAAAAATCCTATCAAACCAGAGATGGTTGATGAGAACCGCCACAGCTTTGATCTTTCTAGGCAGGGGCAGAGATCCAGGCAAACAATTCCTTCCCTGTTTTCAAATCCCCAGCTAAGACCCCAGCAAGATGACATCCAACTGCAGTGGATTTCTACTTACTCACCCCCCCTAAGAGTCAAGAGACCCGAAGGGCTTTGATTCTTGTAGAAACCAGAGCCAACTCCAAGTTCCCTATAGAAAATATGCATTCCAGGCATTTAATTTTACTAACTTTGGAGAGAGGGGGAAAAAAAACCCAACTGGCTTATAGAGCTGGGGCTGTCCACAGGGCTTGGCTGGTCCTGTGTGTACAGAGAGGAAAATGCACACTAAGGAACAGGTGGAGGTTATGGAAGTTCTAGGTTCTCTTTCTTATGAACTGAAGCTCCATGGCATACACTCGAGGATTGCCTGGAGGTCAGCAGATCAAAAAGCATGGTCAGTATCCCAGTTCTGCTATTTATGTGCTATGTGACCATTCTTAAGCCAAACCCCTAAGTTCTGTGTCTCAATTTCCTCATCTAAGAAACAAGGACAGTAACAGCATCTAGTAAGAATTTATGAATGAGGGTTGGGTATAGTGGTTCACACCCATAATCCAGCATTTGGGAGGCTACCCAACGTAGGAGGACTACCACTAGTGCGGGGAAACCCTGAGCTACATAAGTTCCAGAACAGTCTGGGCCGGAGTTCTGGGAAAGAGTTTAACACGTTGGCAGGGTGGCAACCGAGATATGGGATTTGTGATTGAGAAAAATAATTTGAGGGAAGCAGAGAGCAACCTCTGTAGAATGGAGAAGCACTGGCCACTACTAAAACTGTCAACAGGCCAGACAGCCACAACTACTGCCATGCCTACAGCCCGAAGTTCCCGTGAGGGAGTTCGTGCGGTGCTGCCCTTCCACGTTTTGAAACCACCCATCCTCCTTCGTAGTCTGTGGCTACCCGACCAAAAGTCCGGGATGAAGGTGGCCTGTCGCCAGTCTCACCTCTTGCAGCGCCTTCCAATTCTGAGAAAAGTTCTCTGGGGCCTTTGGTGGTCGGCCCGCAATAGTTGGCGGGCGGCTTCCCGGAGCCCCGCTTCCTCCCTGGGTTTTCCTCTTCCTGAACTTCTTCTTGGCTTTCTTCCGAGAGAGCTTCTCGGCAGGCCCCGCTTGGGGCACCGGCGCGGTGACCTTTGCCTTCATCGTCTTGCTCTCAGCAGCCCGACCCCGCAGGGAAGACTCGAACTCAGCACAGACGGCAGAAGCACACCGCAGGAAGCAAGCGCACCGCTACAGTGCAGCCCGGGTGGCGCTTCTCTTCGCGACCTGCTGGAAACTGAGTCTGCACCTCTGGTTCCGCACGTCTTCGAACTCGGCAACCGGACCGCTAGTTAACACCATACAGGCTACCTACCTGGAGATCGTCCCCGTGACTGACAACATAGAATTTGACAGAAGGGAACCCAGGCCTTCACCAAGATTAGGAGTCGTGAGAGGGAGGGAATGAAGAGAAGCAGGGACACCGGAAAAGGCTTGGGGGACCACTCTCGATGTGGCACCCCGCGGAAGGCCGGAAGGAGCTGGTGTTGGTTGTTCTGTGTACAACCACACTGCGCAAACTCAGGATTTCCCGGTTTACCCAATCTTAGGGTTGCAAAGGCGCGCCAGCTGTTTCTGATAATAATGGTAAAACAAGATTTTAATTGTGATAATGTACATATATTTTTCTTAACCGCCGTGTTAAAATGACCGGAAATCCACATTTGACCCTGATGGTGCGATACAATAACACAGATGAGACTTCCACAATCGTGTAGTTTTTCCTTCCTTGGTTTTCAGTGTTTAGAGATGCACAGCAAGTACAGGCCACTTAGGAATAGGTCCCTGAACCTTGAGGGGAGAATTTTGAATTGCATTGAGGGCTAAGTGCTCCAAAGTCTCTTACTCTCCACACATTGTCCAATTGTGGGTCTCTATGTTAATTCCCATCTACTGCGAGAAGTGTCTCTGATGGAGGCTGAGAGATGCACTGAGCTATGGATACAGCAGTGTGTCATTAGGAGTCATTTTATTGCTATGTTCCTTTGGCAGAACAACAGTAGTAGTTTTTCCCCTAGGCCTATGACGTATTTGATCTCAGGTGCTTGGCCACTTTAGCAGTGTACTGTATGGGTCCCATCTCATGGAGTAGGCCTTCAATTCAATCAGCAGATGGTTGGTACTTTCATAACTAGGGGTTACAGACCTAGTTTAGTTTATTTCATCTTTATTTAACTTTGGTAGGTCTTATATTTCAAGAAATCCATCAATTATTTTCAGGGTTCTGGTTTGTTAGAATATGTCTTTATGGTTCTCTGAATTTCCTTGATGTCTGTTATATTATCTCTCTTTTCATCTCTAATTTTATTAATTTGACTCTTCTCTCCATCTTTTGGTTAATTTGGCAAAAAAGTCTTGGTTTTCTCAAAGAACCAACTCTTTGTTTTATGACTCTTTGTATTGTTTTTGTTTGTTTCTATTTTGATTATTTCAACCTGAGTTTGATTAATTCTTCCTCTTCTTCCTATTTTTCTTTTCTGTTTTTTTTCTTTCTTTGTTTGGTTGGTTGTTTTTTTTGAGACAGGGTTATTCTGAATAGCCCTGGCTGTCTTGGAACTCACTCTGTAGACCAAGCTGACCTCAAACTCAGAGATCCACCTACCTCTGCCTCCTGAGTGCTGGGATTAAATCTGTGTGCCACCACTGCCTGGCAATTGTTTCTTCTTGTATTTTTAGAGTTTTCAGGTGTGTCACTAAGTTACAAACACGAGATACCTCTGTACTGGCATTTCATTTGTATTTTAATAAATAAAACTTGCCCGAGGATCAGAAAAGTAAAACAACCCCACTGGCCAGCCTTACAGACCAGGCAGCAGTGACATACACCGTTAATCCTAGTAGCCACACTAGTTTGCCATAGAAACCAGGCAAAGGGGTACATGCCCTTAATCCCAGAACTAGAGAGGATTATAAAAAAAGAAGAGACAGCTCTCAGGTTCGGTCTCATTCTGAGATTCCTGGAGGCAGACTTGCCATTTCGGATTGAGATCAAGGTAATAGCCAATGGCTGGCTGCTTTGATTTTTTGACCTTCAAGTTGAACCCCAGTTTCCATCTCTGAGTTTTATTAATTGTGCTTCATACCTCCATTTATTTTATGTAGGCACTTAGCACTATGAACTTGCTTGCCTCTTAGGCCTGCCTTCATTATATTCCATAGGTTTGAGTTTGAGTATGTTGTGTTTTCATTTTCATTCAATTCTAAAAAGTTTTTAAATTTCCTTATTGATTTCTGTCTTGACCCAATTTCATTCCGTGGTGAGCCACTCAGCTTCCATGAATTTTTATACTCTCTGTCATTTTCTTTGTTGTTGACATCTAGCTTTAATCTAAATGGTCAGATAGAACGCAAGGTGTTATTTAAGGTCTCTTATGTATACTAGATGGTGGGTATATCTGATTAGTTTGCTGTTGCTTCTCTTCCCCAAGCAGCCACAGTGGTTCTCTGCTCAGCTCATAGCCACTTTTCTGGGGTCTAGCACAGTGCCTTTCTTAGCCTTTGCAGGAGCTCAGATAAATGTATGCCACCTGGATGAATGAGTGGGTGGATCTAGCGGAGGGGCAGAGGCAAAATGCAGTGGGAAAGAGGAGTGCTGAGGGAGCACCACCTCAGAGAGAGGGACTGAAGGCGTGGTCCATCAATTCAGAGTGCTCCCTGCACTGCACTCACGCATAGCCCCGCACAGTGATAACACACATACACATAATTCAAGAACAAAAGTTAAAAGCCTAGGAGTTGGAGAGGTGGTTCAATGGTCAAAAGTTCTTCCTGATCTTGCACAATACTAGCATTTGGGTCCTGGCACCTACAATGGGGTGTAGTGATAAGAATGAGCAGGCCTGCTTTTTGTCCTGCCCGGCTTCTGCCCGGCTAGCTTTACACCCGAAATAACAACACACAAATTATATTCATTCAAACGCTGCCTCGGCCATTAGTTCTAGCTTCTTATTGGCTAGCTCTCACATCTTGATTAACCCATTTCTAATAATTTTTGTACCACCACAAAGTGGTGGCTTACTGGGAAGATTCTAACCACCATCCGTCTTGGGTAGGAGAAGCATGGTGTCTGCCTGACTCTGCTTTCTTCCTCCTAGAATTCTATTCTGTCTACTCCACCCACCTAAGGGCTGGCCTATCAAAAGGCCAAGGCAATTCTTTATTGACCAATGAAAGTAACACATAGACAGATGACCCTCCTACATCACTGGGGATTCAACACCTCCTTTGGACTTCTACACTCACATGGTGGTACACGTTCAAACAAACAGGTACACATATGCACACAAATAAAAATGAACTAAATATTTTTTCATTAAAAAATACACCTCAAGAAAGCAAGAGAGTAGAAAAACACCCAGAGCCAGTCTAGCCCAGCACAGGTGGGTACATATCCTCCCCATTAGAGGGGCTAAGAGAGGCTGCAGATTTAGCTGAGGAAACAAAGATCATCATCATTGGGAAGTAATAGTCAGTTGCCTATCACTGTGGCAAAATATCTGATGTAATCAACTTTATAAGGAAGGAAGGTTAATTTTAGCCTGTGGTTTAAGTCATAGCTGCTTAGACCTGCAGTGATTCAGAGAATCACGACAGAAGGATATGACAGAGAAAGGCTGCTTGCCTCATGACCACCAGAAGACCCTGAGCTGGGAAGGAAAGAACTGGTCATCCAGTATCTTTAAAGGCCACAGTCTCAATGACTTAACTTCTTCCCACTAGGTCCCATATCTGAAATGGTCCACCAGCTTCTACAGACTATGATCAAGCCTCCAATTGATGGGCCTTCAAGAAACATTTGAGATCAATACAGTCAGGGGTCTCTAGAGGAAGAGAGTGGGTGGCATGAATATATATCACAAAGGGCATTTAGTAGATTGACTTACATGATATGAGCCAGTGTATTAGTCAGGGCTCTCTAGAGGAATAGAATGGAGAGAATGAATCTATCTATCTATCTATCTATCTATCTATCTATCATCTATCTATCATCTCTCTATATATATATCTATCTAAAGGGAATTTACTAGAGTGACTTACAGGCTGTAGTCCAGCCAGTTCAATAATGGCTGTCTCCCAATGGGAACTCCAAGAATACAGTAGTTGTTCAGTCATGAGGCTGGATGTCTCAGTCAGTCTTGGTCTTCAGTATACAGCATCAGAATCTAGAGAATAGAGAGCAAGGACACACAGGCAAAGAGCAAAAGTTTCTTTCTTTCTTTCTTTCTTTCTTTCTTTCTTTCTTTCTTTCTTTCTTTCTTTCTTTCTTGTCCTTTATATAGGCTACCATGAGAAGATATGACCCAGATTTAGGGTCTTCCTACTTCAAATTATCAAATTAACTAAAACCCCTCACAGAAGTGCCCAGAAACTTGGGTTTTAGTTAATCCCAGATGTAGTCAAGTTGACAACCAAGAAGCTGGATTCTGATGCCATCAAAGGACAGTGGTGGCAGCTGCAGTGGTAGCAGGATGCACGTTCTTATGAGCAAGGAGTGAAAGCTGGTAGGCAAAGACAGCTCTGCCCTTTCCTTGGACCTCATTATACCAGGGCTGCTGCTATACTCATTACACAAGTGCTGCCTAGTCTGGTGGAAGGTCTTCTCTCAGTTAATCTTCCCAGAAAGTACCCTCAGATTCATCCAGAGGTGTGGCTCTTAGTCTATTCCAGATCCAATCTTGCTGACAACTAAGATTATCTCCCCACAACGACCCAAACTGTAATAAGGAACTGGCAGGGTGAAGCGTAGGCAAAAGTGTTTTTGAGCAAGTGAATAAGAAATTCCCAGGAGGTGCAGTGGGATGCCAGGCAGTTGGTGGCAGTGCTTGCAGAGATGTGGGGCCGCTCGCCTGCTCCATGACTCTGCCACCAGGTGCAGGTCAGATCAGGTGGACAGTGTCAAAATAGTAGAGATGAGGGCAGCGGGGATGAGGTGAGGGCACAGGGTGTCTGCAAGTACAGGGCAGGGAGAGGCACAAACTCTGCCAAGGGTAAAGGGACAAGAGAGCTAGAGAGAGCCTGGAAATGGAGGTGCCAGAGGAAAGACAGGCCAAGAGGCCAGAGCGGTCGTGTCCTTAGTGCATTGGTCAGTCAGTGATTCCAGCCACCCAGGGCCTGTCACTTCACATGAGCCCACAACCCAAGGGTTCTATCTAGAGCTTGCTCCTGTCCAGACTGAACTGCTAGGCCAGACCCTGCCAGGAGGCTAGGTGTGCACAGCAGGAGGGCTTTCCTAGTGCAAGACCTAGTTGGGATGCTCTTCACTGGGAACTATACCAGGCAAGTTCCTAGCAGAACTTGCTGCCTGCCCCATAGCCCTGCCCTAGGAGGAAGATCCATTAGAAGAGTAAACACTGCCTGATGTCCCGCCCAGCCAGCGAGTAAAGTCTGTCACATTCCACACTAACCAGACTCCCAGTCACCAGGGCTCCAGCCATCCGCTGCCTTTCCTAAGGATGAGCCAGCTTGGCCTATCGGTGACACGCCAAACGTTTCATGCTGCCAGTATCCGAGGAGCCCTCATGGGTGCCTTCTTCATTCTGAGCTGCTGCGGGCTCTCTGATTTCCAGAAGGTGGGATTACATGAGTCCTGGTGTTGGCATCACCTGGGAGATGGGGTTGCCAAAGCTCTTGGGTGGAGTGGTTGTGGTCTCTCTGCTGGCAGAAAAGGAAATTTGATTACTCTGGTGAAGATGACAGGCTCTGTTTTGTTGCAGATCTCCGTGGATCTCTCTCCTCTCCTCCATGACGAGGCACGATCCCTCATTCTCTGTCCCTATATCTCCCATCATCTTCTCTCCCTTGGTCTTGTCTCCTTTCTCCTTCTCGTCTTTTTTTTTTTGTTTGTTTTTTTGTTTTTCGAGACAGGGTTTCTCTGTAGCTTTGGAGCCTGTCCTGGAACTAGCTCTGTAGACCAGGCTGGTCTCGAAACTCACAGAGATCCGCCTGCCTCTGCCTCCCAAGTGCTGGGATTAAAGGCGTGCACCACCATTGCCCGGCTCCTCCATGTCTTTTTATTTTACAGAGTTTTCTTCAAGATCAGGAACTCAAGGAGGCATCCTCTAACTTTGGGCACCATGCTGCTGCATTCACAGGTAGCTGTCTTGACGTCCTCTAAGCCAGGGGGATTTCTTGAGCCTTGGGTGAGGGTTTAAGGGAGTTTTCACTGAGTCAATGCCACGAGGGTATTGGTAGCCTTGGACACATGAGGTCAGAGAAGCTTTGCATCTCTCTGTTAATTAGCTTCACTGCTTCCTGCCAACTTGATAAAAACTGTTTCCGGTGTTCTGGCTGCCCTGGAATCCTGACTCCAGGCTTCTGTTTAGTATCACAAGGGAGGGGGCGTCCATCGGCTGGCCTCTTTGGCCTGTGGCTGGCCTTTGCAGGGCTGGCTGAGTTTCAGGAACTTGTCACTTCTGGTCATAGTTGTAAATATTTATTCTTTCTTTGGGAACAAGGTACGTGCCAGGCCAAGCAACTCTGGCTCCTGTCCTGTAGGTCTCCTCATGGTAAAGGCTTTCCCATGACCTATGACCCTGTCTCTCAAGATGCCATCCCTTTTCCCAGAAGAGCAGTTGGTGATTTGATTAAAACCATGGTTGGGGGATGGACTGTGGAGCTAGCTCACTTGGTAAAGCGCTTCTGTGGAAACATGAGGACCCAAGTTCTAGTCACAGCATCCATATAAAAAAGCTGGGCATGGTAGCCCACGTTTCTAATTCCCGTGCTGAGTAGAGGCAGAGCACAGTGTGCATCCTTCGCAGACCACACAAAAACTGGTCACAGTGGCACATCTCATCTTTTCTATCCTGCCCACCAGTCAGGAAAATCCCCGGGGCTTGCTGGCCAGCCAACCTTGCCTAATTGATGAGCCTTGAGTCTCAGTGAGAAATCTTGTCTTAAAAAACAAGGTGGGTGGCTCCTGAAGTTGACTTCTGGCCTCCATCAACATCACACAGACACTGGCAAGATGGGGCTAACAGTCAGGGTGTAGAGGGTTAGGGATGTCCTTCTGCCTGCAACCAGTTTTCCTGTGGTCTAGGTGGGATACACGCTGTCTGGATCCTCGGGTCCTCCTACCTCTGGGCTCCTGAAGGGCTAGGACGATGTCACCTGGGCTCCTAGTCCTTCTGTACTCCAGAAGACAGCACTACAGGACTCCTGTGGTCCAGGGAGCAGAGGTGTTTGCCTTCCAGTTGGCTTGTTTATGGAACACCTATTTCAAGGCTGAGCCGACTTTGCTAAGTACTGATCCAGCCCTGAGGCAAGATCTAAAGACAGTAGGCAATTTGTAGTCCGCTCACTCTGGAGCCTGAAAGAGCAGGGTTCTAATGCAGGACCCTGTCTCCAGGCCTTTATTCCTCCCCACTTCTCACCCAAGAGAGAATCCTTGGCTCCTTAGCCTTAGCAGAAGAGTCCCAGATGGGAGGGGCCAGGGAAAGGGAAGTGGATCTTGGCTCTTGCGGTGCCTCAATTAACTGAGGCCCTGCTCTGCTTTGTCTGTGAGAGCAGCCTTGGGGAGCCATGCTGTGGGGTCCTAGGAGAACTCTTCTTTTTCTTTTCAGCCTGAACTGGGCCTTCTGCCCACTCCCTCACCACCTTCCTCAGGCTGAGAACTGGGCCCTGGGAGGGGACATGAAATTGTCCTTTTGACTTGCAGGAGAAGCTACCCCATCTCTGTTAGCTTCCCAGCACTTGTTTTTCAAAACTTTGTCCTCATCCTTCTCCTCCCCTCTAGTAATAGGTGCGGCGGGGCTGCATCCCCAGAACCCCGCTGCCCGCAAGGCTAGCTTTACCCGAAATAATTACACGGACACTGTATTCTTTTAATCACTGCTTGTCCCATTTCTATCTAGCGTCTTCTAGGCTAACTCT
>NC_022011.1:50235965-50240160 GCF_000317375.1 Microtus ochrogaster | reverse complement strand
TCTGAGCTCACTTCCTCTTCCTCCCAGAGTTCTGTTCTGTTTACTCCTCCCATCTATGTTTTAACCTATCAGGGCAAGCAGCTTCTTTATTTAATTAACCAATGACCTTTCTCCATCACTCCCCGTCTAGGCCGTCCTTCCTCTCTCCTGCAGAGACTGAGATGGAGAAGGACTTTGCGGGGCATTCTGCACCTGGAACTGCTGGTAGCTGTGGGTCCCGACGTCTACCAGGCTCACCAGGAGGACACAGAACGCTATGTGCTCACCAACCTCAATATTGTGAGTGGTGGTGGGCTGGCAATGGCTGGTACAGGAAGGTGGGCTCAGGGTCTCTGGTGGGTCTGTGGGCTCTGTCTCTGAGCCTCTGGACATAATGCCCCACTCTCAGGGCTTGTGACCAAAAGTCAGTACATTTGAACTCACATAGAAGCTGAGGGTCTGCCGGAGCTCATGGCCCTAAAGAGAAAAGGAGGTCACTGCTGTCTTCTTCTCTCATCTCCACCACAGCAGAGATGGGCAAAGTCAGGGAATCCCTCTCAAAACCAGACTTCTCCCCACAGTCCCTCAGTTCTGCCCCAGTGTCATGTGGCCAACAGTGAGTGCAGACTGCACACACTGCTCCCTCTTCAGAGGCACAGGGCAGATGAGCACTCCAGGTGTGAACAGATGCTATTCTGCCTGAAGATGTGAGGCTCCCTTTCTCAGGCACCTCCTCCCTGTGATCTGATGGTTGGGAGAGCAGAGGCATCTCACACCATTAACCCTTATGGCAATGTGTCAGCCAAGACACAAGCAGTATCAAGCTTCCATCAGAGAGGACATGAGATACTGTATTGACATCCATACAGTGCACACAAGACATATGTGTGATAAGACAGTTCCAGACCTTCAGGAATTCACACTGTACCAATGGCATTCGTTAGCATTCATGTGGTGTCACCAGGCCCAATGTGAAGAGAGTGGGTGGGTCCATTTGCTGAAGCAGTGTCTTCAAAATAATGATGAACTAAGCTGGTGTGGTAGCAGACACTATCAGCCCAGCATACGGACTCAGACAGGAAGGTTATAAGTTTGAGACCAGTTTGGTCTTATTGGGCTGTCCTAAAAAGAGGAGAAGGATGGAAGGAAAGAAGGAAGGAAGGGAGGGAGGGAGGGAGGAAGGAAGGAAAAAGGAAAAGAGATGGCTCAATGGGTGAAGGTGCTTGCCCCCAAACATGACAACCTTAATTTAACCCAGACCCCATGCAGTGGAAGGAGACAGCCAATTCCTGCATTGACTTTCATATGTGTGTACATACGCTACAAAAAGTGTAAAGCAATTTTTTAAAATCTGATGAACTGACTCTAGGAACCAGTTCCGGCCAGTGACTGACAGCCCCAGCAGTCTCCTCCTCCTCTCCCAGGCCTGCTGCAGAGATGGGATGGGCAGGGAGTCATGATGAGATCCTGGGTGTGGCTCTGGGACAGCATTTGGTCCCAGTCACTGTCACTTTCTCTAGGACAGCTCAGGCGTCAGCCTGGTCACCCTTTTCAGGCCAAAGGAAAAGTCCTCTCTGAATCCACCTCACGGGTCTCAGGGCCAAAGGCGGTGGTCTGTCTGCCACCAGGATGTCTGCCCCAAACCTTCCCTCCCACTTACAGGCGTGGTCTATTTCCAGAGAAACCTGGAATTAGTCTAAAAAACCCCAAGGTGATGGTTTTTCAATGAAATGATTCCTTATACAAATTGGAAACTATTGTCTTTACAATATGGGGTTCCTCCCTCCAATTTTAAGTTGCCAAACCCAGGTTCCCTTGAGTTATTCACATGCCATTAGAACAGGGGTTCTCAATCTATGGGTCACGACCCCTTTGGGGAGGGGATCAAACAACCCTTTCACAGGGATTGCCTGAGACCATTGGAAAACACAGATATTTACATTATGATTAATAAAGTAGCAAAATGACAGTTATGAAGTAACAGTGAAATAATTTTATGGCTGGGGGTCACCACAACATGAGGAACTGTATTGAAGGGTCGGAGAATTAGGAATGGTGAGAACCATTGATCAGGTGGTACCTAAAACAGAGTATCTAGTTTTATTCTCCATATCTGCTAGCCAGGCAAGGCTTGATCTCCACCTTATAAAACAGGAAGTCTGTAAGGAAACTGAGGCTTAGTGGTTGGTGACCTGAGCCTATAGCTTGGAAGAGGCAGAGTTTAGATTCATACTCAGGCCAGCAATCAGCTCTTTCTGTTAGTTGGTCCTCCCAAGGCATGAGCTAGAGAGCCACCTGTAGGCATGAGGCCTAGAGGCTCCTCTGACAGTCTACAGTTGGCTTCCAGCACACAGACAAGATTTTCCACCGCCCCTAGCCTCCACGGGGTGCCCTCTTTACCACTGGTCCTGCCACTGGGGCTCCTGGACCAACTCTGAACACGTGTGTTGCCTTACTCTCTCTGCTGTTGCCTTCTGCAGGGGTCAGAGCTCCTGAGGGACCCATCCCTGGGGGCTCAGTTCCAGGTGCACCTGGTGAAGCTGATCATTCTCTCTGACTCGGAGGTGGGTACAACCCCTAACTCTGTGCTCTTCATTCTTTCCTGCAGAACTGGTAGGGGGGTGGTAACTGGGGCTCAGCTGTGTGGACAGCTCTCCCAAAGCTTTTCAGAGCCTCGGTTTCCCCATCTGTCACATGGGGTAGCAATAGGATTGCTATAACATGAAGCACATTGGCAACAGTCAGCACCATCCTTGGTACCACTTCCGTAGAGACAGGCTCTTTGGTTGTTTCCTAGAGTACTCCAAATATCACGACCAACATCACCTCATCCCTGATGAGTGTTTGTGAGTGGAGCCAGGCAATCAACCCCCACGATGACCAGGATCCAAGTCATGCTGACCTGATTCTCTATATAACCAGGTAACTGAGATGCCCATGGGTACTGCTTGCTTAGGTGGGCTGCCTACGACCTTCCCTTCTTTCTGCACCAGCAGCGTGGCTGGTGGAGCTTTCCATATTCTTTTTCTTTTATCAAGGTTTGACCTGGAGTTGCCTGATGGTAACAAGCAGGTTCGGGGGGTCACCCAGCTGGGAGGTGCCTGCTCCCCGTCCTGGAGCTGCCTCATCACTGAGGACACTGGCTTCGACCTAGGGATCACCATTGCTCATGAGATTGGGCACAGGTATGTGGCCTCACCAGCTATCCGCAGACTGGTCAGACAGCTGGTGTAAGCCCCAATGTGGAGGGCTGTGGCCTAGGCAGTCAGTAAACTTTTTCAGAGTCTGACAGAAACTTATACTCTGAACCCAAGTGGCTTGGCAGGGAAAAGCTGAGGCTTCCTGATTACTGAGTTGCTGGAAGCAAATTGCCATCATTCTTAGTGTCTCTCGCCCCTCCATTCCTCTTCCTCCTATAGGTTTGTCAGGGACCACCGTTTGTATTCCGCTGGCCGGAATACTGAGTGATTAACAAACTCTTCTTTTCCAAATGAACAAACAGCCGGGTGGCGGTTTTAATCCTAACACTCGGGAGGCAGCTGCAGGAGGGTCTCTGTAAGTTCAGGGCCAGCCTGGTCTACAAAATGAGTTCCAGTACAGCCAGAGATGCAGCACAGAGACACCGTGTCTTGAAAAACAAATAAACAACCACCACCACAACAAAACTGAACAAACAAACAGCAGTTAGAAAATAATTTAATTTTTAAAATTTAAAAAAGTGTATATATGTGTATGAATGTATGTGTGTGTATGTATGTGTGTGTGTGTGTGTATGTGTGTGTATATGTGTGTATGTGTGTGTGTGTAAGATATGGGGTGAGGGTCATGCCACAGTATGCATGTAAAAGTCTGAGAACAACTTTGTGGAACTGGTTCTCACTTTTACTCAGGTTCTGAGCTCACGTCATTACACTTGTGCAACTAGTGCCTTCACCCGCTGAGCCAGTCAGAAAATAAGTCTTGTAGGAAATTCCAATAAAGAAAAAAACTAAAGGGCTGGAGAGATGGCTCAGAGGTTAAGAGCATTGCCTGCTCTTCCAAAGGTCCTGAGTTCAATTCCCAGCAACCACATGGTGGCTCAAAACCAAACAAACAAACAAAAAAACAAAAAAAAAAAGTTTGAGGCTCAAGAAGCTTTGGTTATGTAGCTGTCTGTGAGTCTTCATTAGAAGTGAAACTAAAGGGCTGGAGAGATGGCTCAGTGGTTAAGAGCATT
>NC_022011.1:50235338-50235859 GCF_000317375.1 Microtus ochrogaster | reverse complement strand
GGGTTAGTCCATGGTCATTAGTCCATGCAGGGAGCATGGCAACACACAGGCAGGCGTGGTGCTGCAGCAATAGCTGAGAACTTTATATCTTGATTTACAGGCAGGCAAGCAGAGAGAGGGAGACACTGGGTCTGGCATGGACTTTTGGAACCTCAAAGTCCACCTCCAGACCCACACATCTTCCAAGGACATAGCTTCTCTTAAAAGTCCAAACTTCCTAATCTTTCCAAATAGTGCACCAATAAGCATGATAATATATGGCGGGGGTAGGGGCTTTTCTCATTTAAACTACCACACACCACTTACAGATATGTCTCTTTGGAGTTATATTTAATTTTGTTCATTAATGCGCACACACCTGGCTTGTGGAATACATTGTTATTTTGATTCTATTGCGATTTTTAAGACAGGGCCTCACATGGTTGCTTAGCAATCTGTCAAATGCTGGGTAGGATTACAGGTATTTGCTACCAGTCCACATAACTCTTGCCTTTTAAGTAGCTATACAACCCAAACATTTC
>NC_022011.1:50228493-50235238 GCF_000317375.1 Microtus ochrogaster | reverse complement strand
GTAGACCAGGCTGGTCTCGAACTCACAGAGATCCGCCTGCCTCTGCCTCCCGAGTGCTGGGATTAAAGGCGTGTGCCACCACCGCCCGGCTCAACCCAAACATTTCTCAGCTCACAGGTCTCTTATATTTTGTTCCATTTTGTTTTGTATATACCGCAACTTAATCTCCTCTGGTTGGACAACGAGGGTGTTTCTGAGCTCTTGCTGCTGCGTGTATTGTGTATTCTTGTGGGCAAATCTTTATTCCTGTGTATTATCAATTTATTTAGAGTGACATGTTTCTTTTCTTGTTGATTTTTAGGATTTTTTAAGTTAGGAAAATAAAGTCTAATTGTTGTAAAAATGTCAAATGATATGGAAATTTACAGAGTGAAAAAAAAAAGAAAGTTTGCCTCCTGATAGCCCACCTTCCCTCTGAAGTGGTGTGGGCTCCTGGGGGTGGAAGCCAGGCTCTCCAGATCTCCCAGAGGACCTGACCCCAGCAGCTCCTCCACTGCCCCACCCCCAGCCTCTTAGGCTCCTAGGGTCTGCTCTGCTTGAAGTGCGGGGATATTCAGGCCTTGCCTGAAAATAATCCACTACCTAGGAACAGAAAGGAAAACAGCAGCAGCTCCTGGGCTTCTAAACCACAAGACAGTTGCAGTGTGGATAGTTTTCCCGAAGCTGAACACACCCAGGCCATCAGCCACCAGAGGGCAACCTGCTGGCTCCCAGGCCTCTACCCGGTTCCCAGTTCCCATCTTTACACTCCAGACTTGTATCCGTGGATTAGGTCAGTTAGTCTACAGTCAAAGCATTTTGCTATTTCTTAGCTAAAGGAGGAAAGAGCCACCCTGCTGGACCAGCTCTCCTCCCCTCCTCATATAGATGGGAAACTGAGGCAGGGCCTCTAGGACTCCTTCTGTTGGACTGACTTAGCTAGTAGCAGAGTCCAGGTCCAGGGGACACAAAGGTGGTCCTGGCCCAGCCCCAGGCCCAGCTGGTTTCTTTCGGAGTTTCTTCTCCCCACAGCTTCGGCCTGTATCACGATGGTACTCCAGGAACTGGCAGCACCTGTGAGGCCAGTGGTCATGTGATGGCGTCTGATGGCGCAATGCCTGCTGGAGGGGCCCTAGAGTGGTCTGCCTGTAGCCAAAGGCAGCTGCGGCACCTGCTCAGGTACAGCCTCCACCTAGACAGTGCTGGCTGTCACTCTCATCCTGCACAGCAACCTTTACCCCAGCCCACTCTGCTGCCATTGCTTCCTGTCCCAGAGCCCACTCTTCTCCCCGGTCGGTTCCTCCATCCCTTCCCATCCCTCCTCCGTCATTCTTTTCCACTTCCCTGAACTCGCTCCTCTATTCCATCCCACCCCGGGCCCATCCTCAATTGCCCCCTTGTTCTCTACCTCTCCTACCTCCTACTTCCGCCCTTTTATGCCAGGCCAGGCCATTTCTGACCTTACCCATCCCTTTTCAGCCCTCCTTGTGCTCCATTCTACATCCGTCTCTGCTGGGTCTCTACCCAGCTAACAGGCCCCAACCCCACATCTGCTCTTTTGTCCTGATCCACTGGTGTCCACCCAGGTCTTGAGCCCTGCCTGATCTGTCACAGCACAGGGCGAATGCACTGCTTCCGGGACCCGCCTGGGATGCAGTCAGGACCTTCACAGCACCAGCTTGTGGCACAGCCTGGCCTCTACTACAGTGCAGATGATCAGTGCCGCGTGGCTTTTGGCTCTGGGGCTGTCGCCTGCACCTTCTCCAGAGAGGGTCTGGTAAGTCCCACCCTTCACTAATACCCAGTCTCACTACACCCTACTCACTGGCCCCTGGTACAATGACCCCACCTGCTGGGTGCCAGGCACAGCCGAGGACCACACCAGGGCTCACTTGGTTTAACGTGCACAGCTTATAACCAGCAGTTATGTACCTGATCTTGTCCAATGCTTGTGTTCAGTGTATCGTGAAATAAGAAACGAGTGCACACGCATGTGTGAGCGTGCCGCCGTACATTAGTGAAGATGGAGGGCTCTGCAGGGTGGACTCCTTCCTTCCATCCTTGGTTCTGGGGATTAAACTCAGGTTTAGGTTTGCGTTCTGATCACTTTTACCCATCTCCCCCCTCCTCTTGGAAGAATTAAATATTTTTTAACTTAAGTCCCCACAGTTTTGTTTGAGTGTGACTTACAGATTATGTAGTGTTTCCTGGCACAAAGGCATCTAACCTTTAGGGGTGGGCTCAGCATAAGAGCTTCCAGGAGGGGAGGCCTCCAGGCTCCCCACAGAGTAGGAATGTGGCAAAAGGAAAGGCCAGGGTCCCCCAATTCAGACTTCCTGCCTGGGAGGTGTAGGATCTTCCCCCCTTTGCCCGGGGGGGGGGGTCCCTTTCCTCCTTCCCTTCCTCCCTCCCTCCACAAAAGCATTAAGAATTGTGTTTAGGGGCTGAGGATGCAATTTAGTAGGTAAAGTGGTTGCTCTCCTGGTATATCCAAAACCCCAAATTTGGCCTTGGGCCACACAAACTGGCTGTGGTGGCACATACCTGTAATCCCAGAACTCTGAAGGTAGAGACAGAAGAATCAGAAGTCAAGGCCATCCTTGGCTAGATAGGAAATTCAAGGCTAGCCTGGGATACAGATGTTGTATTTTAAAAATATTTTTAAAAGTATTTTTGTAAAATGCAAAAAACCCTCTGAATTGTTATGCTTATAATCCATGTTAGGATGCTTGTTTCTTCTTTTCTTTTTAAATGATTTATTTTTATTTTATGTGTATTGGTGTTTTGTATGTGTGTATGTCTGTCGGAGTGTGTCAGATCTTCTGAAACTGAAGTTAGACATCTGTGAGCTGTCATGTGGGTGCTGAGAATTAAAACAGGGTCCTCTGGAAGAGCAGCCAATACTCTTAACCGCTGAGCCACCTCTTCAGCCCCGGAATGCTTATTTTTATTTAAATGCTTATTTTTCTCTTCTGATTGTAAATATTAAGACATTTTTATGCCCCTAGAGTGTGATGATGGCCCTGGCAAGGGCCATCCCTGCTTCTGATTGACAAGTCAGTCGGCTGTGGTTTGTTCTCCCAGATGGTGGGGCATTAACTGGTCTGGAAGGGACACTAAGCAGGCTACCTCTCAGTGGACCACCTGTCCACCTCTCTTAGGATGTATGCCAGGCTCTATCCTGCCACACAGACCCGCTGGACCACAGCAGCTGCAGCCGACTCCTTGTTCCTCTCCTGGATGGGACAGAATGCGGTGTGGAGAAGGTTAGAGTGGTGTGAAGGATGGAGAGAGAGACTGTGTCTATGGGGGGAGGGGAGAGCTTTCCCTGAGTAGGGTCTCATTGAGCTCTCACTCCAAGGCACCAGACCACTCCCATCCTCCAGCCCTCTCTCATACAGAGATGAATTTGTTGAGTGACAGCAAGATCCAAGCATCCCCACTCAGACTGCCCTTGCCTTCACTGCCTGAACCATCTCTTTGGGGTTAAGTTCCCCTTTTCACCGGGTACCTTCCACTGTTGGCAGCCTGCTGTCTTCCCAAATAGAATGGGGTGTGATTGTGCCCAATGTGGGAGGTCCCTCTGTGGAGGGCACCTGTGGACGAGTATCTGTATGCTTCAGGAGGTCTCTATGTCTACTGGGAGATCCTGCATGCGGCCCTTATGTACTGTTGGGGTTCTTCCTGCCAGTGAGATCCCTGTGTGTGTTAGGATTCTAATGAGGAACATTGTTCCTGTGTTGGAAGTCTCTATGTGTGATGGGGAACTTTGTGTTCTGGAGGGTCCCTGGGGTGTTAGCGATCCTGTGCGTGCTAGCCACATCCTACGTGTGTTGGGTCCCTGTGGGAGAGGGAGACAGAGTTGCCCTGCTTTACAGTGGTGCTCCAAGGCTCGCTGCCGCTCCCTAGCCGAGCTAACCCCTGTGGCAGCAGTACATGGACACTGGTCTAGCTGGGGGCCCTATAATCCTTGTTCTCGTTCCTGTGGAGGAGGTGTGGTCACCAGGAGACGGTGGTGCAACAATCCCAGGTACCTACAGAGGGCTTCCCTGCAGGGAGGGCGGTTGCACCCCATTCTCTAGTTGCAGCCATGGTCACCTTCCCCCTTTTGTTTTGTGGGCATTTCCAGGCCTGCCTTTGGGGGACGTCCATGTGTGGGTGAGGACCTCCAGGCTACGATGTGCAACACACAGGTAGGCAGGACTCCTAGCAGGGAGGTGGATAGGAGTTAGTCATCAGAATGGCTGACCCGTGGGCTCATGCCTCCCTTTGCTAACCTGTAGGGGGTTAGCAAAACCCCCGTGTGTTTGCTTCCCTCCCAGAGTATCTATTCACCTTTGAGATAACATCTCTGTGCTGAGAACTGACTCTGGGAATGGCCCCTGAGCACACAGTGAGAACTTCATTCAGACACTGATGTGAAATGCTTCTTGTTTAGTCAACCATTTCAAAGTTCACAGCGCAGAGGCACTGAGCACACTGGGAGTGCTGTTCCAAACTTCATCCCAGAGAAATAGCCCACACCAGTGAGCAGTCTCCCCTCCCCACCCTAGCAGCTCCAAGTTGCGTTCTCTCTCCTGCATCTACTTATTCTGAACACCTCATGTACACACCGCCATGCAAGAGCCAGCTCCTTTGACACAGTATGACATTTTTCAGTGTTGTACCATGAGTCAATACTTCCTTTCCTTTCGGGGACAGGAGAACAGTCCATGATACGACCAGAGTGCTTTTGCTTTTCTGTCATCATTTCTAATGTTGGGTCATTTGTACTTTTTGACTACAGTGAACCCAGCTGCTGTCAATGAGTTGACTTTAGTTGGCTTGAGTTTTCTGTGACAAAACACCATGGGCAGAGTAATTTATCGACAACAGAAATTGATTTCTTATGATTCTGGAAGTCCAAGATAAGGTGCTGCACTTGGTGTCCGATTCCCAGATGGTTCCTGTTGCCCTGTTCTCCAGAGGCTTGGAATACGTGGTCCCCACATGGCAGAGAGGACAAAAGTAACAGAAGTCTACAACAGAGCCTCCAGCCCTTTCATAAGAGTCCAGTCCTAATTATTCAGCCAGAGTTCTTGAGCCCTCATCACCTCTCAAGGCCACACCTCTTGGGGTCCTGAGCGTCCATGGATTTTGGAAAACCACAACAATGCCTAAAACTGGGATTGCTGCTTGTATAGAAATCCTATGCTTAACTTAGACTTTTTCCTCTTTCTGGAAGGTTATGTTTATCTTTTCCAAGTGTGTTTCTGCATGTGTGCATGACTGTGTGCACTCACTTACGTTGTGTATTTACCTTTGAAGGCCATGGTAGGGTGTGGGATCACCCGGAGTTACAGGTAAATCACCTGACATGACTGGCAGCCGAACTTGGGTCCTCCGCAAGAACAGCCAAGTGTGTCTAACTGCTGAGTCATCTCTTCAGACCCCCCCCCCCCCTTTTTTTTTTTTTTTTTTTTTGAAACTGGATCTATCTAGCCTGGCTGTTCTGGAACTCATTATAGATTAGGCTGGACTTGAACTAACAGAGACCCACCTGCTTCTGCATCCCAGCATAACCTAGCTTTAAGTTAACAAACTGTGTCTCTTCACACAGGGACCATGTTTCCATTTTTACCAACAGTGTGTTAGGGTTCCAGTGTCTCTGTGTCCTCTCCTGCACGTGGGTTTTCAGTCCAGTTGCCCTAGCTGTTATGAGGTGGTAGAATGATTTTTTTGTCCCATTGAGTTAGAATGTATTCTCTGCTTCAGAGGGCTGCTGGCTCCTGGAGCATTTGACCTGTGGTGACACACCCCTATCCTACTTGCCTTCTGCTAAATCTCCTTGAGAGGAGGAAGCTGGTCAACTCCAATCCTTTCTTCCCAGCACAGTGAGGCAGAGTGGCATTTCTGGGTCACAGGTCCTCATTTCCTGCCCGGCAGCACCTGTGACAGAATATGCACCTCAACCATTTCCTCAGGTTCAGGACTTGGAGCCAGGGGCCCCAAGTACCACATTACTTCCTGTTTTGCTTCCTGCTGCTGCTGAGTCCTTTACAGATTATCTGAAGTTTTCCTATGGGCAAAGAGAGGCAGATCTGGTAACCCACAGACTTCTGAGCTGAGATAAGGCACAGCTCGGGGCTGGCTGAGTTATCCCCATCTCTTGACCCTGCAAGCAGGGTGCATGCTGTCTCCCACTGGCAAGGACCCTGCCTGTACCTGTCCTCTGCCTCCTCTGGCCAGGCTTGTGAGAAGACTCAGCTGGAGTTCATGTCCGAGCAGTGTGCCCAGACTGACAGCCAGCCACTGCACCTTCCCCAAGGCAGTGCCTCCTTCTACCACTGGGACGCCGCTGTGCGGTATAGTCAAGGTGGGCTGTGGGGCCTGAGGGAGCAAGGCCCTGGAGCCCTCTGCCAGACAGAGCTCTTGGGGTTGGCCAGTGTCTTGATTATTTGTCCTACTGCTAAGATAGAAGATAAAATACCCCAACGAAAGCAACTTCCAGAAGGAAGGGTTTATTGTGACTCATGGTTCCAGGTTACAGTCATTGTGGCAGGGAAACTAGCAGCAGGAGGTTGAGGCAGGAGATTGATTGCACCTGAAACCAGGAAGAAGAGAGAGAGAGTCAGGCAGGCTGACAGACAAAGACAGACAGACAGACAGGCAGACAGACACACACACAAGAGAGACAGAGACAGATACACACAGACAGACACACAGAGAGAAAGAGGAACCAAGAGAAAAAGGCAGGAAGAGAGAGAGAGAGAGAGAGAGAGAGAGA
>NC_022011.1:50222728-50228393 GCF_000317375.1 Microtus ochrogaster | reverse complement strand
AGAGAGAGAGAGAGAGAGAGAGAGAGAGAGAGAGAGAGAGAGAGAGAGAATTATCTATATTCAGCATGCTTTCTCCTTATTCAGTAGATCAGGACCTCAGTCTGTAAAATGACGCTGCCCACTTTAGGATGGGTGTTCTCTCAATTAATCTAACCAAGAGAGTCTCTCACAATGGGACCAGAAGCTAACCTAATCCAGATCATCTCTACGGCATCTCTAGAGGCTTGTCTCCTAGATGGTGACCATAGATCCTGTTCAGTTGAAATCAGCATGGACCATCCCAGTCTCCATCACCCCAGTGCTGGCTGGGCAGGACTTGACTCATACTCTGGCATTCTAGGGGCCATGCATTGCTCTCTGGCTTGGTCTGCCTCCTCAGATAGTAAGCAGGGAGGTTCTATCTTAGACGTGTCTTCTTCTGGGCATGCTAGAGGGATTCCGGGAGATACATCAGGGGAAATGCTAGCATGATCCTTGGCTCATAATCCAGGAGTCAGGGTTATGAGACCAGAATATAATACGGCCTTGGAGGTGAACCATGGTCCTGGCCACACATGCGTACAGTTAGCTGAGGCTGCTAGGAGGACAGCCCACTTGGACCCTGTCTGGCAGAGCTGTGATAGCAGGTCCCAGAGGAGCTTCCTACCTAGCTCACTGACCTCCTTGTGCACCTTTGAGCACTAAACCCTTGTCACTCTGCCCTCCCAGGGGACACTCTGTGCAGACACATGTGCTGGGCTGTTGGAGAGAACTTCATTGTGAGCCGTGGAGACAGTTTCCTAGATGGGACCCGTTGTGTGCCAAGTGGTCCTCGGGAAGATGGGACCCTGAGTCTGTGTGTATTGGGCAGCTGCAGGGTAGGTATATGGACAACCCAGTGTCCTTGTGAACTCAAGGCTTTCCTGTCCCAGTAGAAGGTTCTGGGGCAGTGGGTTGGGGGGTTATGGAGAGCAGGAGGAGGGGAGGGAGGGGGAACTATGGTTGGTGTATGAAATGAATAAAAGACAAAATAAAAAAAGAAGGTTCTAGGGAAAGGGAGAGGTGATATACGGGGTTAGCTCAGTAGAGCTGCCCTGTGTCGCTGGGGAGTATTGTTGGGAACAGGATGGAACTTGGAGTCAGCCTATATTATAGGCCAAACTGTGACCTTAAGAAAGTCATCCTGGGAGCCTGCTAGGTGCAGTTGCTCTGTAGGGAAGCCACAGAGAGTTATGTCAATCCAGAGTCTCACAGCCAGCAGAGCTGTGGTACCTAATAAAACAGCACCCTAATAACACAGGCCTTCCACCCCCACCCTTTGCACAGACCTTTGGCTGTGATGGCAGGATGGACTCCCAGAAGGTTTGGGATGCGTGCCAGGTATGCGGAGGAGACAACAGCACATGCAGTCCACAGAATGGCTCTTTCACGGCTGGGAGAGCCAGAGGTAGGCCTGCCCTGCATAAAGGGTGGGTTTCCCAGCAATCTACAGGGACCCAGCATCCAAAGTGTTAACCTGGGCTACTCAGGCCACAGCACCCACATGCTGGCTCAGCTATGGGTGCCTTCCCATGGGTTTCAATTCATTCTTCCTTCTCTGGTGTCTTCTCATGGCAGACTCAAACTCCAGCAACATTGCCCCGGCAACCAGGATTGTAACATCCCAGTAACTCCCTCACTGTAGCTGTGATGAGAGGAGGACAAGAGGGAACAAGTAGCACCCTGAGTAATTGTTGGGTCACTTCTTCCTTCCCACTCAGGTGTCCCAGCAGGGAGAGTACCCTGGACAGGGATGTAAATTTGCTTGACTTTGATTTATCTATCTTTCTATCTATCTATCTATCTATCTATCTATCTATCTATCTATCTATCTATCTATCTATCTATGTCATTTGCCAGCACTGAGTTGCAAGATCAGCAGAGAACTTGAGCCCTGCCTCTCTGACTGTGCCTTGGGTCTGGTCTATGCTCCTGGCCTTGCCAGTGTCTTTGCAGTTGGTCCTGCAGCCTGGTGTTGAGCTCTTACCATGATGGGGATTCATTGCCACTGAAACCAGCCCTATGACACTGTTCATGTCTCTGTCCAACTATGATTGTCTTCTTTGATAGTGGTGTAGGTGACCATGAAGCTCAAGCAGCCTTCTTGCTTTGCTTCTTCCTAGAATATGTCACGTTCCTGACAGTCACTCCCAACATGACCAGCGTACGCATCGTGAACCGCAGGCCTCTCTTCACACACTTGGGTGAGATGACTGAAGGATCCTTCCCTGCCCTTAGCTACCGTGTCCTTAGTCTCTGAGATGTCTTTGCTCCTGACACCACTGCAAAGTGGGAGGGATCCCTAACTACCCAGACCCCATCGAGAGCTGCTGCATTCACAGCTAAGCCTATCTGGTGGGTGGGGGAAGGGTGCAGGTTAAAATTGCCTGAAAAGGAATATGGAAGCTAAGCGTGGAGGGGATCAGGCTGGATGGGGCTCCAGGTCCCAGGAACATATGACATATTCCCAGACGATGACCATGCTGGGAATCTGGCCTTTTTCAGAGAACTCCTTTTGAAGACCCTGTCCCGAGTGTCTCAGAGGCTAGCTTAGACCTCATGGAGGGGGTCTTGGCCCTGGGTCCTAGAGCCTGAAGCCTTATGTGAGCATACTCGGTGGAGGCAGAGGTCACAGCCCTCACCAGCTTCCAGATAATGGCCTGGACCACCACTCTGGGAAAGCTTCCTGGGTGGGTTGTATGTGGTAGAGGTGTACATTCTGAAGGAGGGGTTTAGTTCATGAAGATGCCATCTGAATGGCATCAGACACCAGAAAGACTGTTCCCTGGGGTCAGGTTTAGAACCTTGGTAGGAGCTATGGTCATGATTTGGGGATTAGACCCTGTTGGCAGAAATCCTCCTGCCCCTTATCTTGCTGCCATCTTTAACCCTGTCCTTTCAGGAGTGGTCCCATCCCACCAAATAGACTGCTGGTCTATGAGGGGGGATGGTGACGACTCCCCAGTGCTGATGGCCCTGTTCTCAAAGCGGTGAGGACCAAGGGGCACTACATTGTGGCAGGGAAGACCAGCATCTCACCTAGCATCATATACCCTTCCCTTCTGGAGGACTTCCGCGTGGAATACAGAGTGACCCTCACTGAGGACTGGCTGCCCCACTTAGAGGAGATTCACATCCGGGGACCTGTCCGGGACGATGTGGAGATCCAGGTCACTGATCAGCCTGGCTGCAGGGTGTGGGGTGGGGAGTCAGCAGGCCTCCAGTGGTGGCTCTGAATATCTGCTTCTTTGTCTGTATTCACTCGCTCATTAATCCTTGCAGTAGTTATTCCAAGTCGGGCTCTGGGTAAGGTGAGATGCAGCAGGAGCCGCTCAACAGGGCTAGTGCAGTGCAGATCAGTATAAAATGTGCCAGTGTCCAGAGCATGCAGAAGGCCTCAGAGGCCTGAGAGTGAAAGAGAGGGTACACTTTATGCTGGAATCAGGGACTGCCTTCTAACCAGGAAAGTACGGTGGAGCTGAAGGTCTGGCCATGCATGGGCCAAGAAGTCCCTGTACCAGCTGGCATGTGGGGCCCTTCTTGGGATGGAGGGTGGCTCTTGCTTTTTCTTTGGGGTCAGAAGCACATGAGGCCCTGAAAGCTTTCATAGAGAGATGTGCAAGAAATCCCTCATTCATGTGTGTCTCCCCTGTGTGCTCTGCTAAAGGCGTGTAAGAGTGGACCAAAGCTAAAATGGTCTGAGCCTTCACCTTCCATCCTGACCTTGACCCCTTCTGCTGAACCTCTCCCTGCCCTGACACTACTCCTGATGACCTTAGCTGTGGACTGCTAACCTCATCAACACTCCCATACTACCCCCACCCCAAATGTACCGCCTTCTTGGTACATCCCTGTTCTGTTCCGCATTACTCAGAGCTACTTGGCACTCAAGTCCCGTCTGCCTCCTGGAGTCTGGGAACATAGGACTCGAGGAAATGAAGTGATTGGATGCTTCGGGACAGGGGGATGTGGCAGACACCCCAGGGTGTGCCTGTTCAGGGCCTGAGCTCTCACCTGTCCTGGTATAGGTGTACAGACGATACAGAGGGGACTATGGGGATCTCACACACCCAGACATCACCTTTACCTACTTTGAACCGAAGCAGCAGGCCACTTGGGTGTGGACTGCTGTGCATGGAGCGTGCTCAGTGAGCTGTGGGGCAGGTGAGGCCCGGGGCAAGGCTTGCCTACAGTTCTGCTGGGTCTCATGTGGAGGTGGTTGAGTCTTTGCTCTGCCCTTCCAGGGCTGCGCTGGGTGACCTACAGCTGCCAAGATCAAGCTCAAAACAAGGGGGTGAATAGCTCCCTGTGCCAAGGGAGCCCACAGCCACCTGCATGGCAAGAGCCCTGTGTCCCTGCCCCCTGCCCTCCATAGTAAGTACTAAGCTGGTCAGACACCTGGCCTGTGGTGACTCCTGTGGCCTGGGCAGACTGGGAACCTTCTCTGGGTTGTTTTACAACTTGAGCTGCAGTTCTGTGGACCAGGCTCTGTCAGTGTCCCCATTCTGCGAGTGAGGACACCAAAACTTGAGTACATACAGTCACAGACACAGTTTGGTGTGTGGTCTCTGCTGCCACCTTGTCTGGATGTCCTGAGGCCTCTCTGAGCTCAGGTTCTCATTGCAAGATGGTGGTGACCACCCTACCAGGGAGAACGGTGGGAGGGCCAGCACATGGCTTCCTCTGCCTTCTGCCACCTGGTAACAGACTAGGGATAGGACAAGGCCATCTTATGGGGTGTGGGACTAGGAAGGCCCCAGCCATCACTATAAATACCTTGCCTCAGGTTCAGAAGTATGTTAGGGGCATTCTTCAAGGCTGGTCATAGAACAGCAGCTTGGAAACACAGGACCTGGACCCGACCAGAAGAAGCGTCTCATCGGGATCAGCAAGACAGACCTGCTTGCCTTCCATCCAGTGCCCCTGAGCCAATTGGGGGACCTGGCCACAGGCCTGATGTTCTGTTCCTTTCCTCCTTAGTTGGATTACTGGAGACTTCAGCCCATGTAGCGTGTCCTGTGGCGGGGGTCTTCAGGAGCGGCTAGTGCACTGTGTGGAGGCCCAAGATGGTTTCTTAAGGACGCTGCCACCAGCCCGGTGCAAAGCAGTAGCCCAGAAGCCAGCCCCAGAGGTGGAAAGTTGCAACTCCCAGCCATGTCCTACCAGGTGAGCATACTGGGGGGTGGTGCAGCAGGGCTCCTTGGCAGGCTTTGTTCCTGCACCGAGACCAGCCCATGTAGAAGATCCTCTCTGCCTGAGGGCTTTCATCGGCTCCATCCTGGTGACAGATGGTGGGGCCTGGTCTATGTAAACACTGGCGTGCTCACTGTTCAAGAGTGCTGGGCTGCTTATCTCCATCTTTGAATTTCTAACACCTGGGTGATGCGGGGTGAGGGCTGTGATGATGACATGACACTGGGAATGGAAAGCTCATATGGTCAGTCATCACTGGCTGGATGGCTAGCGTGAGTCCCCTATCTATCTGCCCAGTGGGAGAGCCCTATATCATTGGTGGCCCACGATGGCCCTGGCTCCTTCCTCTTCTCTCACACATGGCCAACACTGCAGTCCTACTCTTTCTTTTTTTTTTTTTTTTTTTTGGTTTTTCGAGACAGGGTTTCTCTGTGGCTTTGGAGCCTGTCCTGGC
>NC_022011.1:50211567-50222628 GCF_000317375.1 Microtus ochrogaster | reverse complement strand
GGTTTTTCGAGACAGGGTTTCTCTGTGGCTTTGGAGCCTGTCCTGGCACTAGCTCTGTACACCAGGCTGGCCTCGAACTCGCAGAGATCTGCCTGCCTCTGCCTCCCAAGTGCTGGGATTAAAGGCATGCGCCACCAACGCCCGGCTGCAGTCCTACTCTTACCTACTCTCTTAGGGTTTTGTTTTTTGTTTTTTGTTTTTTTTTTTGCTGTGAAGAGACACCATGATCATGACAACTCTTATAAAGGAAAATATTTAACTGAGCTTGACTTACAGTTTCAGAGGTTTAGTTCATTATCATCATGGCAGGAAGCATGGCAGCATGCAGGCAGACATGGTGCAGGAGAAGGAGCTGAGAGTTCTACATCTTCATCCACAGGCAACAGGAAGTGCACTGTGACATTGGGTGTAGCTTGAAAATAGGAGACCTCAAAGCCCACCCCCACAGTGACACACTTCCTCCTAATAGTGCCACTCCCTTTGGGCTAATCATTCAAACACACGAATCTCTGGGGGGGGGGCATTCCTATTCAAGCCACCACACCTGCAGAGGTGCGATCCAGCCTCAGCGTTCTTGACATCATGGTGCTCTAGGCAGCTCATGGGTGACATAAAGTGAACCATTTGTCACACCGCAACTGGTACTGTGAATGCACATGGCACTTGTTTGTTTCTCGTCCTCTACAACTGGGCATGAAGTGTGGTGGTGGTGGGTTGGGAGGGGCTACCCTTGCTTCTGCCAGGCAGCTGAGTAGGGCTCTGCCTTCCTACCCCCGAACCACAGGTGGAGTGTGTGGTTGGCATGCATTAAGTTCTTTTTTAAATCTTTAAATTACAGCTGTGTGTGCACTTGTATACACGCACGCGCGCGCGTGCGCACACACACACACACACACACACACACACACACACACACACACACACACACACACACCTGTGAGTGAGCTATGGTGTAGGAGTGGCGCTCAGAGGATGACTTACAGCAGTCAGTTTTATCCTTCCACCTTATGGGACCCTGAGATCTGACTGTCAGGGTAGAGGCAAATAAATGCCTTTGCCCACTGAGCCATCTCACTGTCCCAACACACAGAGTTCTTGTTGAGGAAAACCTGAGGTGTGACGAACCAGTGCTTCAGAGAAAGCTGCTGAGCTTTGCTTTTTAATGGGATCTATGTATCGGAATCCTAGATACCCCCATCCAGACTCAGGAGTTAGGCTGTACCTCCCGCTAGGCAGCAGGGCCATAGCCTGATGACAGCCACATGTCATCTTTAGACCAGAGGTATCAGGCCCTGACCCTTGCATACCCACCTGTGAAGATCTGGCCTCAAGAAATGTGACATATGTGCCCAGAGTGGGTGACTTGCAGGACGCAGCCACTGCAGGTCCCTGTCTCACAGATGAGACTGCACCTACGCTGGAGCCCTGTTTCAGGACCACATGTTCTCCAGGTTGGGGCCAGGTGAGTTGTAGAGAGAGCCCGCCCTTTGGGGGTGGGACAGCCTTGGGCAAATGTCTATAAATTGGGGTGCACAGACGCTGGTAACCCCTTCTTCCTGTTTCCTGTTTCTGGGCATCGCGGGAACTTCGGTTGTGTGAGTGTGTTTTTTATTAAAGTGGCGTTATCTTATACCAATTGGCCTGTATTAATTCGATCTGCCTTCAGTGAGTGGATGGCGAAGGAGGGTGGCCAGGATTCCTGGGTCCTTTCTTAGCTGGGAGAATGAAAAATATAGGTTGTCATCTTCCTGCAGGCCAGAGCGAGGACTCTGTCCTTTTCAGGACAGACACACTTAGAGTGCCTCTGAAAGGGGCAAGCCAGGCTGAGGAAAAATAGAGCCCACTAGAAGTATCTGAGAGGGGATCATTTGAACCAAATCCAGGGCCTTCAGCGTGCTAGGCAAACACTCTACCACTGAGCTACATCCCTAGTCCTTTTCTTCATCTATTTTAAATTTTGAGACAGTGTCTCACTAAATTGCTCAAGTTGGCCTTGAACTATCTTTAGCCCACATAGCCACTGAGCTTCCAATCCTCCTGCCCAGGCCTCCTGAGTTGTAGGGATCACAGGCCTGTGCCACCAAGCACAGCAAGCAAAGAGTTCATCCAGTTGCTATGAGAGTAATTCTTCCATCTTTTGCCCATCAGCCTTCAGGGTGATGATGTTGCTCTCAGGCTGGAAGTCCCTGGATTCGAATGGGCTAGGAACTACAGGACTAAGCATGCTTACAAATCCACTCCTGATCCTTAGTTTCCAGCCCCATCCTACAGAGAACACTTGGAACGATAAGGAGCCTGCACAGGCCAAAGTGAGGCACACAGTGAGGGCTTTACCGGGGGCAGGACATAAACCTCTCTAGAGAACAGAAGTGGATGATCCCTGGTGTGTTTGAAATATTCCCTCTTGCCTCCCAAAATGGAGAGGAGCTGGGGAGCTGGGAGCTCAGAGGCAGAGGTGAGAATGCCAAACTTACCTGCTCATTGCTTTCTTTAGCTGGACACTGTGTCTCTAGGAGAGGAGGCTCCAACCGCTGCGGGCAGTGACAAGCCAGGAGCTCAGGCAGTGCATGTGTGGACTCCTGTGATGGGGCTGTGTTCCACCTCTTGTGGGCGAGGTGAGACTGGGGACACTCACGAAACCTCTCTTATTTCTTATCTACTCACCTTCTGCCTAGACCAGTGCTAAAGGAGGGGCTACCAGGAAAGACAAACTATGTGAGTATGGCACTCCAGCTGACCTTCCTTCTTAGCCAGTGTCCCAGAGAAGAGAGCTTCTCTTCCAGTCCCAAACCAGAAAGGCTGCCAAACTCAAAGTCCCTCCCTACTACTTCCTGTGCATTTCTCTATCTGCTTTTCTGACTCCCTCTTACTCTCATGGCTACTTCCTGTCAACTAGTTGCTGACTCTCCCTCTTGACCCGAGGCTGATTTTATTTAATTAGCACAATCTCACGGTTCATCGTGTGATCAAGTATCCCACAAGAAAAAAAGTGTTCTGTCTTTCCTATTGTGGAAAACAACCACATACCCCTTAGCCATGTAAAAATATTTATTTATGTATATGCTCCTGTGTATACGTCTGTGCATCATGTATGTGCAGCTATGAAGGTCAAAAGAAGCATCAGATCTCCTCGAACTGGAGTTACAGAGGACTCTGAGCTGCTGGGTGGGGGTGCCAGGGACCAAGCCCATGTCCACTGCAAGAGCAGTAAGCGCTCTTAACCACTGAACCATCTCACCAGCCCTAATCAGTAACGTTTTAAGTGTTTCACTCAGTGGCATTCATCATATCCACTGTGTTATGAAGCCATCATCACCATCCATCTCCAGAACATTCCACCCTTCCAGACTAGACCCTGTCTTCGTTAAACACCAGCACCCACCACCTTCCAGCCCCCGATCGCCCACATTTTAGTTTCATTCTCTGTGGATTTGACTCTCACAGACCTCGGCTATGTGGAGTGCGTCACTCTGTGACTGGCTCCTGTTACCTAGGTTCAGACATGCTCTAATGGTGTCAGAATTCCTTCTTGGCCCCAAAGAATGTTTCACTGTAGAGCTGGACTGTGCTGTTTCTGTCACCTGTGCATGGACGGACACCTGCTAGCAGCCTCCCTTATGCTTTTGTTGGCACAACTGCTCTGGACATGCGCCTATGTCCCACAGCCTGGTTCTTGGTTCTTCTGGTGAGCACAGGAAGAAGGATTGCAAAGTCATGTTGTCATGGCATGCTTAACTTTTGCAGGCCCCTCTGCACTGCTTTTCGGAGTGGAATTTTTTTTTGTTTTTGTTTTTGGAATGGAATTTTACATCCCTATCAGCAGGGCACAGGGTTCCAGTTTCTCCACATCTTTATTAATATTTGCTGTTTTCTAAATTTTCAATAGCCATTCTGTGGGGCTGAGAAGGGTGTGAGGAGACACACAATGTCATGAAACAACCCTAACCACTTGCTTACCCAAACACATCTGTTTAGAACTGACCAGAAAGAGATTCCTAAGGGATGGATGGAGAAAACCAACCCTAGCAGTACTTTTCTGATGGACACAGCAGGATCTCAGGTAGTTCAGGCTGTTGTCTAACTATGTAGTCAAGAATGACCTGGAATTCCTTCCTGCCTCCATCTCTTGAGTGTTGGGATTGTAGACTTGTGCCAGCATGTATAGTGCTGATTTATTAAATGTCTAATTGTGTGTGTGTGTGTGTGTGTGTGTGTGTGTGTGTGTATACAAGGGTGTGTGCACTTGAGTGCAGGTGCAGCAGAGGCCGGAGGAAGACATCAAAACCCCTGGGGCTGGAGTTACAGGCTGCTATGAGTTGCCTGACTTGGGTTCTGAGGATTGAACGTGGGTCCTCTGAAAGTGCATAATGAGCTCTTAACCACAGACCCCTCTCCTCTCCTGTCTACATATCAGTTTTTGTACCGTGCTAGGGATTGAATCCAGGACTTTGTGCATGACAGGCAAGCACTCTACCCTGGCCCTCAAGAGATACTCTTTTTTTTTAATTTCTTCTTCCTTTTGGTTTTTTGTTTGTTTGTTTTGTTTTGTTTTTTGGGGGGTTTCTCCTCTCTCTTTCTTTCTTTCTTTCTTTCTTTCTTTCTTTCTTTCTTTCTTTCTTTCTTTCTTTCTTTCTTTCTTTTTTTCACCTTTTTTTTTTCCCAGACAGGATTTCCCTGTATAACCTTGGCTGTCCTGGAACTAGCTCTGTAGACCAGGCTAACCTCAAACTCACAGAGCTCTACCTGCCTCTGCCTTGCAAGTGCTGAGATTAAAGGTGTGCACCACCACTGCCTGGCTTTATTTATTCTTATTCTTCCACTTTTTCACACATACACATGTGTATATATGTTATTTTTTCCACAGCAAGTTCCCCTCCTACTTTTATATCTTTTTGTTTGTTTATTTGTGGCCATCACCTTTAAGTAGGATTGCTTGCATGAGCATGGGTAGAGGCCAAGAGACAATGTGACAGCAATGTCTAACGTGCTTCGCAACAACAGCAGCAGCTCTGGGCAGCAGGCATCTCACTCCCTTCATTATGCAATCTCTATAAATGATTCTGCTAGGTAGATACCGTTATATGGAAACCAGAGGATCAGAGAGGTTAAGTCAGTTGTCCAAGTGCACACAGCTGTTAAGTCTCAGATGGACCTTGGCTTTGGAGCTGACCAGGGAACAAATGCTGTGGTCCTCACCAAGCTGGCCTTCTGGGTCAACAGCATCCCTGCTCCCCCTGAGCAGGTCTGATGGAGCTGCATTTCCTATGCATGGATTCTGTCCTCAAGATGCCTGTCCAGGAAGAGCTATGTGACTTGGCCAGCAAGCCTTCGAGTCGGTGGGAGGTCTGCCAGGCTGGCCCATGTCCTGCTAGGTGAGCTGGGGATGGAGTGCAGGGAAAGAAGTCTGACCCCATGGTTGGTCTCCTATGAAGCCTTGGCATTCTCCTTCAGGTGGGAGGTGCAAGTTGTGGTACCATGCCCAGTGACCTGTGGAGGGGGATGGGTGCCAGTGGCTGTTCATTGTATGCAGCTGGACCATGGCCACCCTGTATCTCTACCTCACTCAAAGTGCTAGCCAGTATGTAGGCCATCCCCCTTCAAGGACTGCAACCCTGAGCCCTGTCCTAACATAACCTATCCCTGAGAACTTTGCCTGAGAGATAGGCAGTCCTGGATCTGCATTCAGCTCTGCCACCACCCCCAGATTATGTACCTTTGTGGGGCCTGGGATGGTAATGATGCAGGCACATTTTTTTTTCTTTGCCTTTCAGTCTTAAGAATACTTTTTATTGTGCAAAAAGATCTGTCACAGTCATTCTGAAATAAATATGCTACTTTTTATACAATGTATATGTCTAAAACTTATATTTTCACATTACCAAAAATTTCTTGTGACTTCCAGGGAGCCAAATTGAAGGATCTACATTAAACAGGTCAGATACACTCCTCTCAATTCCCTGGCCCTAGGGCACATTTTTTTTTTAAAAAAATCTATTTATTTAATTTTTATGAGACAGGATCTTACTACGTGGCCCTGGCTGGCCTAGAATTTGGTATGTAGACCAGTCTGGCCTAGAACTCACAGAGATCTACTTACCTTTGCCTCAAAGGTGTATGCCACTACTCATGGCCACTTTTTTTTTTTACAGCTTTCTTTATGTTTATTTATTATTATGTATACAACATTCTGTCTGCGTGTATGCTTGCAGGCCAGAAGAGGGCACCAGATCTCATTACAGATGGTTGTGAGCCACCATGTGGTTGCCGGGAATTGAACTCAGGACCTTTAGAAGAGCAGACAATGCTCTTAACCACTGAGCCATCTCTCCAGCCCCCACTTTTTTTTTTTAATAATGGGCTTTGTCCATCTAAACAAGCACTCTATCACTGAGCTATATTCCCAGCTACCCTTTTACTTTTATGTCAAGACAAGGTCTCACTAAGCTACGCACTAACTTCATTATGTAGCCCAGGTAGGCCTTTAACTTATGACCCTTCTGCCTGAGCTTCCCAAGGCTCGTGTGACCTGGCCCATTCAAGCACATATGTTGATGAAACATTGATTCATTGCACACTCTTTACTGAACACCTACTATGCCCAGGTGCTATCTACAGCCAGAGGGCACAGCAATGACAAAGGAGAAAGATGTCCTGGCCCTTCTGGAACTGACACTGGGGGTGATGGACAATGAACGAGACAGTGTGATAAGCAGTTTTTGGGACAACAGAGCCAACCGTGGTGGCTAGGAAAGTTGGCATGGCTGATGGCAGGTTCCAGGGTGAGGCCAGTGCTAGGATTTCCATTACAGACAGCCACCCTTGCAGGTTCCTTATTGTACCCCAACTTTTCCCCTCCTGCCTTTGCCCTGGGCTTCCCCTTCTGTGAAGTGGGTTGGTTTAAATACTCTGTCCACTTTCCTGAGCCTCCTGGTGGAGCAAAAGCTCTCCATGCCCTTTCCAACTTATTTCTTCCCACTGGAGAAATGAGGGGAAGGTATGTGGCCCTTTGGGTTCCACTAACTTCAATTCTTCCCAGGTGGCGTTATAAGCTGGCAGCCTGTAGTGTGAGCTGTGGGGGAGGGCTCGCACGGAGAATCCTGTACTGTGCCCAGGCTCATGGAGAGGATAACGACGAAGAGATCCTGCCTGATACCCAGTGCCAGGGGTTGCCTCTTCCCGAGCCCCATGAGACCTGCAGCCCGGAGCCCTGTCCTCCCAGGTGAAGGTGGGGTATAGTGTGGGAGGGGTATGTCCAGTGCACAGACTCCAGGCAGGACTCCTGGAGATTGTAAGACACAGTAATAGCTCAGAGACACTGCAGAAAACAGGGCTGCTTGGAAGGCCAAGCTGGATTTGGGAGCTGAGGTTCAAGGACAATGGCTGGTGGGCTGTCAGTTCTACAGGCACAACAGTGGGAGGGCCTGCAGGCTCTGTGTATGGGAAGGCAGGGATGCCGTTCCCTGCAGAAATGGAAGAGCTACCACCACAGCCTGTCAGGTTTTCTTTTCATCAGGTATGTGTAATGATTTAAAATTTTATAGCTTAGAAATTACTTGACATCTAAAGCACATGTAACTTGTCCTTTGTTTTTGCTAAACAGTCTGTGTGCCTGTATTTTTCTTGCATGTTATATTTACAGTTGATCTATGGTTTGGTTTTGTTGTTGTTTTTTTTTGTAAGACAATGTCTTATGTAGGCCAGGCTAGCCTCAAATTCTCTATGTAGCTGAAGAAAACCTCGTATTCTTGAGCCTCAGGCCTTCACTTCCCAAGTGCTGGGATTTTAGGCATGTGCCACCACACCCAGCTAAATCTTTCTTTCTTTGTTTGTCTTTTAAATGGGAACAGCATGCACACATGAGCTCTGGTTACCACTGGGATGTTGTGTGGCCACTGTAACGAGCACCGATCTGTCTGTGGTCTCTCTTCTTTCTAGGGCCCTAGTTTCTCAGCCAGGCATGATTCTGCCTCAAAGAGCACATGGACAACTTTAGTTTAATGGTCACCACTAGGGACATTTGCTATTGGCTCCTAGTGGGCAGAAGCTAGTCATGCCCATATGCAGTGCGCAGGACAGGTCCCTCAGGACAAAGGGCCATGCAGGGTTAGATGTCACTGGTGGCAAGGTGTAGGCCACATGCTCCTGAGGTGGGGTTTTGATGTGGCTCATACCATTGTCCGGGGTCCCAGGGTCCCAAAGCAGTACTGGGCCAACCAATGACATGAGCAACATTGTAGTTCATGAGGTCAGTGGAAACCCATGGCCAGCTAGGCATTTCAGTGGCTAGGGAATTGTGCAGACCATTGTTGAAGGAACTGGCGGTTCTTCAAGAATCCCCCACAAGTGACCTAGCCTCCACAAAGGCCCAGCTGTCATTGGGGTCATTGGAGTCTGCTTTTCCTGCAGATGGAAAATCCTGTCCCTTGGCCCATGCTCAGCCAGCTGCGGCATTGGCACTGCCACACGAATGATGGCTTGCATGTGGCTTGACCAAGGCCATGACAGTGAGGTGGATGAAGCTTTTTGTAAGGCTCTGGTGCGGCCCCAGGCCAGAGTCCCCTGCCTCATTACTGACTGTGCCTACCGGTGGCACATCAGCACCTGGACAGAGGTAAGAGCAGCCTGGTACCAGGAGCTTTAGCTGGCGCTAAGCAAGGCATCCACAAGGGGTCTGTGCATGAGGGGACCTGTGGTGCTGATTCATTATGACCCTTGAAAGGAGGGGAGTGTCTGCTGTGGTGCATACTCAGAGCCAGGGACACAGCAGGGCATGGAGACCCCCAGCTGGGCTGAGAGAAGCCTGGCATCTGCAGATACTAGGAGCCTCGCTACCAGAGACCAGTGTCATCTTGTGACAAGCACCAGAAAATCACCAGAGAGATGAGGGCAGGTCAAGCTTGGTTCCTCTGGGAGGATCTTACTCATGGTGGTAGACAGCACAGACAGCACAGATGGGATAAACTGTAGTCCTCGGGGGCTGCTCCCCACCTCACCTAACCTTGGTCGGAAGGTATCTGGATATCAGATAAAGAAAGGACAAACATGTACTTTAGGGTCAAATGAGCTATAGGTAGAGAAGGCCACCCTGGACCCCTCTTTAAGGCTCTGAGGGACAAAGAGGCCGAGACAGAGATGGCTGGACCCTGAGACCAGAATCTCAGGTCTTGTGCACATGTGAGGCCCCAAAAAGCATCTCTTTAGCTCTAATGTCTTCATCTGTATGGCAGAGACACCTGTCATTTACCAGGGTATGAAGGGGTGACATCACATCACATTGTCCTGTGGTCTCTTGAGAGGGTCACCATGATCTTCCACCTCTTTCCTGACAGTGCTCCGTCTCCTGTGGGGATGGCATCCAGCGCCGGCATGAAACCTGCCTTGGACCCCAGGCCCAAGTGCCTGTGCCAGCCAGCTTCTGCCAGCACCTACCCAAGCCAGTGACAGTGAGGGGCTGCTGGGCTGGACCCTGCGCAGGGCAGGAGACCCCCAGCTCACTGGCCCATAAGGAAGCTACTCTTCCCAGCCAGACGCAGGCTGCTGTTACTGTTGCTTCTCTGGAGTGGTCCCAGACCCAAACCCAAGGCCACACCCTCTTTCCAGTCTCCCAGTCTCTGGGGATCCAGGAAAACCTGGAAGAGTATGGTTAGGTTTCTTCCTGCTTCCGTTGGGGAGGTTGGCGTCTTGACCCGGGCAAGCGCTCAGGCACTAGACCATGTGCCACTGGGCCCGGGGCCTCCTATGCTTTTCATGGTTAAATGTGTATGCTTGTGTTTATGTGTACATAGGGGCAGGTGTGTGTGTGTGTGTGTGTGTGTGTGTGTGTGTGTGTGTGTGTGTGTGTGTAGGCCAGAGGACAACCTTGGGTGTCATTCCTCAGACAGGGTCTCTCTTTGGCTTGGAGCTTACCCAAGTAGGTTAGGCTGGCTGGCTGAGCCCCAGGGATCCACCTGTCTCTGCCTCCCCAGTGCACCTCCATACCCACCCTTTAAAATATATGTTCTGGGGGGTTGGACTCTGGTCCTCATGCTTTCAAGAAAGCACTTTACTGACTACGCCATCGCCCCAGTTCAGAAGTCACACTTTTACTTCTATCCCCTTCAAATAACCTGAAGGTTGCAGGGTCAGGAGCTCAGATCGGTGCAGACCCAAGCCCACACAGCACACTGCCTCCTTTCCCCTGAAGCACTCAGAAATGGCCTGGCGTGGTGACTGATGCTCTGACTCACAGCCCCCATCTCACCCTTTGCCAGCCCTCGCTTTCAGCCCTGCTCTGCTCTGCTCGCCTAACTTCCCTTTCGCCCTCTGCAGGTGCCTGTGGAAGGCAGTACCTGGAACCCACGGGAACAATTGACATGCGAGGTCAAGGGCAGGTAGACTGTGTGGTGGCCATTGGGCGGCCTCTGGGTGAAGTGGTGACCGTCCAAATCCTCGAGAGCACCCTCAAGTGTAGTGCAGGTACATCCAGAGGCAGGCGGGCAACTGCTGGGCTTGGGGGCCTGTGGCACAATTCCAGCATATCCGTTTTTGGCAGGATGTCCCTGTTTGGCATTTTTAAGGCTGTCTCATGACTGGCATGTGGGGATGTCCTTTTATAAGACAGGAAACTGGGGGGATGAGAGCTTTGGTGACATGGTCCCTACGTGGTCACATTAGCCAGTAAGAGAGTGGTTGTTTGAACTCAGCCCTGAGTCACTGTTGCTGACTTGAGTGGGGTGCTGGTTTCTCACTCTCCTGCCCTTTCTAGGGGAGCTGTTGCTGCTTTGGGGTAGGTTCACATGGAGGAAGATATGCTGGAAGATATCTGGCATGACTTTCAGCACCAAAACCAACACATTGGTGGTGAGGCAACATCGTGTGCAGCAAGGACGGGGAGTGCAGCTACGGTATTGGAGCCGACCTGCCCCAGGGGCCTTCTACAGAGGTACGCCAGGCGCCTGGGCCTCCCCACATTCTCACTGGGGAGCTGGGGAGCTAGGCCTAGGTTGCTGTGGGCAGGGCATTTTCTTTCTTTCCTTTTAAAAAAAGGTTTGTTTGTTTATTATATATACAATGTTCTACCTG
>NC_022011.1:50202393-50210555 GCF_000317375.1 Microtus ochrogaster | reverse complement strand
TCAGTGGTTAAGAGCATTGCCTGCTCTTCCAAAGGTCCTGAGTTCAATTCCCGGCAACCACATGGTGGCTCACAACCATCTGTAAAGAGGTCTGGTGCCCTCACAGAACATTGTATACATAATAAATAAATAAACATTAAAAAAAAAAAGATCAAATAAAATGTTCTGTCTGCATGTGTGCCCGCAGGCCAGAAGAGGGCACCATATCTTGTTATAGATGGTTGTGAGCCATCATGTGGTTGCTGGCAATTGAACTCAGGACCTATGGAAGAACAATCAATGCTCTTAACCACTGAGCCATCTCTCCAGCCCCCACTGAATCCTCTTTTAAAATTCCCTGCCTAAAGCATGCCACTGTTCCCTTCTCCTCACAGTGGAGGGAACCAAAGCTTGGAACCTTTCCGTCCCTTCAATTTATTATGATTTATTATTATGATTGTGTGTGTCTGATGTATGTGTGGGGGCATGTGTATGGCATGGTGTGGGTGTGGAGGACAGTGGGCAATTCCACGGAGTCAATTTTCTCCTTTCGTCTTTATGTGATCAGCTCTCCTTTCCCTTAAAAAAAAAATTGTTTTGTGTGTGTGTTGTCAGGCAGAGGGCGGTGCCAGAGGTTCTTTCCCACCATGTAGGTCCTACCAATCAGACTCAAGCTGTCAGGCTCGCACATAGCACTTCAGCTGTGGAGCCACCCCCACCTCCCCCTTTCGGATCACTGCCTGATGCTAGTCTATTAGAAGCAGTCTGAACGAAGGCTCAGCAGCGGTGGGGGGAGGGAGTCCGCTAGGGACCCTCTGGTGGTCCACAGCCAGCCAATCCGCTTGTTCTTGCCTGTAGAATGTGACAGGCAGCTCTTTGGACCTCGGGGTGAAATTGTGAGCCCCCAACGGAGCCCAGATGGGAGGAATACAAGGAGCTGCCGGCTCTTCATCAGTGTGGCCCCACAGGCCCGCATTGCCATCCGTGCCCTGGCCAGTGACATGGGCACTGCCTCTGAGAGGATCAATGCCAACTATGTCTCGGTGAGGTCACCAGGATGGGGACAGAAATGGGGTGACTTTTAATATGCTTCTGGAGAGCTGTCTCTAGGAAGGAGAACGGGGATTATTTGAAAGAATGGGAAAGAGGGTTTCCTCCACACTAACTCACCAGCAAATGCTTGCTACTCCACCTGCAAGAACCAAGAGAAAACCTTTCCTGGGGTAGACTGCCTGTTGACCAGGGTGGAAGCATCATGTTCAGGCCTGCTATTTTTTTTTTCCAGAAGAGCATAGGTAGGGTTGCGGGTTTGTGTGCTCTGCAGGTATCAGATCACCCCATAATCAGGCCTGGGCAGGATTCCAGCTCTGGCACCTGGCTGTGTATCCTAGGGAGGTGGCCCAAAGCCTTTGAACTTCAGTTAGAATGGCATGTCCCTCATGGGGGCTCCTGTGAGAATCAAACATGGTTCTGAGTAGCCAGGAGTCTATAAATTTAGATAATGGTCACTCATGGTTTCTACTGGCTACTTGCTTCTCCCCAGATCAGAGATATCCACAGCCTGAGGACCACAACATTTTGGGGGCAGCAGGCACTCTTCTGGGAGTCGGAAAGCAGCGAGGCTGAACTGGAGTTTAGCCCTGGTTTCCTGGAGGCTCATGCCAGCCTCCAGGGTCAGTACTGGACCATCCCACCGAGGACACCGGAACAGGACAACAGTCTGACTCTGTCCTAGAGTTCTCTCCAACCGCCAGAAAGGGAGGCAACCCTCCACTTAAGTGACCAGCCCCGGAGCGTGCAACACTAGCCTCTTGAGAGGTTCTAACGCCTGCCAGCCTTAGGGAATCTCTTTTAGGGACTTTTCCAGGTGCAGAAGGGCTGGGGCTGGGAGGTGGAGATCGGGGAAAAGCAGTCCCAGGCCCAGTAGCTAATAAAGGATACAGGAAACCTGACTGGCGTTTTCCTCCCACAACCTGCTCCAGCCGGGCTTGAAAGCTCATTCTATTGCAAGGTGGAGTTTCCTGGCCATTTGAGTAGGACCTTTGCCATTTCTAGACGACTTCTTCCAATCTTGGGAATCAAAAAAGGCCAGTCGGAATCCGGTGCACCTGCTGGGTCTCTGCGGTGAGGAGACCCTTGCGATTGTAAACACGCCCCTTATGCTAATATACGAGTCTCCGCCTCCCGCCCGACCCCCACTACTGGCCTGCGGGCCCGCCCTTATGCTAATCGCCGCCTCTCCCACAAGGCCGTGCGCGGGTGGACACGTCCCTTTGTGCGTGCCTGGGGCTGCGCGCAGCCTAGAGCGTAGCGTCCCAGCAGCATGAGCGGCTCGGGCGCTGCCGGGGCGGCCGCGGGCCCTGCCCCGCCGGCGCAGGAGGAGGGCATGACATGGTGGTACCGCTGGCTATGCCGCCTGGCGGGCGTGCTGGGGGCCGTGTGTGAGTACCGCGGCCGGGGGAGCGGGCGTCCCCGGGGTTGCCATGGCTCCTGGCCTCCGGCCTGTGTTCTGCCACCCGAAGTGCGGTGGCCAGAGGCCGAGCTGACCCGGCCTTGTCCAGAGGAGCCGAGACTTACAGAGGACGCGCGTCTCTCTTTTTCCTGGTCCTCCTCGGCCTGGCGATGCTCACCTGGGCTGGGGTGGGACTGCCGAATTCCCAGCCTTTCGGCAAAGCTTGTTCATAAGTGGGGGCGGGGGCAGGTCGCCACAGGCTAGCAAGTTTGCTTGAGAGTCTGCCGGTGCAGGGGGTAGATGGCCCCACAGGATGGCTGGGCAGGGGGTGCGGGAGAAGCAGCTCATTGGTTTCTCAGTGTCCATTTAGACTCCAGCTCTTCAGCTGTGCACCCTCTGCTAATGCTTCTCACCGGCCCGGAATCTTCCACACCAATCCCTGGTTCACACCCCCTGAGCTTAGATCCCAGAGAGCTCTAAAAGGATAAAAGAGAAAGGCAGGTCTGCCTCTTACGTGCAGCTATGTTGCTGGCCTTCCAAACCAGACTTTTGAACGGAATGTGTTTCTTAAATCCTGTCTGTCCCTTTCATTGTGAATTCCTAGAAGCCCAGGGGGAATACTGGTCTCAGGAAAGGGAGGTCCGAGGATCCCATTGCCTACCCGGTACAGGAGCCGAAACTGTGTGGGTAGGGCAGACCCATCTGCTCTCTTGCCTGAAGGAGTAACTAGGAGCCCCATCTGTTCAGAGACTCCTGCTGGAAGTTCAGGTGGATTGGGTGGGGCTAGTTGTGTGCTGCCCTGGCAAGGCAGTTCCGGAGGGAATTTGCTGAGGTCGGATTCAGATCCTCTCCTGCAGTTAGCTATTTCAAGGTGGTGCTAAGGGGTGCAGGAGCAAGGAAGATCCTGACCTCCCTCCATCTTGGTGATCCCATCAGTGACCCCCGTGACTTCTAGACTGACTTTGGAAATCCCGCCCAGTCCTGTGCTTCCTAAAGTGGGTGTCTATGCTACTTCAGAAGGTCTCCCCCAACTCAGCCCTCCTTCTGGGTTGAACCATAGTTGAAATCTTAGGGGAAACCCTTGGCACTAACTTCAGTTGTCCCCCGAGCCTACAGATTTTGGGGGAGGGGCAAAGTGTATTTGCTTTAGAAATTCAGTAGGGGGTTTTGACAAGAGCTGTGTCTTAATCAGTCATTTTGGCATAGGGCTGTCTTCTCTTAGAGTGAAGGGCCTTGGAGGGATTTATTCTGGTCCCAAAGGCATCTGGAGACAATAGCTATAAAGAAGAAAAGATTGCATAGTGACATCTGCCTTTTATGGAGGACATAGCAGTAGCAGCCCAAGTGGATGTTTCTGAGTCCTTGGTTGTCAGAGGACTTCCGTTTCTCTGTGTTGTGACCTGGTCCTCCCCAAAGCTGTCTGTGTAGGGCAGCTTGGGTGAAGTGGAGCCACAGATGGAATGCTGATGCCAGCAGTGTAGGCTCCTCAGGTGAGACCAGGCCCAACCCCACACAGGCAGGAGGTGCATAGTCCCTCACTTTTGTGTCCCTGGGAGCTTTGCGGCCAGAGCCACACATGGGAGTGCTGCTTTGGGTTCTTTATTAGAGAAGGCAGTTTTATGGCATAGGAGCCGGGCCACTCAGATCCATTCTCCTGCATCAGCTTCCATTTGCATAGTGTAACACAGAAAAGAGGAAAACGGTGGAATTCCAGGCCCAGTGGAGGGATCAGGTGCCATAGACCTGCTGCAAGTTTAATGAGTTGGTTGCTAATTGCAGCCTCAGAGGGCCAGCACTCTGCCCCTCCCTGGCGACAACCTGGGCTTCTGTCCTACCAAGCTGGGCAACTCCCAGGAATGTCCTCAGAGGCTCCCAGAGTTCCTGGTGAGGGACTTCCTGGTGAAGCCAGCTGCAGGCTGTGAGTGGGTGTGGCAGACGGTGTCCCTGAGGTGCTGACAGAGGAGAAGAGCCTCAGGCTCCACACTGAAGTGAAGTTCTATGATGGGGAAGAAGAGGACACATTGTCCCTGCATGGCGTCTTGCTGTTCTACTATTGGGACACAGCATGGCCATGTGTAGGAGAGAAAATGAGCTGAGGGGGCTACATGTCCAGGATGGATCACTTGGCTGGTGTTTTAGACGTGGAACTGTCACTTGGATCTTACCTGGCCCCCATCAGTGTATCATGAGAAGCATCCCTATCCTGACCCAAATTCAAGCTGTAGCCACACGTAGTGGCACGTGCCTGTAATCCCAGCCCCCAGGAGGCTGAGGAAGCAGGATAGTGTATCTTGGGCTACAGAGCAGGACTCTGTCTCAACGGGGGAAAAAACCAAAACTCGAATCAAACAAGCATAAACAACAACAAACAATCTCAAATAAACCTGAGTAGAATTTTCTAATTCAGAGGGCTTTTTGAGCAGCCTACTTCGTGGATGGTGATTGGTGGCCCTTGCTAAGGTTTTTGTTGAGAGCAGAACAGGCCTGACCTCTTGAGGGGGTTTTGATAATGGCTGGGAACCAAGAGCTGGCTCATCAGAGCCTTAGGTGTGAGAAGGGTGTTGCCTTTACCATCCCCCCCAAGTGTGAAAGTGGCTGGATTTGAGGTTCCTGAAGAGGCTGTCTCAGGTGAGGGTGGGTGGCTGAGGGAAGCCCTAGTATTGAGCATGTTCTCAGTGTCTGCCCAGACAGCCTTCTGCCGTGTCTGCCACATACTCCACTAACTCCTGCCCATGTCATTTGCTTTGAAGCCTGTGCCATCTCTGGACTCTTCAACTGTGTCACCATCCACCCTCTGAATATTGCAGCTGGCGTGTGGATGATGTGAGTAGCTGTGAGTGGCCTGCCCCGGTGGGGCTTGAGGTCTGTGATGCGGGTCTTTTCCCCCTCCATGCTCCCACCAGTGATGGGCCAGGGGGACAGCCGGCTGAACCCTTATTGAGTACAGGGTCACAGACACAGTTACTGAGCATCTACCCGGCTCAACACTGTAGACTCCTCATCTACTGCAATGGGATCTTCCCTCTCGGAGCTCCAGAGCCATGGTGTGTAAGGTCAGAGTTGGGGGTCTAAGAGGGAGAGAAGAGGGTGGTCGACCAGCAGTGAGGCGGTGAGCAGGGCTAGTTAGGGGGGCAGATGCAGTGTAACTGGTGGCTATAGCATCCACAGGTCTTATCCCCCTCCCTGCCCCCCCCCACCCGTGATGGGCTCCTTATCACCCTCTTTCCAGCAGCTTGATTCCAGGAGGGGGCGCCAGAGAGAGGGCTGCTCAAGGCGCAGGGGAAGCATTAGCATTTGTTAGTGCCTGCCCTCTCTTTTGGGGCAAGGTACAGGTCCCGCCTTAGGCCTCAGGCCAGGGTGATTTTGGTCTTGTGGTGTTGTGTGTGGAGGCCTGTGCTGGCCCCAGGTGGCGAGGATGGGGACTGTAGAGGTTGTGTACAGATTGGCAGAACAGTGTGCTGATATTTGGAAGACTAGCAGCCACGGTGGGCAGGCAGTGGGCAGGAATTACAAGAGCTGTGTCTGTTAATCAGGCTGTCAACAGCACTTTCTTCCAGATGTGGCAAAGGCCCAGTTGTCTGGTCATGACCATTCCCCACCCATGGAAGCCAAGGCCTTCAGCACCAGCAGCCTAGCTGCTCCCAGCAACTGGGCAAGGATCAAAGCCACCTGAGTAGAAGCTCCCAGCATGGGCTGCCCACTACCCTGCCTCTGTCTGCCTGACCCACATGGTCTCAGGCCTCAGGCTATGAGCAGTCCTCAGTGACTGGGCGCAGCCTGCCCTTAGTGGCAGTGTTGGTGACTATGATAATACTCCTAGCAGCTGGCACTGCGGCTAAGTTCTGTGGATGAACATGCTGCTGGCTCAAGATAACATCGAGGCAAGGGCCTTAGTTCATTTCACAGTTGGAAGGATAAAGAGATCAGATACCAGGCTCTTCCTCCAGCATGCTTGGGTAGTTAGGGATGCTGCTACAGCAGTGGGGTGGGGTAGGGTGTTGGAACTGCTTGGCAGAAACAGGTACCTTGTAGCATCTTCTGAGGGCCTGTGGGAGGGTGGTGTTCCTTGAACCACTGGCGTGAAGGCTTTTGCAGCCCCAGGTTGTCAACTGTTATTGTCCTTTTTGCCTTTGCCCCTGTAGCATGAATGCCTTCGTCCTGCTGTTGTGTGAGGCGCCCTTCTGCTGCCAGTTCGTGGAGTTTGCAAACACAGTCGCTGAGAAGGTCGATCGGCTGCGCTCCTGGCAGAAGGCTGTGTTCTACTGCGGGTGAGGGGCTGTTGGGCGGGGCCTATGGCATGGTTCCCCAAACTTTCTGATTAAAGCAGGTATTGGTGAGGTGGGTGGGGCAGGAACAGGTAGAGGCCTTTCGTTCCTGCAGGAGTTTCATTGGATAGCTGTAGACACAGCCACTGGCCCATCCAATAACAGCTGCTAAAGAGCGGGACCCAGTATTTGCCTTCTGGAGCTCAGCTGGCTGCTACTGCCACACAAGTGTTCTAAGATCTGTGGTGCTTGTAGCAGTGTGGTGGGGGGGGAGGGAAGCAGCTGGGAGTTGCCAGGTAGGTCATAGTAGATCTGTGTGGGCATTAGGCAGCCTTGAGAGGAGTGTGGCCAACCTAGAAGTTCAGACATGAGATTGAAGAACAGAAAACACCATTTTCCTCTAAATACGTTTTCTCTTTTTGGTTCTGACAAGTGTCATAAGACTGCACCACTTCCGAGATAAATTGAATACACAGAAGCTTCAGGGAAGCGCTTTTTTAGCATGAGAGGCCTGGCTAGGCAGTGATATTTATCACGGTTTATCTTTACAATCAGGTTAGACCAAAGCTTGGTAAAGGCTCAGCAGCTTTGGCAGTGAGAGTATACAATGAGTGTGTGCTTGCTGGCGGTTTTCTGTTGTGTCTAAATCTAAAGGGATCATAGGATCACAAAGTTCTAATCAGGCTCGCATGATGTTCTTTGGTTTGTGTGTGTGTGTGTGTGTGCATGCACACGCACAAGTGCACACACACACACACGCATACACATACACACCTATATATAGGTGCACACGTGTGCGGAAGCCAGATGTGGAGACCAGGTATTTTCTTCATTCACTTTTCACTTGTGTTTAAGGATAGGGTTGCTCACTGAACCTGGAGCTCACAAATTTGGCTCACAGCCTGTCTCTACCTCACCAGCCCTGAAGTACTTGGGTTCTTATGGGGATCCAAACAGGGCCTCACGCACATGCAGCAGGCACTTTACCAACTAAGCTGTCTCCTCACCCCTTCGTTTTTTCCCCACCCTTTGTATTTGAGGTGGTCTCATTACGTAGACCTGGCTGGCCTTGAACTCACAGAGATTCGTCTTCTCTGCCTCCTGAGTACTGGGATTAAAGGTGTAAGTCAGCAAACCTGGCTTTCTTTGAGTTTCTAAGACGTGTTGTCATGATGTTCACAGTAATGTGTGTTTATCAAAAGTCATTTGTAAAGTAGAAGATGGTCACTCCAGATCTCACTACCTGTTTTCTGGCATGTGTTTCTCCAGTCAATCCAGACCCTTTTGAAGCTCATCTTTAACCTGCTTATAAAGGTTGAACCTGCTTTTTTGACTTGCTGTGGTATTCATATTCAGTATCATCACAAAGACTATGACCTTCCTTTTTTTTTTTCAGGGTGAGATTGAATGTTTATTCAGGGGGTTATGGAGGAGGAAGGGTGAAGGGGGGACAGAGAGAGAGAGAG
>NC_022011.1:50185633-50202293 GCF_000317375.1 Microtus ochrogaster | reverse complement strand
AGAGGGAGAGAGAGAGAGAGAAGAAGAAGAAGAAGGAGGAGGAGGAGGAGGAGGAGAAAGAGACAGAGAAGGGGGAAGCAGAGAAGTGGGGAGAGAGGCAGAAGCGAAGCTGCCTCTCCGAGAGGAAGATGGAAAAGAGCTGTGACCTTCCTTTTAATGTTAAACACATTTATTCAGCTGGACATAGTGCCTTTGTTTTAATTTGTTAGCTGATGTCAATCAAGTCTGGTAAACATCTGTCTGCCAAAACTACCATGATGACATCCTTAGGAGATGTTTCCAGGTGTGAAATTACCAGGCCAAAGGCTATGGTCATTCAAAAGATCTTAACATACGTGACTCAGTTTCTTTCCCAAGAGGCTATCTGGGTGTCTGTCCTCTCCCCCAGTGCCTAGTGCCACTTTAACGTTTATATTCATTGTCTAGGAAGTAAAATGCCCTCCTGTATATTCTCATTCATTTTCTTTCTCAAAAGGTTTCTGGTCTCTGGTCCTGCTCTTTTGAGAGCTTTAATGTTTGACTTTGCAGGCTGTGTGTTTTCAGTATTAAAGACCTCAGATTCCTATGCTATGTTTCCCATTCTTGTTTTTCCAACCTATTTGCCTTTAATATTAATGGTTTTCCTCGTGTGATTGTTTCCCTCGAGATTTCTATTATTTTATTATAGAAACCCCTCGACTTAAGATGGGTTTCCGTTTTGATAAAACAGATAGCCTATTGAAAACATGGTAGCACACCTCACCTACCAAACACAGCTGTTAGCAACCTTCACCATGCTTCAAGCCCTGACGCTGGGCACTTGGTATGGTGCCTCCTAAGGTGGCCTGCAAAGCTTGGGGCTCAGAACTCTAGTCAGTGTCTGCTGAGTACCACAAGCACAACCATAGATGGACCGTAGTCTGCTATAGTCAAGGATCCTCCTCACTTGGAAGCACTTCTGCTATAATGAAATCTACACCGGAAGTCCAAGGAGTGAAGTTGGCTTTGAGTGTGTGTCATCCTCCTGCTCCGGGTGCCTCCTCTCCAGAAGTGACTGGACTGAGGGCCGGGCTGCAGGCTCCAGAACCTTCCTGAGTCAGCCTGTCTGGGATTCACCTCCTGTTGGAAAATCCCATCCCTCAAGACTGAGTTGCAGAGGGTCTTAGGTAGAATGGACCCACCACCAGGTGGCGCCAGCCTGCTACTGAAGCCCCAGCTAGAGCTGCACTGGGTCCAGTGTTCCCCTGGGCATGAACGGGGTGTGGGGGTGGGGGGTGGGGGTGCTTGTTGAGGTACAGCTGGCCCAGGATTGCTGTACTGATGAGAGCGTTCATTCAGTGTGAGGTGGGTGTGGGATAAGTGGCCAGCAGTCCTCACCTGACATCAGGATCTCAGATTTGACCCCACTATACGGTGGAGGTGGAGCCTTGAGAAGCTAACTTGGTCACAGGACTGTACGGATGGACCATACCCCCATCCTCTGGCCCCAGCCTCTCTGTTCTAATGAATCATACACCCGGCTGTTTGCTATTTAACCATTTGTGGGTCATAGATCTTGCCATGGAGACCTGCTATGGTCTTCAATTCTGCCTCCAGAAGGGATGTTTGAGGCCCTCACAGGGCCAACACATGGGGTGGGAGTGCACCCTTGACCTCTGCTCTCTCCTAGGATGGCCGTCGTTCCCATCGTCATGAGCCTGACCCTGACCACGCTGCTGGGCAACGCCATCGCCTTTGCCACCGGGGTGCTGTACGGATTATCTGCCCTGGGCAAAAAGTGCGTCTGCAGCCCAACCCCGGGGTGGGGCCTCCTTTACTGCCCCTGCTACCCCATCTCAAGTGGGAAAGGTCTGGGTGGAGCCCTCTGTCTAGTCATGCACAGTGGCCATAAGTGACTTACCTGTGCTCTCAGGAAGAGAGTCAAGAACTCAGGACAATGTAGGTGGCCCCTCTTGCCTGGCTTGCACTCCATCAGGTATGCACCAGACACTGTAGCCAACTACCACCTGTCCCCTTCAGCTTTGTTGGTACCAGCAACATGTGCCCCTCTCAGAGGAGCAAGGCCTCTGTCCCCTTGATGGTGACCTCTGGGGAGCAGAGTCCTGGGGAAACATGCCTGCAGGTATCTGGTTGCAGCCTGGGAGTTGGCAGTGGGAGGGCTGTGCCCATGGAACAGCTTCTTTTCTCCCCCTAGGGGTGATGCCATTTCCTATGCTCGGATCCAGCAGCAGAGGCAGCAGGCAGATGAGGAGAAGCTGGCTGAGACAATGGAGGGAGAGCTGTGAGGTGGCCCAGGGTGGCCTACCCTCATTGCCTACTGCCACTGGGTTCTGTGTGACGTCTGGAGAAGGCGGAGAGCCAAGTCTGTAAAATGGCCTGGGAGAGGAGTCCCTGCAAGTCATCATGCCTCAAGTCGTCTTGTGCCTACCCTGTTCTCTGGACCTACTCAGCCTGGAGCTCCTGCCCCACTGGTACTGAAGACCTGGGCCATAGGATATGGATGGGATGAACTCGCTCCTGTGAGCCTATGGTGCAGATTCCTGCGCTGGTCACCCTTCCCAGACCTAAGGCCGGTCACCCAGGCTCTTGCCGCTTCAGGGCCGAGCTGGCTGGCAGGTGAGGCTTCAGCTCTGCCCCATGCACGTGTCCTAAGAGCAGAGGATGAATGCAGCAGTGTCCTGAGGCCAGCGACTGTTGCCTGGAGCAGGAGAGATAGCTGGTCCTTTGAGAATCTACAGCGCTCCCAGGAAGCAGCTTCTTGGCCAGAAGAGCAGCGTTGGCAGTGGCCAGAGGGCTGGGTGGAAGTCCCCTGGTGCCTTGGCCAACCTATTCCAGATACCTTGTTCCATCTCCCCTGGGCCTTGCCTTGACCTCCAGGTCCTGCCCCTCCCCCCAGCTCAGGCTTTGGTGCTAGGAAGTGTGTGTTTGTGTGTGTGGTGTGCACTGGGAGCGTGTACTCCTGCTAATACGCAGTGAGAGCCTCTTTATCAGTGATGGCAGGCTCACTATTTGTAGGGATTGACCTCAGGTATTCCTCCCAACCTGCCCCTGGCATCCTGTAGCCTTTGAAGAGCTGAGCAGAGACTCAAGTCACCTCTCACACAGAGCTGGCCCTGCCTCAGGTACTAGACCTAGGTGAGTAGGCCTGCATGGCTAGGATATGGAGAGCTGCTACTCTGGAACTAGTCCTCCTGCACAAACCCTGGTTGTCCCCCATCCTTCTGCACTGTTATCTTTTCCTACTGTCCTGTGATGTTGGCACTAGTGGCTGCTTAGATGGGCGGGACCCTAGACATTAGGCACATGTTGGTGGTCTGGCTGAAGATGACGTGAGAGATGCTAAGCCCCGCCTCCCTCCTGCACTAGGACTTCAGCTGGGCCAGGAGTTGCTGAGTCTCCAGGGAATCTTTAGCTCACCAGTTTTTGGAGCCAGGAATAGTGGGCATTCTATTTTGGATAGAGACTTTTTGATATGTGGGCTCCGGTCATTTCTCAGAGAGCCTGGACACAGTGAACCCCAGAGTAGCAGAGATGTCACAGTGTACCTGGCTTGGCAGGACATGTGTCTTCAAGGTTTTTCTGAGGCTATTTTTCTCAAGCCAGGAATGGGCTTCAAGGGCTCTGTATATATGTATGTTTGGGTGTGTCAGGGCCCATGTTCACAGTAAGACCTGTCTACCTCCCAGGAGGAGCAAAGGCCCTACCTGCCCCTCTGGTTACTTGTATTGGCAAAAGATTCAGGTCACTTCTGCCCAGGCCTTCTGTCCCTGGTATTGAAACTCGCTACATCTGTGGATAAGATTGGACTCCAATAAGGAAATTGATTTTGTACTGGGAAAGCATGGGGTAGGGGGTAAAGGTAGAGAGAGGGATACAGACCAGAGTGGGACAGTAATTTACATCCTAAGGTTCCGGAATTACAGTGGCTCTGGAGCCCATTGCTTTGCTTCTGAGCACACACAGGCACTCTCTAGCCTAGACTAGGCCCCTCTATTGCCTGTATCTGACTGTCTTCTGTGGCTCCCCTTGCCACCCACCCCCGGTTTGTTTTTGGTTAGCTTACATTTGGAGTAAAGCAAGGCTGTAGTTGGTACGCACAGTCTACCTGTCACCTTGTCTTTAGTGTCTGGGACTGGCAGGGAGGACCCTGACTACGCCTGCTGGGCTGAGCCTGGCCCAAGCCTGCTCACAGGGTCTCAGAGTAGCCTATCTGTAAAGGGTGAGCTGGCGTTCAACCCCACGGTGGCTGCTGCTTTCTCTGCGCTATGATCACGTCCAGAGTGCCCTGGCTGCTGGGGTAGGGAGCTCCTGGAATAGATCCTGCTCCCCTTTCCTCCCTGAGGCAGCAGGCCCAATTCCTTTATTTTGAAAAACAGTGAACAGTTTTCAGACTAGAGGTATCCAAAGGTTGGAATGGGTCCTGTACTCTGGCCTTTGGAAGCCCAATGTTCCCCCCAAGGTATCCAGACCCTGTGGGTGCAGGACCCTGTCCTTCCCATGCCAGCTGATCAGAACAGCATGATGTGATGATGTCCCTGTACAGAGCCACTTTGCCACCTCCAGCCCTGTTCTCTGTTCTCAGCGTGGCTCTGCATGGGAAGTGTCCCTTATAGGAGTGAGAAACTAAGCCCCAGGTCCTCCCCCGACAGCCTTGTCCTTGGGCACAGCCTTTGCTCAGTCTGGGGCTGGGCTGCCTGCTTCCCCTGCAGGTCTCAGTTGAGGTATTACAGCACCGCAGGCTGCCTGAGCTGGGGCCTACCAGCCCATAGTTGGTGAACTGCCTGTCCGGAGGTGGAAATGTGTTCTGCATTCTGGCTGACGGCAGGGATGCTGCTGCTCCTGGTTGCAGGCAAAGGCCTGGCCTGGGTGATGTGGTCCCTTAGAGCCAAGCCCCTGACTAGGGCCTGAAGGACATCCTGCGGGTTTGGAAGAAGGCCTCAATCTGTTCCAGCGAGCGGCCCCTGGTCTCAGGCACGCAGCCGCCTGTGAAGAGCAGGCTGAGCGCGCAGATGGCCGAGAAGAAGAAGAAAGGCACCTGGAGGCCGAAGGCATTCTGCAGTGGGGAGTTGGGGAGGGAGTCACTGAGCAGACCCAGCCCCCAGCCAGAATTTCGTGGACTCAACCAGTACTGACAGCCTGTGGGGTGGCCTTCACCTGGCCACTGCTCTGCTCTGAAACCTCCCAGCCTTCCCTACTATCCCCAAACTGCCCTCAGCCATCCTTGGAAACTCTGCTGTCTTAGGTACCACACCCAAGCTCTAGGCTGCCTACAGGGCCTGGTGGACAGCATGTGTGCCAACCTTCCTCTTAACCTCAGTCCCTGAGGGAGGAGGGCAGGTTCTGGCTTGTGCTGACCCAGCTGGATTGCCTTGATAAGAGTCTGGAGCTGGCCAGCATTCAGGTGTTTTTAGGGCCTGCTGGCTGGCAGACCTGGGAGCTAGGTATATTTAGGAGGGACCTCACCATGCTATAGTCAGGTAGCAGGGTTACGCTGGAGAAGCCCAGCATCCAATAGGTCAAGAGACAGTACAGCTGATCTGGGCTGTATCCCTGGGCTGGGAGGTAACTTGACTCCCACAAACACCCCACCTCCCACCCCCTGTGCTCCTGTTTCTTGTCATGGCCTTGGCTGTGCTATTACTTGGCCACTCTTAGCCTCTAAAGGGTCTGTGAAGGAAGACTGCTAATGGAGAAGCCTCGCTGGGAGTCCAGGGGCCAAACACTCACCACTGCCAGCAAGAAGTACTTGGTGAGGACGAAAGCTGTAAGCCAGCTGACCAGCACACAGAGCCCTGAGGCAACACCACGGGCACGCAGGGGCAGAACCTCAGACATGAGGAGCCAGGTGATGGGCCCCCAGCCCATGGCATAGCCTGTCCGGAAGAGGGGAGCAGTTGGGCTCAAGCCCTGGGGACCCTCAAGCTATCTTGTTTGTGTCTCTTGGGTTATAAGGAATAGGACTTCCCCAACCCCTCAGGCAAACCAGGACAGTAACAGAACCCTGTGCCCCCACCCAAACAGCCCATCCCAGGGGTCCCCACTGCCAGGGTGTTCCTACCCATAATGAAGAGCATGGTGGCCAGTAGGGGTATCAGAGTGAGATAATTGAAGGACGTAGCTGGGGGCTGCTCTGTGCCCTCCAAGGTCATGATCTCCAGTCCCAGAGTGCTGTTGGGGGTCAGAGGCCTTGGGCCAAAGTGGATGTACAGCCCCAGCGTCAGGTTGGCCACAAACATGACGGATGCTGCAGACACATGGGCACTTTAGGACCAAGATTCTCCAAAGCCTGAGGCCCTTCCCGAGCCCCAAGGCACCTCTTTCTGGGCAGCAAGGCTGGCTTGTAAAAGGGGCAGTCCTCCCACCCTCAACACCCCCAACACGGAATGACAAGCTCAGGGTCTCTTGCCAGCCCGGAGCTAGGTGGCTGGACTCCCTTGCTCTTGGAACTCTGGCAGATCTGTCTGGAGCAGCCACCATGTGCTAGGGAAGCTTGGGTATGGCCCGAAGACTACAGTCCACCCGGTGACTGTAGGAGCGAGAGGCAAACATCAGAGAGGGGACACTCACCTGACACATAGAGCAGGACTTTGCGGCCAGCCAGGTCCATGGTGACAGCCGCAATCAGCACAGACACGAGCCTCACAGCGCCCACGATGGCTGCATCCTGCTGGGAGGGCTGGGGGCAAGACACTGGGCTGAGAGGCCTGTTCTGTGCCCTGTACCGACCTAATTCATGTCAGGGCACTCAGGCCTAATCCAGGGTCACTGTCCCTTTTTGCCTTGAGCCATCACAAGTACCAAGCCCTAGGTACTTTCTCTGCACCCAACCCTTTACTGGGGGTGGGGTTCCCCAGTACAGGCATATATACTATGCCTACTACTAGTCCTAGTGGGCACAGATCCTGGCTGGGCAGTGATGGAGGACCGGAGTCATCCTCTTCAAACCTCATTGCAGGAAGAACGTGGGGGTGGAACTGGGCTCTCGGGGACCTCACAGGCCCCACCTGGGATCTGAGCCTGGGGCCATGGTCCCAAGAGTCCCCACATTCTATTAAATTGTTTCCCTTCATTAACTGTATATTTTAAAACACTTAAGCTTCACTTGAGGAAACTAATTGAGGCAGGGTGTGAACCAGAAGTGTCCAGGTCTCCGTCACCTAACTCCCAGCAGCCTCACGGGACTCTGGGCAGTGCTGGCCAGTGTGTGTGTGTGTGTGTTCTCACCAGCACCACTGACGTGCTGTCGAAGATGGTCTGCAGGTACACGAGGATGGGCGTGATGCCCGTCAGCTGCTGTAGAAAGCGCATCAGGACTGCGATGAGAATAGGCCGGTACACACGGGGGTCCCGGGCCTCCGACCATGACACTCGGCTACTCTGGAACACAAAGCTGCTGCTGAGGGGCTGTGCCAGGCTCTCCAGCCTTGGCCACCCTGTCTTGGCACCTGTGGGTCTAAGAGAAACCCAGCCACCCGAGGCTGCCTGGCCTCTGCACACTGGGAAGAATCAATCATTCCGAGGAGAGGCAGTCTAGGCTCAAAGAGGCCCAGTGAATGTCCAAGACCACAGAGAGCCTTGCGTGCTGGGCTCGGATCAGTCAACCCCACCCATGCTGCACCTGTCTCCGCACGTTGTCCTGGATCTGCTCAAACTCCCAGTGGACCTCCGAGTCAGCTCGCAGCCAGGTCAGCGCCTGCAGTGCCTCCTCATCCCGGCCCTTTGAGAGCAGGAAGCGAGGCGAGTTGGGCATGAAGCTAAGCAGCAAGATCATGACGAGGACAGGCCCCTCCCCGGCCACAGCAAGCCACCTCCAGGGCAGCAAAAGACCTGGTGAGAGAGGCTTTAGTGAGGGGCTGGGGCCTCTGAGCAACCTCACTGCTCTCCTGGCCAAGCCTCCCGATTGCCCACGTCTCTGTAGTAGAGGCAATGAGGGGCTGCAGGGATTGCCTGGACCCTGGTACTAGAGTGAGCTTCTTACAGTATAATGAGAGAGGGTAGGGAGGCTGGGCATGGGACTCTCACCCCCATCACCCAGGCAGGCAAGCTCCTGTATGGGCATCCCTCATGACTGACAGGATACTAGACAACCTTAGTGCTGTGGGAAGGTGGTTTGAGACTCCTGCTGTAGAACAGGCCTCACTGCTCAGAGATGTGGTACCCATGGGGGCTAGGAAGCCAGATGTTCTGCCTATTGGTGCTGGGTTCTTTCAGAGAGAGTTCTACCCCCCCCCCCCATCTCCAGAACCTGCATGCTGGATTACAGGATGATACTTGCCGAGGGCATAGAGAGACAGGGATCCAAATACGGACATGAGCTGTGGTGTGGCCCCAAGAGCTCCACGAACACCAGGGGGTGCAATCTCAGACACGTATACCTGCAAGACACATGCCTCCACTTGGGGCTTTAGTGGGAATGCATGTTTCTGGGCCCACTGGGGTGAGAGAGGGAGGCCTTGGAGCCTGGAGAAACTGGCAGGGGATTTGTTCTGACCATAGCTCTGACCTTCCCTTTCCCTAGCAAGAAAATAGGCAGAAACACTCAGCTCTGATGGGCATGGGGTGGAGGTGGGGAGGCAGACACACAGACGGACTATGACGCTGGGACCCAACCAAGCCCAGGGTATTCAGGCCAGGTGCCTGTGTTTCTCTTAGTGACCCCCTTTCCCTCTGTTTGGCCAGAGGACAGATGTCTGTAGGGAGTACTGCATGAGGTAAGCAGTTGGGGCTGGGAGGGGGGGCGGGGCAGGAACTTCCCTTCACATCCCTTGCTCAATGCAGATTTTCTTCAGTTGAGCAATGCATAGAACTGAGGTCAAAACACAGGATAGGAAGCTTTCGGTGACAGTGATGTCAGCTTCTTTGGTGGAGGGAGGTGAGGTTCCTCGGGCAATGTAGGAGACCCCACACACTCTACTGAGCAAAGGCTCAGAGGCAGGGGTGGCCCGGAACAGCCCTGAAGCAGCGGAGACATCGGGCCTTACCGGGATGCAGGCAGCAGTGAGTCCCCCGGCAAAGCCTGTCAGCGTTCTCCCCAGCAGGAGCATCCAGAGGCCACGGGCACCAGCCATGAGTGCATAGCCAATGACTGAGGGGACAGCCGAGAACATGATGCTGAGCTTCCGGCCCAGGAGGTCATTGAGTACCATAGCACTGAGGCCCCCAGCTGCGGCACCCAAGGTGAACACGGACTGCAGGGGTGCGAGAAGATACAATGGCCTTAAGCGTTCTCACCCCCAAGCGGAGCCTAGAGATAGTTCCCCCAGGGCTGACCCAGAAGGCAGGCAGGCATTCATCCTGTTGGAATGCACAGCCGCCTGTGGACAACGGTATGGGAGGGTGCCACAACTACTGTTCTGCTCTAGAGGTGCAGGGGGGCCACCTGTCCAAAATGGCTCAGCTCAGGAGTGTCCACGCAGGCCTCAAAAATGGTCATCTGCCTCCGCCTCCCAAGTCCTGAGATTAACGGCGTCCTCTATAGCTCCCACTCTACCCAAGAGAACTGTGACTTAAGATTTGGGGGTCATTGGATTTGCCTGGACTCTGTTACTCATGAGCAGTGGGACCAGGGCGCACAGCTTGGCTTGTCTAAGCCTCAGTTTCTCAGCTGTGCAATGGGGAGAGCACAGGTTGACCCCAGGAGTAAAACTGTTTCACCAAATATCTGAGCTGTGTGTTCCCTGCACGTGCCCACCCCATTTGAAATGCTCAAGAAACCCTAAATCTTTCCAGCTTGGTTGTCAAGCTGCAGTTCTAACACAGGGTCTACTGACATCTAATGCTACAGTCTTGGGCCCCTTGGGCTCTTCTCTATTTGGCCGTACTATGTCTTTCTCCAGATGACACCTCTCATCCCTCTGGCACCTGGTGTTCCTGCCTCCAGACACTCAGCTCTGCTGTGGCAGCCTGGCTGTGGGTATGCTATTGGGAAATCTTCCCATCAGCCCCTCCCCGCATCTCTGTAGGATGTCACTTCCTCCCGGGTCTTGCCATCACCACTAGCAGACAGGAGTGTGTGAGGGAGGCTTTAGGGGAGGTGCCAAGGCTGAGGGATTTTAGTTCTCTGTGGTAAACAGGCTGAGTGGGTCCATGCTCCCCTACTACCCCGCCTGGCTTAGAGAACAGGTCTCACCCCAAACCAGGATGCCTGCTTTTTGTCCAGGTGTAGTTCTGGGTCAGAAGAGAGCTTCAGCGCAGGAATGACTGGGGACGTGTAGACCAGGGCATACCCAAAGCTGAAATTGCCCAGCACAGCAGCAAAAGTGGCCAGGAACACCCTTCTGTTTTGCAAGACCCTGGTGGGGGATGGGGGTGGAACCAAAGGACCAGAGTCAAGTCCTCTAACTGGATCCTGGGTTCCCAGACTGCTGCCTTCCCCGAGCCTCGTGGTCATCCAGCTCAGCAGACAGCAAGGAGAAGCCTGGGTCGAGGGCCAGTCAAGTTGGTACCTCCCTGAGGCCTGAGCAACGGTTCTAGGAAATCCCCAGGGTGCCAGTTGGGGATGGGGCCCCTTTTTCTCCAGAAAAGGGGTCATGGGTTCTCTTTCCTGCTGTGCTGCCCAAAACTTGCTCTATAATCTCAGGCAAGACCCTCATTCTCTCCCTATCTGTGACAGATGGGTCCCCACCCATTATTTTTTGAGAAGGCCACTTCTCTATGGGAGATCAGCTCTTTAAATAGGACTTGCGAGCATGCGGTTAGAAAGAGCCAGATGACTCTTGGTAGCCACTCACCAGAAGTCAGTGGCAGCCCAAGATGTGTGCCGACAGCCTACTGGAGATAAGGCCGTTCCAACCTCCCACCCCCCACGCCCTGCGACTCTCACCCGGCCCGCGTCCTTTCTCTCGGCGACGCGGGGGCCTCGGGGAAGGTGTCATAGTCCAGACCCTCGGATCCTAGCAGGGGCTCCTGCATGGTCAGTGCCGACGCTGAAGTACACGCAGGCTGGACTGAGCAGCGGAGCTAAAGCATCCGCCCGAGCCCCCAGCGTGCGGCAGGCAAAGCTCCGCCCTGCGGCTACGATTGGCTGTAGGGCGGCCCTGCAGGGCCGTGCTGTCCAATGGGACGGTTGCTTGTCTCGGATGCAGGATGCGGTCGGGCTCTGGGGCGCGTCCATCCGCGTGTGCTTTGAGGCCCTGGGTTCTGCCGGGGAAACCCGCTCCAAGGGCAAGGCGTAGGGCGGGCGAACACTAGCGAACACCTGTTAGGGTGGCCTGGGACCAGCGACCAAGGTCTCTGAGCCCCACTCCGCCCGGCTTTTGTCAAGGGCGTGGACCGCTCAAACAAGCCCACAGAGGTGAAGCTCGCCAAGGTCACATGACAGATTTTTGTCTCACTCAGCCTTACTTACTCTGTGCCCTCTCCTGTCATATAGATGTCATTTCTAGATCTGTCACCCCACTGCTTCCGTCTTGACCCTAATTAAATCCGAACAGATTTGGGTGGGTGCAGTGCGGGGAGGATACCTGAGCAGAGGCAATTTGGGGAAACTCCAGCAGGTGCCATGGGGTGTCTCACCTCATAGCTGGGGCAGAACCCGGGGCCTCTCTGCTAAGCCAGCAATCTGAGCTACAGTCCTAGCCTCTGGGATTTCCTGACTGTCGAAATGGCCTGGTATTGTTCAAAATCATTCCAGTAATGGCATAAAAATAATGAAATGAAGAAAAATCGAAACAGAAACTTCTCTGGATGCCTATTCTAGGGTGTGGAGAAAAGCCTCCGTCATGATGCCCGCTTCTCCCTTGGGTCTTTTCAGGCATGGGCGTGGACTCACTTCCCCTCCACATTCATAAGCTGGCCCTTTATGATCAGGCTATTAAAACAGTAAAGGGCATGGTAGATATCTTAGTTCCCCTTTACTACAGTGGAAACAGTAGGACAGAGGACAAGAAGCCAGGAAACCACCCATCTCCCACAGCCCACCGAGGCTAGACCTCTTCTTTCCTTTCTGTATCTTCCTTTCGTGTCTGTTACCTAAGAGGGGAGCGTGACTTCTCAGTGGCATTCCACTTCATACCAGTCTCAGAACACGCATGTTTGTTTGTTTGGATTTTATTTTAGGGGTTGGAGAGATGGCTCAGCGGTTGAGAGCCCTGGCTGCTCTTTTTAAAAATTTTGTTTAACTTTATTTTATGTGCATTGGGGTGAAGGTGTCACATCCCTTGGAACTGAATTTACAGACAGTTGTGGGTGCTGGGAATTGAACCCCGACCCTCTGGAAGAATAGCCAGTGCTCTTAATCGCTGAGCCATCTCTCTAGCCCCTGCACTGACTGTTCTTGCAGAGGACTCAAGTTTGACCCTCAACACCACATGCTGGTGCACAGCCCTCTTCTGTACCTCCATTTGCAGGGCCATCAATACCCTCTTCTGACTTCAGCTCATGGGTGATGCAGGCATACATGAAGAAAAAACACACACATAAAAAATTTAAGGTACGTATATCTATCTTTATTGCATGCTTCTCTGTTTGTGAGAATGTGCTCCTGAGGCTAGAAGTGTTAGGCTTCTAGGAGCAGCAACTATAGGCAGGCGTGAGTCACCTAAAGGTGATGGGAACCAAACTTGGATCCCATGGAAAAGCAGCCTAGTCATTTAACCACTGGGCCATCTCTTCAGCTCCCCTTCACCCTTTCTCCCCCTGTTTTGAGACAGGGTCTTCTGCATTTCAGGCTGGCATCAAACTTGCTAGTTAGCTAACCACTTCAATTTTATCCTCCTGCCTCCACCTTCAATTGGTACTGCAGGCCTGGCTTCATTCTGTGAAAGGGATTGGACTCAGGCAAGCACTACACCAACCAAGCTACATTCCAGCTCCTATCTTTCTTGGAGACATCTTTCACCAAGACACTTCAAAACCCCTGCCTCAGATCACTAAGTACCTGGGATTAGTAAGCTTGGTGATCTTTGAGAATATCTCTCACATCATCGGTTTTGGATCCCACTTCCTGTATCCTGGCAATGCAGTTTTTAAAGGAAGTATCATAGTTGCTCCTTAAAATATTTGAGACAAGATCTTTCTAGCTATGGCTGGCCTAGAATTCATTATATAGACTAGTCTGGGGTTGAACACACAGAAATACTCCTGCCTCTGCCTCCTGAATGCTGAGATTAAAGGTGTGTGCCATCAACCTAGTTTAGTTGTCTCTTTTTGAGATTGAAAATATTTAGTGGTCTGCCAGGGAATTTTTTAAGGACCTTCTTTAAAATTTTTTTTAAACTAGATTCTCTCTCTCTCTCTCTCTCTCTCTCTCTCTCTCTCTCTCTCTCTCTCTCTCTCTGTGTGTGTGTGTGTGCGCACATGTGCCATAGAAATTGAAGAGGTCAAAGTACTTGGGGGTCGTTGGTTCTCTCCTTCCACCTGTTGGTTCTCAGGGTTGAACTCAGGTTCAGGTTGTCTGGTTTAGAAGAAATTGTCTTTATCCACCAAGCCATCTCACCAGTCCAGGACAAAGCAGGCTGCTATATTCTACTGGGGCAAGGCAAGTTCTCTTATCATTTTTCTTTCCCATGCTTCTTTGTGGTCAGTGGCTGTGTAGTGTGATGTGGGTGGGTAAAGTAGTTAACTTCTTCTCCCCTCTTCCTGGTTCCTTGGGATGCCTTCTTCTTCCCCCATCCACCGTTCTCATGACTTAGAATGACCCTGGCTCAAATTTAGGGAAGGGAGGGGAGCAAACAGAGTGGCTGGAGCCTGCCCCAATTTGGCGTAAACTCAGATCGTCACGCTTTCTAGCAAGTGCCTCTACCCACTGAGTTATCTCACTGGCCCCTGTTGCTTTTTGAGCACATTCACCATGCAAGACAGCTGAGACTTTAAGCCATGGTTAAGTGTTTTTTTTTTCTGCTTGGGTTTTTTGTTTATTTGTTTGTTTTTTGTTCTGTTTTGTTTTTGTTTTGAGACAGGGTTTCTCCGTGTAGCCCTGACTATCCTGGAACTCACTCTATAGAGCAAGCTGGCCTCCAACTCAGAGATCCGCCTCACTCTGTTTCCCCAAGTGCTAGGATTAAAGGCGTGCACCACCACTGTCCTGCAGTGGTTAAGTGTTTTTTGGCGCTTTATTTATGAGAACTTGACTGCCTCACCTACATGAAGAAGGTCATCTCTGCCCACTTTTTTCTCAGTTCCTTTATGTATTCCCAAAACAAGAGTGAAGTCACAAACAGGACACACTTTCCCCTTCTTTCCCTGTTCTTCAGGCGGCTCCTGGCCCCATTGGTAGTTTGTGGAACCAAGGATCGGGAGCCAAGGCAAAGCCAATGCAAGTGCTGGTGATGTTTTGTTCCCACTAGCTGTGATCAGAACTCCTTCTCCATCGTGGCAGGGTGTGGACTCCTTTCTTTTCCTCGAGGCTGCTTTCTGCTTACCACTTCCCTCCACCTTTGCCGTCTCCGCTGGCTCTGGGATCTCCCTTATTTTCCCATTTTTCAGGAGGACTCACCTCCAGTTACTTCCTCTTGTACCCAGTGTCCTTCTGGTTCCTGCTATGCCCATAGTAACCCGACTCAAGTACTTTCCCAAAAGAGGTGTGGCTGTACCCCATGATATTTTCTGGCTGTTCCTACTGCCATGGAACAAGGTCAATAAGTTTCCTTTTTTCCCTTCGGTAAGTATTCCAAGCTAGCTGATCCATGGTGTGTGTGTGTGTGTGTGTGTGTGTGTGTGTGTGTGTGTGTGTGTGTATGGTGTGAATTTTATATATAATTAACAATATAATATTTAATATAATATATTTAAATAATGTAAAGGTGAAGCTAGGGTGCCCAAACACATAAAGCAAATAAACAAATTCTGTTTCTAGTATCCAGGTCTAGAGAAGGAACAGAGGAGACAAGAGGAAAAAGATGGAGTGAGAACAGGCAGCTTGAGATGGCCACTGGCTCCTCCTGAGGAAATGAGGAGACACACAGGTCACTGAAAGGGACATTGCCTGATGTAGGGTACCTTCCTAAGGCACCCCCCCGAATCAAAGGCTTCTTAGACAGAGCTCAAGCATCACTTCTGCCCTGGCCACCAGTTGGCCTCTCATGAAGCTGTTCTCTTTTTTGACAGTCTGCTGTAGCTCAGGCTGGGCTCAAAGTCACTGCTACATTGCCAAGGTCAAGCATGGCCAACCATCACTCCTGCCTACCTGTGCTGGCTAGTTTTATGTGAGCTTGTCACATGGGAGAGTCATTAGAGAAGGGGGGGGACACCTCCAACTGAGAAAATGCCTCCAGAAGATTGGGCTGTAGACAAGCTTGTAGGGAATTTTCTTAATTAGTGGTTGGCAGCGGGTGGTACCATCCCTGGGCTGATGCTTCTGGGTTCTATACGAAGTCGGGTTGAGCGAGCCAGGAAGCAGCACCCCTCCATGGCCTCTGCATCAGCTCCTGTCTCCAGGTTCCTGCCCTGTTTGAGTTCCTGTCCTGACTTCCTTCAGTGATGAACAGTGACTTGAAAGTATAAGCCAAATAAACCCTTTGCTCCCCAGGTTCCTTTTGGTAACAGGGCTTCCTCACAGCTATAGTCACCCTGACTAGGACACTCCCCCTCCTAAGTGCTCTGGGATTGCAGGCCAGCCCCCATACTTGTTTTGGGAAATTTATCTATTTAAATCTAGTATGTGTACATGTGTATATGTGTTGGGGGGGGTCTTTTCCTGCATGCATGTCTGTGTACCATATCCACGCCTGGTGCCCAAGGGGGCCAGAAAAGGACCTCAAATTCTCCAAGACCGGAGTTACAAATGGTTGCAAGCCACCATGTTGGTGCTGGCGATCAAACCAGGGTCCACTGGAAGAGCACCCCGTGCTCTTCACCACCGAGTAGCTTCTAACCTTTGGGTAAACTTTAAAGCCCTCTCCTTGGTAGCACCCCCTAGTCAGTTCTTTGTTTTGTTTTCCCAGACAGGGTTTCTCTGTGTCGTGCCGGATGTCCTGGAACTCACTCTCGTACACCAGGCTGGTCTTGAACTCACAGAGATCGCCTGCCTCTGCCTCCCAAGTGCTGGGATTAAAGGCATGCGTTACCATCACTCTTACCTCTATTTGGGACACTGGCTGCTGCGGGATAATCCCACAGTACACTGGGAATATGTACTCCTCTCATTGTTTAATAAAGAACCTGCTTTGGCTTATAGTGAGGCAGAATAAGGCCAGGTGGGAAGGCCAAACTGAAAATACAGAGGAGAAGGGCGGAGTCAGGGAGAGGTGAGTCAGCCTCAGGGGAAGCAAGATGTGCTAGAGAACAGGGAAAGTCATGAAGCCATGTGACCGCCCCCAGCCCGCGGGTAAGTCAACGGAGACCCTGGAAGAGGAGTGAGAAAGGGATGGGACAAGAGACATGAGAGATTTGGTCTTTTTATTGTGTCCCATATTTCCTGAATGTTTTGTGATGAGAATTTGTTGGCTTTGCTGTTTTCTTTGATCAGTGCGTTTATTTTCTCTATGGTGTCCTCAGAATCTGAGATTCTTTCTTCTATCTCTTGTATTCTATTGATTATGCTTGTTTCTGTAGATTCTGCTCGATGACCTAGATTTTTCCATATCCAGCTGGTCCTCAGTTTGTGTTTTCTTCCTTACTTCCATTTCAGTTTTCAATTCTTGAACTGTTTCCATTACCTGTTTGAATGGATGGAAATAGAAAACACTATCCTGAGTGAGGTAAGCCAGACCCAAAAAGAGGAACATGGGATGTACTCACTCAT
>NC_022011.1:50175851-50185096 GCF_000317375.1 Microtus ochrogaster | reverse complement strand
AGGGAGGGGGACTTGATTGGGGGAGGGGGAGGGAAATGGGAGGCGGCGGGGAAGAGATAGAAATCTTAAATAAGTAAATAAATAAATAGAGAGACAAGAGAGATGGAGACAAGACAGGATCCTGATCAAGTCTCGTTTATTCAAGGGAATAATCCAGGTAAATCTAGGGTAAGGGAAATGAGGAAGTTCTCCTTGTGTATATGGGTAGCTAAACAACTTACTAGGCAACCTAACCATGGTCTAATGGTCAGGTGGAAAGTCTGTAACTACAACATGCAGAAAAGCCAGAATGTTCAGAACACAGGAACAATGGAGCAATAACTCCTTGCAGAGTTCGTATTTGACAGCAGGAGAAGCCAAGCACAACAGGGTAGATGAAACTAATTTAGGGAGCAGTAAGTCCCCCACAGGAACTGATCTAGGGAGCAAGAAGTTTCCCACGTGTGACAAAATGTAGATTAATAGAAATGGGTAGATTTAAGTTGTAAGAGCTAATTAGTAATAAGCCGGAGCTATAGGTCAAACATTCTATATTTAATATAAGCTTTTGTGTGATTATTGGGGACTTGTAGGAGAAAAGGAAAGCTCTACCTCTGTTTACAACTGGCCTTTGACTCTTGGAGATGGCCATCAGTGGCACTCAGTGACAGACACTCTGACACCTTTTTGCGAACAGGGCTCCTCAACAAATCCTAATTATGGGCTACTAACAGGGTAGGTAGCTAATCATAGTCACTCCAGCAGTAAGCAGATTAAGGGGCTTGAATGTATTTCTCTGGCCCAGACCCTTGAGTATACATTATCTCCAGATCAGAGCTTTTAACTGGTACTCACCTTGCAATATCCCAATGCTGGCCATTAAAATCACCCCTGGGCTGTCTCTCCCGAGACCTCATCAAAGCGGTGACAGCTTTGTTTCCTAGGTCCCTCAGCCTATAGATAAATCTGAGGGAATTGGGTACCACCCTCATTGTTCTTGAAGACCCCAGTTCTCTGGAAAGTTTGAAACAACCTCTATTTACTGTAATATCTTCCCAATCCTATTTGCCTCCGGAGCCATTAACTACCACTTTATCTCCTGTCTAAAGCTGATCAGTCCTCAGGTGGTCCTTTGAGAACCGAAGTCCAGCTATCTGGGTTCCCTGATCTTCCTCCAAGGCCTGAAGTTCAGCAGGATTGAAGACCTAAACCCTTCTACCTTGTTTCAGCCTGAAGTATCCAGATCAACTTACTAGGTGATTCTAGTGTCTGCCTTTTGAGTGGGACATTAGGCAGCTATTAAAAGCCCGACGTTAGTAGGCTTGGTCAGCCAGGCTTGGACTCTTCCTCCTCTTCCCTGGCTGCACACTGAGTTTTGAGGATGGAGAAATAGCTTATGCTACTCAAGCCCAAAAATGATGTATGAAAGTGGAGGCTATGGAAGCAGGGTTGTTTCTCACTGTGGAGAACTATTTCCTTCTTGTCAAGATGGCTGGTCTATAGATTTATTCACTATTACGTGTGTGTGTGTGTGTGTGTGTGTGTGTGTGTGTACGCGTGTGCGTCTGCGAGCGTGATTGGTGACCGTGAGTACAGGCAGAGGACAGCTGTGGAAATCGATTCTCTTCTTTCCTCTGTGGGTCCTGGGGATTGAACTCAAGCCATCAGGTGTCCTAACCCACTGAGCCATCTTACTGTCCTTAGCCGTCTTCCTTCCTTCCCTCCCTCCCTCCCTCCCTCCCTCTCTCCCTCCTTTTCTTTCCTTTCAGTCTACTTGGTTACATGGTTTGACTTTTTTTTTTGGCAAAAGAATGGGATCTAGAAAAAAGAAAGAATAGAGAAAGAAAGGAAGGGAGAAGGAAAGAAAGAAGGAAAGAAAGAAAGAAAGAAAGAAAGAAAGAAAGAAAGAAAGAAAGAGGAAGGAATGGGTTCTGCTCTGTCTCTGGCCCTGGGTAGAGAAATAATATTCTGTAACATTCTAAACCACCTAAAATATAAGATTGGGTCAGGTGTAGTGACTCAAGCCTTTAATCCCAGCACTTGGGAGACAGAAACAGGCAGATCTCTTGAGTTTGAGGCCAGCCTGATCTACATAGAGAGTTCTAGGCTAGCCAGGGCTATATAATAAGACCCTGTCGCAAACCAAACTAACCCCACAAACCCCCAGCTTTATTAAGGTGACAAAAAGGGCTCACATTCGGTTCTAACTCATGAGTTTGACAACTCGGGGGAAACTTGCAGCCAAGACACGCATTACTACTGCCTTAGAAGATTCTTTTGCATCACTGTACCCTCTCCCCACCAGCCCTCCCCAGTCTGTGTGCTGTGATTCAGATTAGGCACGCTTCACAGGCTTGCCACTGTCCAGTGCCCATTGACTCAGGCTCCTTGTGGGTGGAGTGGGGGAAGGTGAAAGCACCCACTTCTGTGTTGTGGTTTTAAGTTTGTCCGTTTTGCTTGTGGTGTAGTGGTGATGCCATTAGGTGGACAGGTGTTTCTGGTTTAGGGCTAACAGGAAGCTGGTAAGCCAGTGAGGGGCCCCAGGCTCTGCCTGCCTCTGCTGAGTAATGATGCCTGATTTGCTAATGGTCTTTTGTTGTGAGCGTTTATTAGACAGTTCACAGTTCATTTTTTAAAACATATATATGTTCACACACACACACACACACACACATATATATATATATATATATATATATATATATATATATATATATATATTTTGATTCTTTGGGAATTTCATATCATGAACCCCAATCCCGCTCATTTCCCTCACACCTATGGCATTCCCCCAAAAGAACATCTAAAAAATATCAATTAAAAGCAAAGCAAAACAAACAAACAAAATACCCACTTTGCTCCTCCATCTTTCCTGCCTCTCCAACACCTCTTCATTCATCTTAGCGGTATTGAAAGCTGCAGGGTGTCATGAAATATACCCCTTTGTCCAGTCAACTTTACTTGCAAATGTTCATTGCATTGAGTTGTTGGTCTGATTCAAGTACGCCATCAGTACTGGACCCTCACCAAAACTTCTGCTGTTGCCCCGAATCTTAGAGATTCTGCAGCTATGGTTCTGCAGGACCAGTCTCTTCCCACGCTCTGGCAGGTCATAGATGGGGTAGATGCTGGGGTGGACCAACTCAAAGTCCTGGATGTGGGCTTGGGTTGTAGCTGATTTGATTAGTCTGGGCTGCTGGGGCTGCTCCCCTCAGGCGAGGGGTGGAGCCAGCTCATCTGTACCCATGCCATAGAGGCCAGCTCTCCCACACCTGTGGTGAGGGGTAGGACCATTTCTCCCTGAGCATGAGATCAATCTCCCATGATGGGGCAGAGCCAAATCTTCTGCTGCAGTGGCCAAGAAGAGGCAGGTCTAACTCTTCCAGGGCCAGCAAAGGGTAATGCTGGCTCAGCACAGCCCTGGGATTTCAACATGCAGGGTTCCTGTAACCCCTGTGGTAACCTGGGCCGTGGAGATCACACAGACCCTAGCTGCAGCAGGACCACAAACCCAGACATGGCCCTTGGCTGAAGTTCGAGCCTGGATGTTACCATGGCCCCAGGTGGAGGGCAGGTCACTCAGATCTGTATGACCCCGGCTACAGTGCGACCTTCAGATACCAACATGGCCCCAACTGGCAGCTCAGTCCCCAGACATCCACACAGCCTTCAATGGTACAAGAACACCAGATATGATCCTTGGCTGCAGCTAGGGCCTAGGTAAGTCCAGGTCATGAGGGCCCAAGTGGGCCTACAGCTGTCTTTCACCCACCCAAGCTGTGAGGACCTAGGCAGGCTCATGGATCCAAAACTTCCTGTTTTAAGTTAATAATTTGATGACCATCTATCTTGAAGGTTATTGACCCCTGCAAGGATCTTTGAGGTTGTCCTAACCCTCTTGCTGGGAGGCTTCCTGCATTCTCTTGCCTGGGTCTGACTCAGTCAGGTGCCTCTGGTTAGGTGTGAAGGTCTCCTTCCCTCTGCTTGCCCTGTGCCTTGCACAGCCCTGAGCACCCCAGCATCTGGAAGCCCCTTGCTTGTTTGAACCCATAATCTCCTTCCCTTCCTGCACTCCCCAATGGGAGAGTCTGGATTACAGGCAGAGGATGAAGGCTAGCCTGGGAGGGGTCCCAGCTCTGCTTTGAGACACTGGCTCTTCCTCTCTGTGGACACACCCACAAGGGTGGAGCATGCAGCTGGGTCTCTCATAGCTTAGCTCCATCTAGCTCCTCTGGGATACTCCCCTGAGGTGGGTACTGCTGGACAAAGGCCTCAACTGGATCCATTCAGAAGAGGTGGGAGAGGGGCTTGAGGATATGAGAACCCTGTGGCTGGAAGGTAACTGTTCTGGGGGCTCACAGTGCTGGGAGACAGATGCCACACAGGGTCCATGTAGGTGGAGAGAGGGACCTGGGAATCCAGCTTGAGCTAGATCCCAGAATGGAAATACCCCTTCTCCCTGCCTCCTGCACTAGCCACCCCAGGACACCAAATCCCAATAATCCTACCGTGCGAGGTCCTATCCTACCCAGAACAGGGGTTCTTCCAGTTGCCTGGAAGCTGTTGCCATGATCTAAGTCTCAGGTGGCCACGAATACCTTTGTAGAGTCCTGGAGCCTCTTGTTTCTTATCTTTATGGTGGATGCGTCCTGGAATCCTCGCCCGTATGTGGAGGTAGGGTGGAGTGTAGCTCCTTACCAGGCTTTACCAAGGTCCTTCCAGACCAGACTGACAACCTCTAAGGACCTGAGGAACTGGCAGGGTGGCATTCCCGGACTGTGACTCTGGGGCTAAGGTAAGATGATAAGAAGCGGAGCCGTGGTGGTGGTGGTAGCGGGAAGGAGGCTCACCTGACACCTGCTCTCCCAGGGGCCATCAACAGTCCCTTTACAAAGGAGAGAGCAGGGACAGCATCACTGTCCAGGGTGGGGTATCTTGTGTCCACTCTGGTCTATGACTCTAGCTGGAGAGTTGGACAGAACGAAAGTGGTAAGTGGACAGGCAGGGGTTTACTTAGATGAGGTCCAGCCCCTCACCCTTTCTCCTTCCCGCACACAGATGGGCCGTCCCGGACTCCCAGGGGAGAAGGTCTCCGATGCCCAGCTGTCCGGGGCTCCAGACGCCCCTGGAGATGCTCCTGATGACGACATTGATGGTACAGAGGATTCAGACTTGGTGCCCTCTGTCACCCTGGGTACAGCGCTCATCCTACTGTTCCTCCTGATGTCATTCTGGCTGGCTTGGCCACGCTGCCACACCTCCTACTAAGAGGGTCCCCAGCAGGACAGTTGGGCTTCTAGCCCCACTCTGGGTCAAGGACACTCAATGCTGTGGGAAATTGTTGCCGGAGACTCCTGTGGGGGCTCCAGGGTCCCCAGCAGGACAGTTGGGCTTCTAGCCCCACTCTGGGTCAAGGACACTCAATGCTGTGGGAAATTGTTGCTGGAGACTCCCGTGGGGGCTCCAGCCTGGACTCCTAGGTTTGGGCAGCTCATGCTCACCTGGTCCAGTTCCCTTGATGCCTGGTGCTAGTCATGTTTCCCATCTTTGTAAAGCCATGCTGGGGACTTCAGATAAAGCTGAATGACTTCAGTCACTTGTGTTGATGAGTGGGGATAATTGTGTGACCAACTCCTCCATTCTGGGGCCTCAGCTCCCCCAGGCTTCAAGGTAGGATGGCGGTGCCTGCTTCTGGGTATTTTGAGGAGCATGTCCAGTGGGAAGACCTTCTGTGATCACCTCTGTATATATAATCCCCCAGGTCGCCAGCCTCTGTCTGATTCTACAGCATTCACCCAGAAGATTCATAGGCATAGGGAGGCTTCCAAATGATGTACTGGTCTCAGTTGCCACCTGGTGGTCGAAAATAGAATTGCACCTGCATAGAGTTTCCCTTTGGGGTGTTCCAGGGGTGGATGGGCAAACAATTTTGTTTTGTGGTGTGAAATTTTGAGGTTTTGTATGAGCATGGGTCCAATTACCCAGCGAGAACTACTTTGATGTTAGCTACTGATGTGTGTTCCTCATCTCTTTGTCTCTTGATGGCTCTAAAAGCCACTAGAGAGGGACCAATTCTCCTATCTTAAAGGAGTGTGTGGAGGGAATAGTTAGTAGCTCCCCTCTCAGGACACTGTGCTTTCTTGCCTTAGGCAGCCTAGGTTCCCAGGGACCTTCCTCTCGGGACCGATCGACAGGCGTGCGTCTGGTAGGTGGTGTCAAGAGGGACGAGGTTGGGTCTGCAAGTGCAAACCTACCTCAAGAACCCTGCAGGCATCCCGCACCCCACAGGATCTCAGCTCTGCCAAGCCTGGAGGAAGGGTTTACTGAAGCTTGCAGAGAATGGGCTGGGTGCTCCAGGGCTACTATGGCTTGACCGGTGGCCAGAGGCTGGCAGCAGGCTCTGGTGTATGAAGGGGTATTTCCAGGAAGCCTGTCTTAGACTGTGGGAAGGCCAGAGACTGTGTTCTTGCTTTCAAAATGCTGATTTTCCTTCCAGGAACTCAGGGTCTTGGGGGATTCCCAGAAGCAGGAGGGGAGGAAGTGAGTGGCAGCGAGGCCTTGAATGCTAATGTCTGAACTATTCTTTGCCAACGTCTGGGTCCCAGCATAGGTGCTGTTCCTTCCTGGGGGCATTGAAACACATGGGAACAAACTCCTCTGACCCAGCAAGACCTCAGTCCAACACTTGGGCCCTGTCTGCCTGGGCAGGGGCTTTAGGAGGCCTGAGAGATTTGGACGGGTGGAGGTGTAGCGCCTGAAGCAATGGCTTCAAAGGGCAAAGGGGAGCTGGGTGACATTTTTCACTAGCCAGGGCAAGGGGTAGCCTGCTGAGGAGAGGAGTCCAGGGAAAGAGGGAAGCGGGACTCCCAAGGGGCCACTGTGGGACTGACCCCACCGTGAGCCTCTGAGTGTGAGAAGTGACAGAGTCTCAAGCATGGCTCCAGTACCGCTGGCCATCTTCTTTCCCTCCCCTACTCCCGCTGGAGTAGAGACGCCACAGCAAGACACTTGGTCGCTCCTCTTCTCTGGGCTTTCACTCATGTCCCCTTGGGTGCAGCTGGTTAGACGGTAATTCTGATCCCTTTGGACCTTAGCGCAGGCTGTCACTTTCTGTCAGGTGTGATCCCAATTCCCTCTTGACACCACTCACTAGAGGCAGAGTTAGAAGACAAGCCTTCTTTTTCTTGACGGCTGAGATTAATGTTGCAAACTTCAGGTGTTTGTATCAGCATCATCCAGGCTCAGGAGAGCTGGGCAGTGGGCAAAAGTTTAGCCAGACCTGTCTGCCTGAATTCCAGGCTCCACCCATAGGCCTAGGGCCTGCAAGTTACCATGCAGGCCAGGGCATGTGCCTGCACTGTTGAATAGGACTCATGAAAATGTCCTGTGCGGCCAGCTCGCACCATCTGGCCCTGTTCCTGAACTCTCACATGCTCAGGCCATAGCCACAAGTACCTGGGGAGAGCGCAGGCCAGAAAGACATAGAATCTGCAAGGAAAATATTGTTTTGTATAATGCTGTGGCCCATGCTGTAAACATTGTGGTTCTGCCTTGGGGTTTTTCCTGCCTTTCTCCTGCCTTCCGCTCCTCCAGGGAGCACCAGGCAGCCAGGTGCCTGAGGTTAGGAAAATATGCACTTTTGGTGGGCGGTAGAGAGTGACAGGATGGGCTTGGGGACTTTACCAGGTGTGTCAGAGAATCCGGGAGTGGGGCTGATTGGAATCCTCCTCCAGAGGCTTGCAGAGAGACGTGTGTGTGTGTGTGTGTGTGTGTGTGTGTGTGTGTGAGAGAGAGAGAGAGAGAGAGTGTGTGTGTGTGTACACATGTATTTCTGTGTGCATGTGTCCATGTGGCGGCAGCAGCAGGGGTGGGGTGAGGGGCGTGTGTAACTCTCTTCAGGAGCTGGGTATGGAGGGAAACAGACTGTCTCCCAGCTGGGTCAAACCCAGGTGAACACTTACAGGGAGGGCTCAAGGGGCTCACTGCGGGGCAAGGCCAATGCCTCCTTGGTGGCAGAGGTGGCTTCTGTTGTTCAGGAGAGTAGCTGGAGGTAGCCCTCAGTACTGTGTCTCTTTCCAGTTATGAAGTGCAGGCTGGGTTCTTGGGCAGGGTTGGCTCTAGGCTCTTACTGGAAACATCCTGGAGTCTTTCTATCTGATAGGTAGGACTGTTGACTTCCTTCTCACTTGGGATAAAGGGCGTGGGCACTGTAAGGTGCATGTGGTGTGTTCCACTGCTGGTAACCCTCCTCCACCACTTGAGCACCCTGGGGGAGACTGGAGGGGGGTGTTACTGTCTTTAGAAACAGGCAGAAGTGGGTTGAGACAGTCTGACTATGCTACTGCCTGGTTGTCTCTCCAGGGGGTGCAGCAGTCCTCTGAGAGGAGAAAGACAGGGAGGATAAGGAGGAGGGCAACCCAGGGCAGAGAGCTGAATCCCTGGAGAGGTGGTGAGCAGTGCCCCGTCTTTGACCCATGTGATACCAAGCACCATCTAGAGTCCCCATCTATTTTGTCACCTCACTATCCCCTGCAAGATCCACTCATAGTGCCGGAGGAACACAGGCTGTAGGGAGGTGGAGACGGGGAAGGATAAGGGATCAGCACACAATGGGTGACTGTGCAGAGGCAGGTGATGGGGCGAAGGGCTACGGTCTTCCTCGAAAGGCAGAGACTGGCTTGGGAGCCCTGTCCTGGGAGATTGCTCTGTTTTCTTGTATGTCCCCTCCACACTGGACACTCCTGGCACCTTTGTGGAACTCCAACCCACTCACAGGTCCTGTGCACAGGGTCAGGAAGAGGGATCAGGGGAGGCCTCTCCACTGCCCCATCCATCACTGTACCTGAGACAGGTGACCCAGGATTAAGCCCTCACAGTGAGATCTTCCCTCTACAGCCTCAGTTTCCTGCTTTATAAGATGGAACGGCCAAGTCTGCAGAGTTCAAAAGGGTGAAAAGTTAATGAATACCTGTCGTGCCCACCTGGGGCTCACCTCCTTGTAGCCTCAGCTGATGCCCTGTCCTGAGTGCTGTCAGCTCTTTGTGGCCACGAAGTAGTGGAAGAACTGCTCTTCTTTCCCTCCCTCCCTCCCTCCCTCCTTCCCTCCTTCCCTCCCTCCTTCCCTCCCTCCTTCCCTCCCTCCTTTCTCTTTCTTTCTTTCTTTCTTTCTTTCTTTCTTTCTTTCTTTCTTTCTTTCTTTCTCCCTCTCTCCCTCTTTCCCTTCCCTCCCCTCCCTCCCTCCTTTCTTTCTTTCTTTCTTTCTTTCT
>NC_022011.1:50154671-50175751 GCF_000317375.1 Microtus ochrogaster | reverse complement strand
TTTCTTTCTTTCTTTCTTTCTTTCTTTCTTTCTTTCTTTCTTTCTTTCTGAGACAGGGTTTCTCTGTGTAGCCCTGTCTGTTCTGGAACTCATTCTGTAAACCAGGCTGGTTTTGAACTCAAGATCCACCTGCCTCTGCCTCCCGAGTGCTGGGATTAAAGGCGTGTACCACCACCACCCAGCTGCAGCTGTTTTCCTTGCTCAAGAATGACATTACATTTTTTTGGACGGCTGGATACTTCCTGGCGGGAAGTGGGCTGAGCGACAGTCCCACAGCCCTGCTCCTCTTTCTTCCCTGAGTATTCAACCTGTCTCCTGCTGTCCTGACCAGCCAATGTCAGGGTCAGGCCAAGACCCCTCTGATTCCTTGTTCAGACTAGGGCCAGATGGAGGCTCGGGGCCACAGGTGGCCTGAGATATTTCCTTTGAGTTATTTTTGGCTGGAGCTGGCCTGTGGACTCCTAGCCAAAAGCAATTACTAAATTTTCATCTTGTTTTGCCGACAGTTTAGATTATGCCAAAAATTGTTCTGCCGGGAGGCCCGAGGGCACTTCAGGGGAGCAGAGGTGGGCGCGCTAGCTCCCCCGGAAGGGACCTTGTGTGGCTGATGAGACGGAGATGGTCAGGGCAAGTGAGGTCTGTTTATTTATAAATGTGATGTGACATGTCTGCCTAATCTGCCCCCATACTTTTCCTCTTCTCTGTCCTGTGCCAGCAGGGGGCGTTGCCTCCCACCTACACAGAGGGACCTGGGGTGCCCTGGGTTTAATCACACTCCTGAAAGCCTTTTAGCAGGGAGGCCAGGCTCTGCTCTAGGAGCCATGGGTAGGATTGACCCTACGGAGGGTAAACTAAGTGGGGGCTGGAAAACTCCAGAACCCAGATAGAATGGGCCCTAGACCTTCTTCTACCCCCACAGCTTCCCCCTTACCAGCAAGCTGAAAGACAGACAGACAGACATATCCTTCTAAGTGTCTACACTGCTGGATTCCACTGTCTACCTACATTCCCCGGTCTAAAAGGACAGCACGTCCTAGCTGGCTAGCAGTAGGAGGAGGGCTGCCCTAGGGGCTCGTATTATTCCACAGCGTCCGTAACCCCGGAAGTTCAGGCTCTGGAAGGCTGGGAATTGGTCTGTGACCTGACACAGTGGTAGCCCTGAAGTTGACATTGAGACATAGCATTACTAGCTGGCTCCACCAGGCTGGTCCAGGTCCTGGATAGCCTAGGTTGCAGTACACACACTGCGAGCATTCGTTGCATTGGCCTCGTGGGTGCACTCCACGCTGGACCCTTCCCACCTGATCTCCCTGCCTCTTTCTGTCCCCTCTGTCCAGTTGCAGACCTCACAGTGAGCAGTGTCAGGGAACTAGAACGCTGGGACTCCTGCCTCCACAATGAAGCCCAGCCCAGCCTTGCGTTCACCAGGCCAGCCGTCTGCATACGCAGCTGCCTGGCCTTCTCCCTTCAGCCACAGTCTTCCAGAGGGCTGTGTGGGTGGCGCCCATGGGAACACACTATCCCAGTATCGAAGGTGGGTTGGCCACACTAATGCGGCATGTCCTGGAGCTCCCCCATGGAGACGCTGCCATGGCTTTCTCTGTTCTCTTGAGACCCCTTCATCTAGATATAAGTGAGACAAAAATCATAGGCTCCTTGTACTGTTAGGGAGAGCCTTGCCTGTCCTAGCGTGCAGGGGTTGGTGAGTTGTACATATGGGTGTGCAGGACTGGGGCCTGTACCCCTATGATCATGTGTAACGCAGGGCCCTATAGAAGGAGTTGTGGCCAGCAGGGGGCGCCTCTGTGTTGGGCCTGGAGCTCTACCGCTGGCAGATCACAGGGCCCACTGAGATGCGGTGCTCCCAGGTTGAGCAGCATTGCTGAGCACCCAGGCGGGAGAGGCCAGTCTCTTCTCTCTCTTGCTTCTCTCTTCTCTTATAGGTAGCACTGTGGCTCTGTCTCCATACTTCCAGCCTGGTATCTTTAGAAGTCTAGACAACATATCTACATTAAACCCTCCAGGCCCTAGGGGCTGGGTCACAGAATGGTTGCATGGAGTGGCCTGCAGCCCAGCGGTACTCTGGCTTGAAAATCCATCCCGGCTATACTGGGAATGTGGGACTTTTGTAAAGGACACCTTCTCTCCCAGATAGACAGCCTCACACACTGTCTGAGTAACTGATTCTCCAGAACTTGTGGGTTCTAGGATGAAGGCTAGCCCCGTACCAAGTAACCTTTTAGAAACTCAGGAGGCCCTCTCTTGGATTTCTCCGGCCCCCAACTCCAAGATCCCATTCTCCATCTCATCTGGATGAAGTGCCCTGAGCTTCTGTTTGCTCACAGGGCTGCTCAGGACTGGCATCCGCAGAAGCTCTCCCTCCCCCATCCCATCCCATCCCCAAAGCTGGTTGGCCTGGTGCAGACTTGATGACCTGGAACCAGCTCCTGGCCTCTGGGAAGCCCAGCTGCAGCTGACTTGGCCTTCCCCCCAGCGGGAGCTGAAACCCTTGACTCCGCCAGTCGCTGGCCAGCAGTGGTCAGGCCTCTGGAAAGGATGCCTGGGGTGCGGTGGCGGCTGGCTGGCCACAGTTCAGGGCATGCATCCCTGCAAGACGGGTACTCTCCTGGGAACTCCTGTCTGCCCATCTTGCTCTGGCTGACCAGGTGGTCTGGGAGGGGCAGATGGGAAGCCAGCACTCATAGATCACACTGCAGGGACACAGGGTATTTTAGGAACCCTGCTGGAACAGGACACCCATGTGTGCCAGGAAGCCTGTGGTGGTCAGAACAAAGAACATTAGGCAGTCAGGGCTAGGGTCACACTTGCCATTAACCTGGGGCACAACACCCATCTTCCCTCCCTTTTCAAAGCGTCAGCTGTGGAATCCGGGTGGCAATTTGATGCACAAGGATGGGCCATCTCAGAAGTTAGATGGGTCCTTTCCTGCAATGGATTGGGAGCAGCAGAGACCAAAGAGACAGACCCCAGGGTCAGCAGGCTGCTGTGGCGGACTTTTGTTTATCGGTGTGCTTGCGGTTTTCTGCCACACATGGGCAACTGAGCAAGTTTCTGAGCTCCCCGAGTCATCACCGACTGTATTGCTTGTGAGTTGAAAGAGGATAGACCGTGAGACCTCAATGACGAAGCTCGTGATGCTGCCTGCTTAATTCTTGTGAACTTGAAACAAACCTAGACATATCTGGGAAGAAGGAAGCTCAACTGAAGGATTGCCTCCATCAGATTGGCCTGTGGGCATGTCTGTGGTGGTGTTTTCTTGATTTCTAATAGACGCAGGAGGGCCCAGCCCAGTGTGGGTCAGTGTGCCCGGGCTGTATAAGAAAGGTCGCCGAGTGAGCCATGGGGAGCAAGTATTCTTCTGTGATCTCTGCTTCAGTTTCTACCTCCAGGTTCAGGCCTTGGCTTCCTTTGATGATGGACTGTAATCTGTGAGTCAAATAAACCCCTTTCTGCTTTTGGTCATAGTATTTGATACAGCAAAAGGAACCAATAAGGGTTCTGTCTCTAGGAGGCATCCAGACTTTTGAGTGGGCCAGCAGAGAGCTGCAGGGAAGTTTCCGAGCAGGGATCAGGAGTGGAGAGTAGATGGGTGTTTGGGGGTGACCTGTGGTATGGGTGGGAGCCCTGGGCTCATAAACGGAAGAAGGCTGGGTATTGTGGAACATGTAAAACAGGATTTGGGGACAGCTTGGACACTTCTTCAATTCCCACAGTGAGACTTCTAACTACTTCCAAGCTCTCCCTAGCTATCCCCCAGCCACTCTGGGAGGATGCCAGCACCCTGACCCTGCCCTCACAGTCAGCCCCAGTTTGGGAAGGCCTCAGAGAAAAGCATGCACGTTCCTCTGGTTGGGATAGAACTGTCCTCCCACCACAGGCTGGGGGACTGCTTTGTCAAGCTGGGATAGGGCCAGGCAAGCCTGAGGACACGCCGTCCCTTGGCCTGACTTGCTGGAGAGAGGCCCACGAAGGGAATGGTGTCTGACCCTGTGTTCCAGGCAGGGCTGGAGCAGTGTACTTGGATGCAGCTGTACCCAGCTGTTCTCTGAATGACAGTGGGAGATGTCTGTGTCTTCCTCAGCAGCTCTGCTGACCAAAGGGTCCCCCACCACAGGTGCCGAGCCTTTTAAGGGACCCATGACCTCTGAATAATAGGACAGAGTTGGCTTGCAGAGTTTGGGGGAATGGCAGGAGTTGTGTCCACAGCTCTGTGGGATGGTACCCTTCTCTCAGGCTTACAAAGTCACTCAAAGGTCTGACACTCATGTCTCCACCCTGTAAGGTTACAGCAGAGAAAAGACACTGTGACCTTCATCTGCACACAGAGAGGAGTCTTCTGGCCAGAGCTTTCCCCCCGAGTCTTGTTTGCAGCATCCATCTTCGAAGGCAAGAGGGAAAGTCTTTGACTGTTCTGCGGACCCCCACAAGCAAGCCACCCCTGGGCTTTGGGTTTCCATGTGGTTGTTTCCCGGGGATCTGGGCTCTGTCTCTGGGGACTTAGCAGAGGGGAACCACCTTGAGACTGAGGCTGGGTAGCTAGTGGGCCCCTCTGAACACTGCTATGTGTTCCAACAGTAGCTTCGTCCCCAGCAAGCCTTCCCTTCAACCCTGTGTTCACTGCCACAGCCGTGGAGCCACAGAGAGGAGTGTTGTTGCCACACCCGGTGTACCCCCAGGACTAGGAGCAAGGCTGGCTGGGAAGAATGACTCAAGAATTGGCTCAATAGTTGTTCATTTGACAATGGCAGTGATACTAAAGACCCGCGTCAGGCTGACTGGCTTCTGAAGTCTGAGCTGATCCTTTGTTGGCTTTTAGTGAATTAGGCAATGTCCCATGCCTCTGTTTCCTCATCTATAAACTGAGAAAATCCCCAGTCCTGAGAGAAGGTGGAGAAAACAAATTGCATTTGTGTTTACACCATGGGTTTATAGAAGAAGAAAATTCAAAATGGAGTGGGTAGGGAGGTAAGTGTGGATCTGGGAGGAATTATGGGTGGTGTGTGTGTGTGTGTATGGTTTGTGAATGTGTTGTGTGTGTTATGTATCTGTATATGCACTCTATGCTTGGTGCCTTTGGAGGTTGGCAGAGGTCATCAGATCCCCTGGATCTGGAGTTATGGATGGTGGTGAGAGACCATGGGGGTGCTGGGAACTGACCCAGGTCCTCTGAGACAGCAACAAGTGCTCTTAACTGTTGAGTCAACTCTTCAGCCATTCTTGATTGATTGATGGATGGATGGATGGATGGATGGATGGATGGATGGATGGATGGACTGTGCACACACATACCCTAACACACATGTGGCGGTCAGGAGACAACTTGTGAGAAGCGGTTCCTGCCTTCCATCATGCGGTCCTGAGGTTTGAACCCAGGTCTTCAGGTGGGCATCAAGCACCTTTACCCGCTGAGCCGTCTCTCTCCTGCTCTACTGTAGACCCTGGTGAGCAGTAGTTGTGAAGATGGAGACGGTGCACACCTACTAAGGTAACACGGGAGAGGGAAGAATCAGCTACTGAGTAGGAAAGGGAAGAAAAAGACATGAAGTAGAGGAAAAGCTGGAGATATGCTGCCAAGCTTCAGAACACACGCTGCTCTTGCAGGGGACCTGAGTCACTTCCCAGCTGCCATTGTGGGCAGCTCATAACCACCTGTAACTCCAGCTCTGGGCAACGGCCTCATTGGGCACTTGTACACACACACACACGCACCACAGAGTCATACTTAAAATAGTGTGATCTGTTGGGAAGATATAGCTTTTTGCCTTGAGTGTGCTCAAGAATAAACCCTCAAAACGTGGAAAACAAAATTTGAGCCGATGAGATGGTTTAGTGAGGTAAGGCACTTGTCTGACAACCAGAGTTTAATTCCCTGGATTCACATAGATGGACACAACTGATTCCTGCTGGGTGCCCTCCGGCCTTCACATGTGTGCTATGACATGCATGTGTATACACACATACAAATAAATGTAGCATTTTTAAAAAAAGATTTATTTATTTATTATGTATTCAGTATTCTGTCTGCATGTATGCCTGTAGGCCAGAAGAGGGTACCAGGTCTCATTATGGGTGGTTATGAGCCACCATACGGTTGCTGGGAATTGAACTCAGGACCTCTGGAAGAACAGCTAGTGCTCTTTAACATCTGAGCCATCTCTCCAGCACCATAAATGTAGTAATTTTTAAATTAACATAATACAAGAGATTCTAAGTTATTTTTTGTGAGAATAAGAGAGTCATTTACAAGTCAGGTTTATGAAAATATACATTACAAACTCACTGCTTTAGGATTTGTATGTTTTGTTTGTTTGTTTGTTTTTTGCTTTTGGTTTTCTTCGAGAGAGGGTTTGCCTGTATAGCCCTGGCTGTTCTGGAACTCTTTGTAGACCAGGTGGCCCTGAACTCAGAAATCACTCTGCCTCTGAGTGTTGGGATTAAAGGCTTGCGCCACCATAGCAGGCAGGTCTCTATGTTTATATGACAATGGAGGCAACCCAGTTTTCAGACGCTTTGGTCACCTCCGGGAGTCCTCTCGTATTCGTGTGCAGCCCTGACACCCAGCACTCTGCTTTGGTCTTGGGAGTTCTCCTTTCACGAGAGAATGGTCTTTCTGATGTTAGGTCTGCTGGGTGTGAAGCTGCATCTCAGTGCTTTCCTCCCTGACTAAGAGCTGGAGCCGAGACGTAGCTCAGGGATGGAGGGCTGGCCCGGTATGTGCGAGGCTGTGGGTTCTATCCCAGAGCCATAAGAACAAAATAAAAGCTCTCCACCCTGTCAATACACATCGGGCTGTTTGTTAGCCTTTGGCAAAATGTCTATTCAAACCTTTTGCCCATTTTAAAATTGGGTTTTGTATCTTTTGTGATTGATTTTGGGAATTTGTTCATGTGTTCTGTATAGAACTCCTTTGTCAAATATTGTTTTTCTCTGGTGCGTATCTCAAAACAAAAAACAAACAAACAAACAAAAAAACCCCACAAAACTTAAGTAAAGGACAGTAAGCATCTACAGTCAATCCTGTTGACTGAGATCCAGTTCCTCGGACTTCCATGGTGGAAGGAGAGCACAGACCCGTGAAGGGTGTCCTCTGACCTCCACACACCTCCTGTGGCCTGTGCGTACCCCCATCCACCCACTCTCTACTGGCTAGATTATTGTGAACTTGACCCAAGCTGGACCATTTGGAAAGAGAGAAACTCAGCTGAGAAGATGCTCTCATTAGAGTGGCCTGTGGGGACTTTCTTGGTTGATGACTGTTGTGGAGGGCTGAACCCACTGTAGATGGTGCTACCCCTGGGCAGGAAGACCTCGGGTGTGTGAGAAAGCAGGCTAAGCAAGTCGCCAGGAGCAAGCCGGTTAACAGCATTCCTCCACGGCTTTTGCTGGAGTCCCCATCTCCAGGTTCCTGCCTTGAGCTCCCGCCCTGGCTTCCCTTCATGATGGACGATGTGTTCTAAGCTGAAATAAACCCTTTTCTTTTCAAGTTGCTTGTGGCCATGGTTTTGTCACAGCATAGGACCTCTAACTAAGACACATACAGTACATATACACACAAAATGAATTTCTAAAATGCTTAAAAGGTTCTAAAAAAAAACTTGTTACAATGTATTTTAAAGGGCAAACATTTTAAAAGACGACATTTCAGTTTAACAATTTTTTTTCCTAGTTCACACTTGGCATCCTACCTGGGACTCTTTGCTTAATCAAAGGCCACAAAGCTCTTCTCTATGTTTTCATGTAGAAGTTTCTAGTTTTTCAAGTTAATTTTAGAGTTTGGTGAGAAGTAAAAGGTGAAGATTCTTTGTTTCTTTAAAATGTTTTTTAGTATATGTGCACGGATGTGTATTGTGTGAGGGTGTGCACAGATACATGCATGTGGGAGCGTGTGGAGGGCAGTGTTCCATGACTCTCCACTTTATTCTTGGCGTGTGTGTGTGTGTGTGTGTATGCGTGCGCATGTGTGAGTAGAGCCCCCACCACAGTGCACGTATGGAGGTCAAAGGACACCTTGGTGGAATCAGTTCTTTCTCTTCCTCCTACAGTGGTTTCTGGGCCAGGCTTGCACAGGAAGTGCTTTTATCCTCTGAGACACCTCTCAGATCTCTGTTCCTTCATTTTTGGAGACAGGGTTTCGCTGTATAGCTCGGGCTGTCTTGGCACTCACTCTTTAGGCCAGGATGACCTCAAACTCACTGAGATCTTCTTGACTCTGATTTCCAAGTGCTGCGTTTACAGACTTTCCCTTCTTTTTGCAAAAGGACACTCACTGGTTCTGGAGTCCTTTGATTTTTTTTTTTTTTTTTTTTTTTTTTTTTGTGACAGGGTCTCAGTATGTCTAGCTGTCCTAAAACTCTCTGTAGAAACCAGATTGCCCTCAGGTTGACCTCAAACTCACAGAGATCTGGGTGGCATGAGAGGCACCATTCACACAGCTCATGGGCCTGGTGAGAGCCCATGCTGCCTCTAGCAGAATGTGCCTGTGGTCGCTTCTGCTTTGTTGCTCACTTCCGGTTTGTGCACTGAGGTTTTGCAGGTCACTGCCTGACATACAAGCAGGTCAGAGGGCAGGGGGCCACTGCAGTTCCTGTCCAGTGAGGAGAAGCTACTTCCCAGATGGCGGCATAGACTTGACAGCCAACTGCTCCCAGTGCTCACCATCCAGAAAGCAATGCACAGCCACTTAGATGGTCACAGCAACGTCTTCCATTTTTTACCAGAACAGGGCCCCAGGGGCAGGGGTCAGCACCGGGACTAGAAATGCCCTCCAAGTAGGGCCAGTTGTAGCTCTATCAGGTTATGGTCTCAGGTACACCAAATGGGACAGTCAAGATGGCCGAGATGCCCAATGAGGTTGCAAATGTGAGGAACCTCAGGGATGTGGTCCACTGTGGAGTGACCATGAGAATGGGCAGGATGTGGTTCCTGGGGGCCCAGTGTAGCAGAGCCGGTGTTTAGGAGTGATGAGCCAGACCTTCAGGGTCTCTGAGTTACCCTGTGCGGGTCTTCTGTCCTGTGATTTTTAGAGTCAGTTGGCTGATTGGAGGCAGGGTGAGGCTCTATAGCCTGCTCCCTTCTTCTCCCCAACTCAATGGCTCCAGCAGCTTGGTCTGAGGCCACTGCTTCCCAGGAGTCTGGAACTGGGGCAATGCTTATCAGCTGCTATTCTGTGGTTGACTGCTGCTGCTGCTGGCGGGGTGTGTGTGCATGTGCGCATGTGTGTGTGTGCTGGAACAACTTCCAGATGTAGCTACAGCCACCCGATAGCCTGGCTCCAGCTGTGGCCTGGGGTCATCAGGCTCCAGTTGGCCAAGCTGTTAGGAAAACAAAACCCAGCGAAGGTGAGGGAGACTCAGCTTCTGGAAGGGAAGGAAGCAAAATGAAGTGAAGGGAAAGGAAAGGGAGGCCCAACCAGGCCAGCCCAGTGCCACGCTCCTTTCTCATCCTCGTGACTTCCTGCTTTTGCCAGGCTGCATACTTGACTCTGAATGTGGGGTGCTCAGCTATCTTCCAGCAACTCTGACCAAAGGGGTTACCTTGTGGACAGACAAGAGTCCTCATCCTTTGTATTGCCACAATGCATGCTGGATAATTTGGTGCCAACAAGATGGTATTCCATGTGTACGTGGCCCAGAGTTGGGATGAATTCTCTGGATGTACTGGGGGCGGCAGGTGGCCCCTCTACCTCCGCTGTCTGACTTGGGTGGCTCTGAAAGAAGCAACAGGTGCTGCTGCTGGGGGTATTGGGGGCCATGGGGTGGGCACTTCAGAACTGCCAGAAGCACACCGGTCAAGATGGACCAAGAACAAGCCCTCTGTGGTCAGGGGCTCATTTGCTGAGAGTGGACTCATCACCTAGGCAGAAGCCTACCCTCAGCAAGGCAAAAGTGAGAATTTGCCTTTCTATCTCCTGGTCATCTATGCCTGACATGTCGCTCCAGAGCACGGGACCCACACTGTAAGAGGTGATCACGGCCTCATGGCAACCAAGCTTCCAGACATCCCCAGGTCTCAAACGTCCCCTGGCCTGGTGGTCGGCTGCGTGTGTAATTCGTGTTCTGTGTTGAAGTATCCCTTCCCTCTCCCTTTTGACCCATTAAGGTGTGGGAAGCAAGACACTACAGAGACAGAGTGGCCATGGTGCTTTGTAAAACAAGTTGGCCCCAAAAGCTTCAGGCACAACTGGCTTTACCAGTACTCCCAGGAGAGGACAGCCCTGGAAGGCTGGGGACAAGGCCGGGAGACACTGTGTGGACACATCTCTTTAATGGGTCACTAGCAACAAAGGACTTGCTGGGCTCCACGGCACACACAGTTCAGAGGACAGCCAGGAAGCCCTTCTCACTCTCTCCTCCTCTCTGCTCTAACTGGCCTTCTCTGGCCTGGTGGTATCTGAACCTCTTTCTGGCCATATCTCCACTCAGGCCAGAGTCACCCTGAAGTTTCAGACCTTGGGACCAAGTCCATTTAAGATGCCCAGCAGAGCCCACATGCAAAGTTCACCCCCCTGCCATTTTGCTTTTCCACTTTTAGTCTCAAATATGACCTTTCCCAGAAGCCTTCCTGAGTTAGTCAATCTATAATTCTTAATTTAGAGCATGTTGATTTCGGGGAAATGGGGCATTTGGCACCTCCGCTGGGGCTGATATCTCCCTTTTGCCTTTGACAATTTTGTCAGTCATTTTTCTGTCACTATAATGACAAGTCATGACCAAAGGCAACCAAAGGAATTGAGAGTTTATTTTGGCTTATGGTTCCAGAGGGATGAGAGTCCATCATGGTGAGGCGGAGGCATGGCAGCACATGGCAGGCCTTGTGGCAGGAGCAGAGAGCTGAGAGGTCATGTCCTTAGCAGCAAACACAAAGCAGAGGGAGCGAACAGAAGACAGGGCAGCACTAAATGCTCTCAAATCCTGCCTCCAGTGATGGACATTCTCCAGCAAGGCCACACCTCCTAAACCTCCCCAAACTGTACCACCGGCTGGAGACCAAGTATTCAAATCCCTGAGCCTATGGGGGGGGGGGGAGCATTTCTCATTCAAACTACCACAACAAAGATCACGAAAGACGGTGATATCACCATTGAAAAGTTTCATCAAAGGGACAAGGAGGTGGCTCAGTTGGCGGAGTGCTTGCTGCTCCTGAATTCAGATCCCCAGAATTTACTGCAAAGCAGGGCGTGGAAGTGGAGATTAGAAAAAGGTGGACATTCACTGGCCAGAGAGCCTGACATGTGGAGCAAACAACAGAGGCCCAGTCGCAAGAAAGATGGAAGTTGAGGATGGACACCTGAAATTGTCCTCTGACTTCCAAATGGCCGCCTGCAGTGATGTACGTCCTTAAGCAAGGCCACACACACACACACACACACACACACACACACACACACACACACACACACGGGGAGGGGGGATGGGGAGGGAGGAGATTTAAAAACATTGTAAAGTGTTATTAAAAATATTGTCCTGGGATGGCAAAGAGAATCAGAGGGCAAAAGTACTTGCTCTGCCGGTCCTGATGGCCTAAATTCAATCCATGAAATCCCTGGACCCCACCCCAACAGCTGTCCTCTGGCCTTTATGCATGTGCTGTGGCGTGTGTGCACCTACACGCTGGCCTATCAATCTCCTCTCTCTCTCTCTCTCTCTCTCTCTCTCTCTCTCTCTCTCTCTCTCTCTCTCACACACACACACACACACACACACACACACACTAAATAAAAATATCTAAAAATGCAAAGCTACCACACCTGAGCCCACTAAACTATTTCCCAGCCCCTATCTGCTTCATCTAATCTTGAGAAGATTTAAATGTCAGATCTGTTTAAAGGGGCAAACTGAGGCTAAGAGGACCCGTGACATTTGCCTGAGATGGTAGGGAGAAGGCTGGAACCTGACCTGCCTGGATCAGTCTACATCCTACGTCCACCCGCCCAGCTCTCTTCTTTCTGATTTTAATTTCCTAACCCTTTTCCAAATCGGCTTAGTTCTGACTTAACTCTCTCCAAGGGACGGCAGGCTGAGGCTGCTGATCCTGTTTTTAAAGGTAAACAAACAGTTTGCAGATGTAGAAAAGGGGGCGGAGGTCAGCTAAAGTGTTAGGGTCCATGGTCCTGGGTCCCCATGCTTCTGCTTAACCAGCTCATCAGCCAGTAGGATGGACACGCGGAACAGCTAGCCCGTTCCATCTGTCCTGGGCCACTCTAGCTCCCCAGCTCCCCTCCTTCTTTCTTTCTGTTCCTCCTCAGCCAAGACCCTGTGGTTGGCCTGCCCACAGAGACCCAGTGCCCAGCATGCTGCCCCAACTACAATCCCAGCTCTTCAAGCAGGACAAGTCTGGGAAGCGGGTGGGGAGCTGTAAAGCCCTTTTAAAGGAGCAATAAAAGTTTTGGGTTTCAGATCTCTTCCTGAAGAAGAGAATAACAGAGACAGGAAATTTCAGTAGCAGACCGACAGAGGCAGGCGGCAGTGCGCAGACGGCCTCAGACAAAAACACCTCTGCACACAGGTCCTGGCGGCAGCCCAGGCGCTCTCCTGCTCCCCAACAGCCTCTCCCCTGCTGGGGGAAGCCAGGCTGCTGCCACAATGGACTGTTGTGTCTACCTAGCTGTAAATGTTTACACTATCCCTTTCCATTTGCCTTGCTGTCCAAGGTAGGGCACACTCTCGCTCTGAGTGGGGCCCCAACAGGGTGTGCCAGGAGGGTATGTGTGCACACTCATTGTGGGACCAAGGCCAAGATGCCTTTGCCCTGGACACCGAGATGACTGTGGTCATGCCCAGGCCCAGGATGGCTGTGATGGGCCTGCGCCCACTCATCTTCCCAGATTTAGATGTGACAGACTAGGAGGAGGGCCCCACCCTCCCACCCATATCCTGTCAGGGAAGCCCCAGCCAGATCTGGGAGTCCCAGCCTCTTTGTTTCTGCCCCCTGTCTTAGCTTGGGATTTCTCAAATCTGAATATCCAGGGAACTTAGAAACAGGGCTGTGGCTGTGGGTGTGTTGGGGGGTGGGGGTGGGGGATAGCATAGGACACTAGGTTCAAGCTGAGCTTGAAAGGACCATGTCTGATTTTGAATTGAAGTATGTCTTTGGCAAATGTGCCGGAGACAGGGACATGCACAGGAACCAAGTGCAGGGAGGGCTAAGGCTTTAGCTCCGGGGGGAGGGGGGGGAGGCTACCCACTGAGAGCACAGGGTGTCCACGCTACACTTTCCTCAGCAGCCACGGCTACAGCTCCCCAGTTGAGCTGGAGGTTCTTCCTCACAGCATGCCAGGATCTGCCCCTTGTCCACGTTAGCTCACCCCTGCACGTACACAAAAACTCTGTCTTTGTCAGGGGCTGGCTTGATGTCTCTCAGAGCGGCCTCCCCATCTCCTCCACCTGAACACCCCCATTAGAACTTGGCCCATTCAGTCTGTGGGTTGTGTCCATTTCACCTCCACCATCACTGAGGCAGAGGGTCCTCTATCATGTCCTTGATACACTATCTCCTCCCCCTTTCTCTGTGTGTGGGGAGGGGAGGTCTAATTCTGAACCACGAACTTGGAGTTCAGATGCACCCCCTGGTCTCTGCAGTCCTGTTCATGACTGCTGCTACTTAACAGTTCTGACTCAGTTTACCAACAACCCCTGTGCGCACGATCAGCTGTCCTATGAGGAGACCCTATATCCATGCAGCATCAGGTTTCCTCAGGCAGTGTGGTTCTTCAACTCCTAGGAGCACCCATAGTGGTTTTCCTAAGCACTCTGTAGACAGGGATATCAGGATACATGCTTTTGGGTCTCCCCATCACGCGAGATAGGAGAGGATGTTCTGTCTAGAGTCCTAAGTAGCTGGATAACCTTGGGAGCCCTCTTTGGCTCCACATGCTATGACTCCCAAATTCCAGGGATAGAGACACTGGGCTGGACAGCAGCAGGGTTCAGAGTCATTGGGATCTAAGAGCTGGTCCTTTCTTGCTAGTTTTGAAGTGCCAGTAGCCATTGGGGAGCACAGTGGCTCCTTTTTCCCCTCCTGACCCTGATTAGCGTCCAAAGATGTCAATGTAGACCTTGAAAGAGGCCACAAATGGAGTGCCTAAGGAAAGCCTTGGGTGCCATTGCTAGGTCTGCAGCCACTGTCGTGTTACTAGCATCTGTGGTCCTCAGTATTCTCATCAGCAAACTGGGCTTAGGACTGTGCCCAGGGCACAAGCAGGCATGGGATGCTTGGAGGGTAAGGGTCCATTCTGGAGCCCTAAGAAGCCAGGCACAGGCTGTAGTGGCTGGGCTGAGGGCTGGAGTGCACCTCCTAATCTTCCGTGACTTACAGCCTTGGCCAGGTGCCCAGAAGGCTCTCATAAATCAGCAGCACCACCGGGGAGAGCCCGTCAGTATGGCCCTTTGGCTGGGCCACCCGTGGCCCCTCCCTGCTCAAGGACATCTTGTTGCCTCCAGCTTCCCAAGAGTGGCGGCAGAGCTGGAGGCAGGGTTGCTGGTTTGGGGCTGAGGTAAGATAGAGACGTGATGGGCTGGGTACACCCTGCAGGCACCTGCTTCTGGAGGGGCCCCAGACACCTCACCTGGCTTGGTTCATCTCTGCCTCTCACTGGGCTGAGCAGCTCTGACTCAGCTGTTTGTCCTATGGAAGTTAAGAGGTGACCCAAAGGAAGCCTGGGCTCTAGGATACCCTGTGTCTCTGGTGTGTGAGCTCATGTGGCACGTGTTTAAGGTACATAGGTATATGTCACGTGCAGGTGTGTGTTTACATCTGTCTGTGGGGTATGAGCCTGTATGTGACTGGAGACCAGATGAGGGCTTAGCAGCAAGATGAGCGAGGCCTCCATATCTCAGCGCCCTTCTCCCTACCCTGTTCCTGGTCTTCCCCCTCTGAGTTTTATTTTATTTGGTTTTTATATTTAGGTATTTTTTACTTTTTTGTGTGTGGGTGTTTGCTTCCAAGTATGTACTTGTACCACATGTGTGCCTGGTCTTTTGGAGGCCAGAAGAGGGATCTTATCGTGATCAGATCCTCTAGCTCTGGATTTACAGACAGTTGTGAGCTGCTGAGGGGGTGCTTGGAATTGAACTTGGGTCCTCTGGAAGGGCAACAAGTGCTCTTAACCACTGAGCCATCCCTCCAGCTCTCTACTCTTTTCTTAGGAGCCTCAGAGCCCAGACTATGTGCCGTGTCTTTCTTACCCGATAACCCTATCCTATTCCCTAGGAGCCAGGTTTGAACTTTCTGACGTGCCTCATGGCATCATAGGCTGTTCTATCATTAAAAGTCTCTGGGGCCAGAGAAGAGGTGAGGCCTATGGGTAACCTCTGTCTACCACCAGGGCTTGGAGGGGATGGTGGTAGGGAAGGGAGTTGTGGGTGTTCGTGAAGGTAGGCATCTAGAAGGCTAGGCTGAGGGGTCAGCTGGGAAGAGAGGAACATTCAAACCAAGTGGTGGAGCTGGCTTCCTTAGGAGGTACAGGAGGTGACTTAGGAGAGATTGCCAGGGCCTAGTGGGTGGGGACCGGATGTGGGTAGCTGCTCCCTTGAAGTGGCACCATCTGGAGACATTAATAAGTCCCAGACAGGTGTAGGTAACTTCCTGCTGGGCCTTGGGTCATCAGGAAAGGGGATGACTGGGGGTGCTGGGGAGATGCAGGCTTGTGAGGTGATGTCTGAAAGCTGTTGTGGTGGCTGCCATGCCCTTTCATGCCCTGCCATGCCCTGGTCCCCAGTCTGTCACAGACAGGACTGCCCACAGTACAGTATAGTCCCAGCAAATCCTGGCCCAGGGGTATTGCCTGCACCCGCCTTTCCTTCAGGGCCCCAGAGTAAGCTTCAGGACAGTGTAAAATAAACTGAAGACCAACCCCGCCTCCAACCCAGGTACCCAGGCCAGCAGCAGACTTAGCTCTGTGTCTACCTGACAGGCACTCCCCAAAGACCGGAACTGTAACACTTAGTGTACAGACTTGTTCTAGGAACCGATGTATGTAAGGTATTCTTGGAGGCCAATTAGGAGTTTACTCTGAGTGGCTTGATCTAAGACCTGGCTAAAGCTTGGGTCCAGGCCGAAGCTGGTTTCGCTGGCTCCAGCTTCCTAAAAGGTGGGGAGAGGTTTCAGAACCTGGGCAAGGGGTAGAAGTGGCAATACCAGTTTTCTAGAGAAAACAGACAATCCAGGCAGGCAGGATTTGGGGACAAGATAACCTCTGTTGTGTATGCTGCTGGGCTAGGACTGTGACCAGTATCTACTGACCTAGAGCTCTGCCAGGCATACCTATGCTTATGAGGTCTTGGAGGAGAAAATTCCTTTTTTTTCCTGCAACGGAATTGGTGAACAAGGAGTCCGTGGGTCCCTAAGCAGCGTTCAGCAGAGGGTAGCAAGACTGTTGGTCTCTTGGGGGTACAGAAGAGACCATTTCTCATTGACACACCACATGGGAAAGAGTAGGAAGTATCTTGAGAGAGATGGTGGGGTTGCTAGACAGAAAGTCAGGACCAGAACAGGGGCTGTGGTCACACACAAGTGCAGCAGAGGGTGGAGAAGGTCAGCTTCGCGGGATCCCCCGCATTCCCAGCCTTCTTGTTGACCTTGGGCAGCAGCAGGACGAAGGACATGGCCAGGGCACAGTGGTAGAAGCTGTGGACATAGGTGTAATCCCATTCCTGTGGAGGAGAGCGAGTCAGTCTGGGGCCTTGGCCCCATCTCTCAACTAAGCTCTGCTAGCCATCTGGTGCCTCCAGGGGTCAGTTGTCCCACCCTGAGAAGATGGCCGAAAGGTTCTCCCTCTGTCCCCTGTCCCCTGGTTCCGGGCATCAGCCCCTGGTCTCTTCCAGGACATGCATGTTGAATCTTCTAGGACATGTAAATGTCCTGAAGTCAGGGCCTGATTTGACTCCCTGGGACCCTCAGGTCCATGCAGGCTATAATGCTGGCACACTGGGGATGGGGAGTACCAACTTCAGTTCCCACCACAACAGAATGCATGCCTGGGAGCCTCCCTGTAAAGCCAGCCAATCTTCTGCTAAGCTGAGCCATTTCCAGAGGGCTTTTGGAGGGCTCCATCCCCTCCCCACAGGCCTGGTACCTCAAAGAAGAAGCGAAGCATCAGGGCCAGGGCCCCAAAGCAGAGACCGGGACCTATCTGCTGAGTGTAGATGCTCTTGTCTGGGTACAAACCCTTCTTCTCCTTCATCTTCTTCAGCTGTGGGCACAAGGTGAGAGCATTAAGGTTTTTGGGGTGCAGCACAGGGAAGGGTCCCTTCCTGAGTTGTCTGGGCATGATCCTACTGCCGTCCCCTACCATCTTCAGGTAGAAGTGCCGCACCCCTATTCCTCTGCATGCCTGAGCATGTTTGTCAGTTCTGCAAAGACTGGGCCCCCCTTGAAGTAAAACTGACAGAGATCTCTGCCTGAGAGATAGGGCTGGGAATCTCTAGGCCAATTCTCTCTGGGACCCCACTGCCCTTGTTGCCTCATTGGGAAGGAGCAAGGCCACTGATGCACTCCTATCTCCCAGCTATGGGGCGTTCCCATGGAGACTGTTAACAGAGAAAGGGTATCAGCTTATTTGGTACCCATGAGCCCTGTACTCCTCTCCAGGTGGTTTGTGTGGCAGTCTGGGACTTCAGTGACATAAAGACAAATATGATCAGCATTACCAGCTCAGTGATCCTTTTTCATTTACCCTGATTTCTCAGGCCCTGTTGCCTTACGTGAGGGTCTGCTGTGTGTTCAAGCTTGGGCAGACGAGGTATTATGCAGACGAGATGGAATACCTGTGGTTCCTCAGTGGAATGCAGACCCCTGGGGCCTGGAGGTATTTTATACCCAGGATGGTTCAGGTTTCAGTGCGGTGGACCATTTATACATACCACCATCTTGGGCATGCGGTGGGCACAGGACAGCAGCCCTTGGCTGTACCCGTCACTGAATACACTGGAAACACAAAGGCCGTCAACAGCTGGCCAGAGCTGGCTTTACCAGCAAATGAGTGGCGGTATGATGTTTCCGGCATCATTAACTTGCCATTATTAACAGGCGTTGAGGACTCAGTGAATGGCGTCAGTGCTGTGGGTAAAGCTAATTCTCCTGGGTGCAGGCGGTAGTGGCCAGGTAATCCTTCATGGGGTCAATCCCGCAATTGTAACCCTGGGGCCCCAGAGAGGGGAAGAATATCCAAGATCACCCATGGGCCTTCCTTGCCCTGGGAGCCCCTGTTTTTCATCTAACTCAGCTTCTGCTCTCCAAGAAGAAGTTCCCATACTTCTTCCCCCAAAGGGTGAGACATGGGAAGGAATGCTATCCCCTTTCTAAGAAACAAGTCCAAACCTACACATCTAGTGGTCTAGGAGATGGGATCTGTGCCCCAGATGTGGATGGCTACAGCCTCTCTCCCGTTCTCACCAGAGACCTGGGAAGCCTGGCATTTAGTGGGAGGACACTAACACACACATATTCAGTCAGGATGGGCATACTGGGCTTTAATCCCAGCACTCAGGAGGCAGAGGAAGATGGATCTCTGTGAGTTGGAGGTCAGGCAGAGATAGAAAGTGAGACCTATCTTAAAAGATCTGCTCAGATCCAGACCCAGCCAAGGGTAGCAAAGGAGCCATGATGGGCGGGAAAAGGAAGCAACATCAGAGGGAGCCTTCATGTCTATTCATTCCAGCTTGTTAACTAACTGTGCAGAACCCCAGCACCTTTGCCACAGGAGGCTCTGGCCTCCAGGGTCAGCCTGGGCCAGCTTCTCCCCAATTAGAGTGAGGCAGAAGTTCTTTATTGCCCCGCTAAAGGCCAAGTCCAGCAGCCACTGCTCACTGGGGCTGCAGGTTTGTCTGCTGAACTCTGTGTACCTTAGCTTTACCCTTAAACAAAAAGCAGAATAAGCCTGGGTTCTTCAGGGCCTACACGAGTAGGAGACAGCTTGGAAGCTTCCTGCCTGCTTTTACTGGTTGTCCCTTTGCTGCAGATGAATTGGAGGACCCCTCCCTCCCTCCCTCTGAAGCACTGCCTGCCCTGCTCTGCACTGCTGGGGTTCTACTTAGGGGAACCCTCAGATCTAAAGTGGTCTTGCATTGAACATACACAGGCATGGTGAGAACTTGGGACCTGGGCTGCCACCTGCTTGATCTAAAGCCTGTTGACCTTCCAGGTCTGTGTTTTGGGACTGACTGCTCTGAGTGGGGCCAAGGAGACATCCTTGGGTCTAGTCTGCCGTCAGGACCCTTGTTCATGTTGGCTAGCTTAGGTGGGCTCCAGGCCTTGCGGCCAGGAGTGCCTTGGGACTGCATAGGGCAGAGTAAGTGCCAGGCACCAAAGCATCCTCCAGGGGTAGTCCTACTCAAAACTCTGCTCCACCCCCACCTCAAACCTTCTTTCCTCACGAGAACTATATCCAAAGCTTGCTCCCTTCAGGCAGGTTCTCCAGCTCAACCTAGCTGCTCTCCAAACAGCTGTTGTAAGCAGCCATTGTCTCTCAGAATGTTAATGATGATGTTGATGAAATAAAGGCAGTGATGGTCGTGATGATGAGTGGTCTCCTGATCTCTGGGTAAATTAAAAACCATGTATATGTCTATGTTTAGAAACAGTTCCTATGGGTATTGGACCCAGAGCAGAGAAAAGGAGTTTTGGCTTTACTGAGGATCAGTAATTACTGATATGCCAGCAAGGAATAGGGTTCAAACATGAGTTACCATTTCTAAGGACTCTAGGGGTTTTGGCTCAATTCTTATGTTAGTCCACTTTTCATATAAGGGTATGAGGTATATAGGAGAAAGCAAGGTCATGGGAGAATTGCAGGGTCCCTAAACCCTGTCAGCCGAGACAACATAGTACTCACCCACTTCATAGCGATGATGAGGATGGCTGTACCTATGGGGCCTGAGTACACCCCATAGCCCCAGCGGTCATGGAAAGTCCTCACGGCGATAGTGAGGACACCGAACATCGTGAAGGTTGACCTCTGTGGTTCATCAAAGTCGGCCAGGGCTGGAGAGATGCATGGGCATGGTGAGCTGCTTCCCTCCTCTTGGCTGTGTCTCCACCCTTGGGGACCCATTGGGTGTCCTCTCAGTCTGAAGGACCCAAAGGACCAGCTTGGTCCCCACAGGGTCTGAATTTTCGTTTATTTGGAGGAAACAGGGGATGCTGCTTCCCCAGATCAGGGTGGCTGGAATTACACGGTAGGTCGAGTAATCAATATTTCCTGGGAGTCCTGGGACAAAAGTCTCAAGACCAGAGACATGTGAGTGGGTGAAGTGGCGTATAGGGCTGAGTCTCAGGAGGGACCCTCAGATAAACACAGCCACCTGTGACAGCATCCCTGAGAAACAAAGCTGAGTATGTTTGGTTCTCCCTTTTCTTTTTTCTTTTCTTTCCTTTTCTTCTTTTCTTTTTTCCTTTCCCTTTCCCTTTCTTTCTCTTCCTTACTTTCTTTTTCTTCTTTCCTTCATCCTTCCTGCTTTCTTCCTCCCTCCATCCCTTCTGTGAGGGTTTGAAAAAAAAGGCCCACTCCACCCCCCAGGGAGTGGCACTATTAAGAGGTGTGATTTTTGAAGTAGGTGTGGTCTTGTTGGAGGAAGCCTGTCACTGTGGGTAGGCTTTGAGGTCTTAGACTCTTAAGCCAGGCCTAGTGTGCCTCATTTCTCTTCCTGCTGCCTGCAGATTCAGATGTAGAACTCTCAGTTTCTTCTCCTGCAACATGTCTGCCTGCAGGACACCATGCTTTCCACCATGATGATAATGGACTAAGTATCTGAAACTGTAAGCCTACCCCAATTAAATGTTTTCCTTTATAAGAGCTGCTGTGGTCATGGTGTCTTTTCACAGCCATAGAAACCCTAACTAGGACATCTTCTTTCCTTCTTTCTTTTTCAAATTTTCACAGTGCTGGAGATGGAGCCAAGGGATGAAACCTATTGCTCACCAAGCCAGTGCTCTACCACTAAGCCTTACCCCAGGTCCAAGGTGAGGATTTTGTTTTTTTTACTTTTTTTTTTAATTTATTAAGGATTTCTGCCTCCTCCCCACCACCGCCTCCCATTTCCCTCCCCCTCCCCCGATCAAGTCCC